>NC_136261.1:426620492-427062992 GCF_964187855.1 Myxine glutinosa
CTCGAAGAACCCCAGAATGTCATCACGGGACCAACAGGTAGCTCTTGCCACTGTTGATGTCAAAGTGCACGAGTCTACCGTAAGAAAGAGGCTGCACAAATTGGATCTACATGGGAGGTGTGCTTGGAGGAAACCTTTGCTGTCCAGAAAGAACATCAGGGCAAGCCTAAAGTTTGCCAATGAACATCGAGGCAAAGACCAGCACTTCTGGAGGAATGTGCTCTGGACAGATGAGTCAAAGGTAGAGTTATTTGGCCACAGTACCAGAAGACATGTTTGGTGAAAACCAAAGACATCATTTGACCACAAGAACCTGATACCAACTGCAAAGCATGGTGGTGGAAATATTATGGTTTGGGCAGCTTTGCTGCATCAGGGCCTGGGCAGCTCACCATCATATAATCCACTATGAATTCTTAATTGTACCAGAGGGTGCTTGAGGATAATATGAGGCCATCTGTCAGAAAGTTGAACCTCAACCGAAGGTGGACCTTGCAACATGACAATGACCCGAAACATACCAGTAAATCCACCAAGGAATGGCTGAAAATAAAGAAATGGAGGGTTCTGGAATGGCCAAGTCAAAGCCCGGATCGAAATCCCATCGAGATGTTGTGGGGGGATTTGAAATGAGCTGTGCATGCAAGAAACCCCTCAAACATTGCACAGCTGAAAGAATTCTGCACGGAGGAGTTGGAAAAAATTTCTCCCAGTCGATGTCAGAGACTGGTAGACAGTTAGAAGAAACGCTTACTTGAGGTTGTTTCTGCAAAAGGGGGCAATACCACCTATTAGAGCCAAGGTTGTACTTACTTTTTCCACATGCGAAATTTGCATTTATGTTTATTTAAATTATACAATGGACTACAAAATGTAAATGTTTCATGATATTTGTTATATTATATCACCTTAATCTGTCAATATTGTTGAAATGAAGATCAAATAGCTGTATTTTGAAATATGTTGAAAATGTCAAAACTTTACATGGGGTATACTTACTTTTTTCACGTGACTGTACATCCGTAGCATTATCTCGACATTTGGAAATGTATCCGCAACTTTCTTGTCCATCACAATCAGGGCCCTTAGGGATATTTTGGGGCCGTTTGGTTCAAATTCTTCCAAAAGCACCAAATTTGGCCCAGATGTTGCCCATGCCATACTCTTTCGATTTTTGATGGGCGCCAAATGGGCGCCCCCCCCCCCCCCCGGGGGCCCCATATTGGCGAAATACTAAATGGCCGCCACCCGGATTAGAGGAAAATCAGTTAAATAAGCAAAAGGGTTGGAATCATGTATGATACCACTTTTCAGGGGTTTTCGAGGTCGAGGAATCCAATTATGATGTTATTTTGATGATTTGAGGTCAAGGTCAACCCTCAAGGTCATCTTAAAGGTCATTTTTGAGTCAAACATGTCGGTTTTTTAGTTTTTTGGTCAAGATTTACCGAGGTTCACCATTTTATGTTTCTGGGTTGGGTAATCGAACTCTGACCTTATTTTTGACAATTAGAGGAAATATTTACATGCCTATTTCCTAATTTTCAGGCATATGCAGTTCATCAGTCTAATTACAAAGGTACGGATTTTGATGTTTTATGAATTGTATTCCATATCCTTGTGTTTAATTTTTGTGTGATCATGATCCGGGTTCATGTATACATGATTGTATACCTCATAAAGATGACGTCATAGGTCATGTAACCTGGCGGCCATATTGGATTTTATGAAAACCTTAAAAATGGATCCCTGCCTTCATTTTGAACTTTGACCACTTATAGTACACCATGTGATTGGATGCATAACCTAATTGTGACGTCATAGATCAGGTGACATGGCGGGATGGACCGGTATGGTCCCCGGATCATACCGCCCTTGGTGCCCATCAAAAATCGAAAGAGTATGGCATGGGCAACATCTGCGCCAAATTTGATGCTTTTGGAAGAATTTGAACCAAAATATCCCTAAGGGCCCTGACTATCAACAGTTTGTAAAGGAAATGTTCTCTCCCTATGTTATCATCTTCGTATTCCAGTAAATGAGTGAAGAAGGCTGAAAACTGCACAAGTTCAACACCAAGTGTTTGATCTAGATCATACTTGTACTCAGCAACCAATTTTGCTGCAGCTGCTTCGATTTCATCGCAGTCCAGTGATTCCAGTCTATGCAAGAAACCGAAAAGAGAACAGGTGTTTTCATAGGCTTCCAATCTTTGCTCCAATGAACTCAGAAACTGATCAATTACTGGAAGAAAATTCTGAACTCGAAATTTTCAGACAGTGAGAGTGCAGCTTCTTCTGATCGTCCATATGTGGAGGCCCCCTGGTTGTGGAGGCCCCCTGGTTGTGGAGGCCCCTGGGCAACTGCACTGCTTGCCCATTCATAAATCCGCCCAGTCTCAATGTCTTTGCTGATGACTCCACTCTCTGCCACTCCATATCTCAACCCTGAGATCGGCAGGTGGCATCCTCTTCACTTCAAACGGACTTGGACAAAATCACAAACTGGTCAAACAAGTGGAACATGTCTTTTAATTCTGATAAATCTCTCACTCTCACAAAGTCTCTCCAAAAAGACCATCTGGAAAACCCTCCCATTTACTTTCTCAACAATCCTCTCGAAGAAGATCTGTCACTCAAGCTTTTGGGTCTCACAATCTGCCATGATCTTTCCTGGGAAAACCACTTTTCTAAGTTGGCCTCCAAAGACTGTTGCCGACTGGGCATCCTCCATCGTGTGACGTCCTTCCTTGGCACCTTTGATCTCCTCACTGTAATGAAATCGTATTCGTATTTGTACTGAACACGGGAGTGATGCTCGCTGCTCGCTGACGCCGCTAGGGGTGCGGGGCTATTTCCGCACCCTGTTCGTGCTGACGCTTGCTCGCTTCTAGCCGCTCTGCAGTATTATTTTAACGGGGGGGGGGGGGGGGGGAGAATGTAATGAAATCGTATTCGTATTTGTACTGAACCCGGGAGTGATGCTCGCTGCTCGCTGACGCCGCTAGGGGCGCGGGGCTATAAGACCCGCTGCTGCGGACGGGGCTCCGGGACTTCTCCTGTGACATGTTACATCTAAGTAGACTCGCTAACGGTACGCCAGCATAGAGTATTAAGCTTGCTTGCATTGAATGTTATGGATGATCCCATGTGATGCCAAATACTTATTCCTGTTGCATTCTCTGTGTTACAGAATGATGTCATGGTCTTAATGGAATTAAGTGTTATGAAAACCAACGAGGTCCACACAACTTTAGTCCAACTGTGGATTTAATTCCATTAAGACCATGACATCATTCTGTAACACAGAGAATGCAACAGGAATAAGTATTTGGCATCACATGGGATCATCCATAACATTCAATGCAAGCAAGCTTAATACTCTATGCTGGCGTACCGTTAGCGAGTCTACTTAGATGTAACATGTCACAGGAGAAGTCCCGGAGCCCCGTCCGCAGCAGCGGGTCTTATAGCCCCGCGCCCCTAGCGGCGTCAGCGAGCAGCGAGCATCACTCCCGGGTTCAGTACAAATACGAATACGATTTCATTACACTCACCACATACAAAGCTTTCATCCACAGCTTGATGGAGTACTGCTCTCCCTTCTGGGTTGGTGCTCCTTTCCTAACACCTAGCTCGGTTTCACGCTGACGAAACCAGAGCTTTCAGAATCATTGAAATCTCCTGCGATGAAGCTGATACTGATGGCCTTTCACTCGCTCACCACAGACTGGTGGTCTTTCTGTTGGTGGTCTTTGTCTTCTACCATCTCCTATCTGGCCTAGGTCCCCCAGCACTGTCTGTGCTCTGTCCCCCAAATATTCCTTCAGGACGCACATGGTCTGCCTGTATTCCTCTTCTAGTAAATCTGCCAAAATCAAGACTCTCTGCTCACCTTCACTCTTTCGTTCCTCTTTTCTCCCGCGTCTGGAACAAACTCCCACACTCTCTTCAATCCCACTCCTCCCTCCAGGTCTTTAAAACTGCTGTTCACCACCATCTATTATCTTCCCCCATCCAAAACTTTGATCTTTTCTACCCCCGTTAATACACCCCAAATCCACCTCTTTCAATCTCCGACTTCATTCCTGAAATGCCTAGTAGTGTCAATTTGTTTTATATGTTGTACCATCCCTTCCCTCCCCACCCCCAGCCCTCTCTCTTCCACAGATCTCTGTATGTCCCTGTTCTCTACTGTTGTTTTGCTTGTTTGCTTCGCTCTCTCTCTCTCTCTCCCCATCTTGTCTCCCGCTCCCTTCATTATGTTTTATTTGATATGTTTTGGCTTTAATGTTCGCTCTTACACAAGCCTCGATCTTATATACAAAAAAAAGGCAAGCTTAGGTGAGCAGGTCCTGGTGGCCTTACTTGAGATGGATATGGAGGAGCTCTTGGCCCAGGAAGCTGTATATGAATGTAACATTGTGGGAGAAGGACCAGGAGGGGACGCAGGAGAGGCGCCGATAACGATTGAGGACCCAAGCCTCCCCCCTCTCAAACCCTCCCTCCCTCCTCCCCAACCCCCCCCCACACCCCCGCCACCTCCCCACTTCCCGCCCCCCCCTCCCAAACCCCCCTCCCCCACCTCCTCACTTCCCCACCAGCCCCTGGAAAAGGCAGCACCAATAACACAGAATAGTGGGACACCGTTGCCTTTGACTAGATAATGTTGTTGATTAGTCAACTAATGGCACAGGTGATGATTAAAATGCAGGAGGGACAAGGTGGCTGGCATGAGGCATGACATGCATGCAGAGCAGGTAGAGGTAAAGGTTGATATGAAGGCTATGGGCAATGAGGTTGTTGCAACAGTCGCAAAACTGAGAGAGGTGAGTGAGCATGTGGATGGTGTCCAGAACGAGATGGGAGCAGGTGAGGCTAGAATGATGGAGATAATTGGGATAAAATAAGAGGTTAATGGACTTAAACAGGGAGTACAATGACCTGTGGATGAGCAAAAAGAATTGAAGAAGCAAATCAGAAGTAATACAGGATCTAAGGGCAGCTCGAGAAATGCCCTTAGATTCTGTATTTGGATTTGAACAGCAGGAAGGATGTAAAAAGGGAAATGTTGGCAAGTAAGAAAATAATTTAAAATGGGACATAATGGCCGGACACAGAAGATAAAATAAATGGGACGAAGGATTAGAGACGAAAGAACGGAAAATGAAAGAAATATTGGAAGACACTAAAGTCATCTCAAGCACAAGAAGACAAGCGAGAGGGCAAAGAATGTTGAGGAGATCATGGAATATGTAGAAACAATGTGTAAAGATCGGGATAGCACATGACAGGTGCAGGTGGAGAGGATAAGAGCGATCAAAGCGGATCACGACGAGGCGAGGCTGTGTGAACTGGAGCAAATTCATGGTGTGAAAGGGTGTGTGCCGAGCTTGGGTGGAATAAAGAAGCCGGGGTTCCTTGGAGTGCCGAGCCTGAGAGTAATGGAGTGTGTGCCGTGAGCGTGCAGAGTGGAGTGCATGAACGAGCGGGGGTACGGGTCATGCATCGATTCAGACGGGGGTAACCGTTAGCTTGACTGAGGGGAGGGGTGAGGTTACCGAGCGGGAAATATTTTAAATGTTAATATGTTCTCATCCTGTGCGCAGGGGATTAAAAAGAACAGGTTTGTAATCCGTACCGGTCCAAGGGAGGGTACATTTCAAGGCACTCCTTGTCACTGTGTGTTGACGGTCCGTGTCGGGCAAAACGCCCGTATGCAGATGATTGAAAAAATAATCCCCAAGAAATGGTGTGCGGCTGAGTGTGTGCGGCACAAATGCTGCATCCGGCACAATTGGCAAATTCAGCTGCAGGATCTCCGTGGAAAGGCTCATATCTAAAGTTGTGTGTGAACTGTCATGGAGAGACCCATGTGTGTGAATGGAGTGAGATTGACTGTGGAGTGGTTCGTGTGAATAAATGGTGTGCGTGAGACGGCTGGTGTGTGTAAGTTGTGTACGCTGGGCCCTGAGGCGATTTGGGGATGTACCACGTTGTGGTGAAGTGGTGTGGTTGTGGTGAAGGTTACGGGGCTGCGCATATGTGCATGACGTCTGTGGGGGTTCCGCAGCGCGAGCAGTGGATGTGGAGAACACGTCCGGGTTCCCGTCGGGAATCCGCCGAATGTGAGTGCGAACATTTAAATTCATTGGCAGGTTCCAGATGTGCCGCAGAACTTTCCCACAGAGGGGGAATTACATAGGATAGAATATTTAGTGCGGAAGCGGTTTAAAAGCTGGAACTCCAGAGCAATCGCTGCTGTTTGAACGTGTTGGGCCCCCGAGGAGAAGCTGCCTACCTGTTCATGCCATGGAATGATCACCTGCTGAGATAAATTGTCTTGCCAGGTTTGGCGGTCTCAGTCGGTGTCAGTCGTTACTTAACATCCCGTTAGGCCGCGAAGCTAGTTCAGAGGTCGGGGAGAGTCCGAGAAATTCCAGAAAATGTTTCAAATAATTTTTCAATCTTTATTTCATGGAAATTGAATTAAATACTTAAACACTGTTGAACACAAATCGCCGCCCTGTTATTTCCACTAACCTTCAGGTTAGCATGCTTCAATAGCGCTTAACATCCGGAATTTTTATTTTTATCAATATTTAACTTCATGATTAGTTCACCTGGAACAATTTTCCGGAGAGCTTATGTGATGGTGCGTCATCAGTCCGTCCATCCGTCCATTTTTCCGTAAACACTTGTAACTTTTTCTCCTCAACCGCTGACTGAATTGTGACGAAACTTGGCACAAATTATATGATTACTTTGTGACTAAAGTTTTTCACGGCATTAAAAAATTGGGTCTTCCGGGAGTCAAAGTGGGTCCACGTTTAACGCCCCCAAAATAGGAATTAGCTTTTGACTCTGAAATTACAAACACTATTTTGATGAAACTCGACCACAACCGTCATCACCTTTGATGTACCAATGTTTGTTCATGGCATGTAGAAAATCGAAGTCTAAGGGGCTCAATGGTAGGGGGGGGGGGGGCAAGTGTGTCCAGGTTTGAACCCCCAAAATAGATATGTGCTTTATTCTCTGAAACTACACACACAATTTTGATGACACTTGACCACAACCTTCACCACCCGTGCTGTACCAAAGTTTGTTCATGGCATTAAAAAAAATCTGCCCTTTGGGGTTGTGCAGGGGGCAGGGTCTGCCCTCCAAAATAGGTATTTGCTTTCTTCTCAGAAACTACACATCTAATTCCAATAAAACTTGACCACAACATTCTGTTCATCACCCATGATGTACCAACGTTTTTTCCCAGCATTTACGAAAATGGGGTCTAAGGTAGTCTCTGGCGGTTGGTGGGGTGGGGATGGGGGGGGGGGGGAGGGGGATGGATGGAGGTTGATTTTTCTTTTCTTTGTTTAAAGTCTTATGTTGACGTTTGTATGATTGTACAATGTACATGCTGCCCTGTCCACCAGCATCCATTCAAATTGGTTAAAAATTTCCGGATATTGTTTAAAATACCTTTATTCAGTGTAGTATACTGCTTTATTCTACCAGATGAGTGCCCGGGGGTATTGCCCCTCTGTTTATATTTAAATGGAAGTGTACATTTCATGATGTAACATGTTATATGATCTCTCAAGATGGATCTCAGTCTCATTTCCCTCCAAACTACTGACGCTGATTTGTACACAGGTGATGTCTATCCTGTAAATGTGGAAGGCAGACAACACAACAATGATTCATCTGTCACAGAAGATTCAAAATGTGCTTCGACAAAGAAAGGTTCAGATGATATTCACATGACAAACGCAAGTGCTGCCTGTTTTGCAACTGGTGACTGGAAACGTAAAAAATTAACTTTGCAGAAGAGATCTTTTGTGTTGAGAAAATATAAATTTTTGCAAAAGTGTTAAATATTTAGCATTTTGATTTTGACCAAAAAAAAGAAAATTGTTGTGTTCTTTCTTTCTGTAGAACAATCCAGAAGAAATAAGGGACAAATAAGGTTCAGGCGCAGCTTGACAGTGAAGAAGAAGCCTTTTTTGAAGAAAAAATCACGAAATCAAGACTCACTTCCTATAAAATACAAGTGCATGTCTGGGCCTCACAACACCAAGATTAATATTAAATTGAACAAACACAAAAAGGTTGTAGAAAGGGGAATACGTTATAAGTGTAATGTGTGCAGAATGGATTTTGCTTCAACGAATGACATCAAAATACACATGAGGATTCATACAGGAAAACACCCCCTTGAGTGCTCTGTCTGTGATAAAGGTTTCTTGACAAAAAGCAATTTGAAGAAACATAGGAGGATTTATTCAGGAGAGCGACTTCACAAATGCTCAATATGTGACAAACGTTTCTCTCGAAAAAGCAGTTTGAAATTACATATGAGAATCCATACAGGAGAGCGCCCTCACAAATGCTCGATATGTGATAAAGGTTTCTCTCAAAACAGCCATTTGAAATCACATGTGAGGATCCATACAGGAGAGCAAACTTACAAATGCACGATATGTGATAAAGGTTTGTCTCGAAAAGGCGCTTTGAAATTACATATGAGGATCCACACAGGAGAGCGACCTTACAAATGCTCGATATGTGATAAAGGTTTCTCTCGAAAAGGCGATTTAAAATTACATATGAGGATCCATACAGGAGACGACCTTACAAATGCTCAATATGTGATAAAGGTTTCCCTCAAAACATCAAATTGAAATTACATTTGAGGATCCATACAGGAGAGCAATCTTATAAATGCTCGATATGTGATAAAGGTTTCTCTCGAGAAGACAGTTTGAAATTACATATGAGGACCAAACGGGACCAAAGCTTTGGACCTTGCTATGAGAACGAAGTTTCACAAACTGGTTCATGAAAAAGAATCCTTTACCGAAAAAGGAGGTGGGGATTTTGAGTTCTGGGAGAACTTCCTTCCACCTTCTAAATAAAACCGGTCTGTGGAGATAACAACCAACGAGAGCATCCGTACAAATAGACCATGGGCCGAGTCCACTAATTCTGCTTGGTTTTCGAATTCTGTGGTCTATGATGAGAAGTATCTGCCTATGTGCTTGATATGTTTAATAAGTGTATATGACTCACTTCCGCTTCCGGTCCGGTCTGGAGAGGACGCTGGCGTTACTTGTTCGCCGCTTCTCTGACTGGGCCATTGTACATAGTTTGCTTTTCTGGTGGTCGTGGCGGATTTTTGACCGTTGGGTCTGCCCTCTGCTCGGTCCCGGCTCTGCTCCTGGCTTCGCCTGCCCGGCTCCTCCACTGTTTCCTCAGGCCCGCTCCCGTTGTTTGCGGTGGTGGCTGTTTGCCGCTGTGGTCTTGATTAGCGGCTGCAGTCGTTTGCCGCTGCGTTTGCCGCTTTGCCTCCTCGACCTTGGCCTCGTACTCGTCCCTTCGCTCCTGCCTGGCATGGCTCTGAGGTACTCCGCCGCAAGGCTTCTTCTGCTCAATACCCGCTCCACCCCATCATGCATCTCTGCCATCAAATCAAATGGACTCCTCCGACGACCCAGGTACATTCACCGTGGCTCCGGTCGTAAGTTTGTTTATTTGCAATCAGGTCACTCCATCCCCGTCCTCTGGTCGGCTCAGCGCACTCTCACTCTTCGTCCCAGCGCACCTGGTCACAGCAACGCACACGATCGCACCTCCTGCCTACAAACCCTGGCTAAATCACCTGAATTCATCCCTGCTGTTCAAAACAACATCAAGCTCACCCTGTTCAACACCCGGTCCCTCAACAACAAATGCCTCATCCTGAACGAATACATCCTGGATAACAAACTGGACTTTCTCTGTCTCACCGAAACCTGGCAACAACCTCTGGACTACTACACACTTAACCTCACCACACCCAATGGATATTCCTACGTCAATAAACCACGCTCGGAGGGCCGAGGTGGTGGAATTGCCATTATCCACCGTCAAGACATCAAGACCAACCTCATCTCCATCTCATCTGCTCCATCATTTGAACACCTGGCTTTAAAACTCTCTGGTCGCACGCAGTCAGTCATGGCTGTCGTCTACCGCCCTCCCAAACCACACCCATCATTCCTGTCTGACTTCTCCTACTTTCTGACCCAGCTATGTTCCCTCTCCCCCTCAATCCTCCTCCTTGGTGATTTCAATATCCACATGGACTCCACTGACTCCACAATAACCACTGACTTCACTGATTTACTCACCTGCTTTAACCTCACTCAACATGTCGACTTTCCTACCCATATCCGTGGTCACATTTTGGACCTTGTCTGCTCCACTGGATTAAATTTGCACCATCTCTATGGCTCTGACCTCACCCTCTCTGACCACTTAGCCATCACTCTGACCATCAACATCCCCGCCCCAACACCAAGGCATTATCGCACAATCAACTTCCGTAATCTAAACGCTCTTTCACCTACCTCATTCTCATCCACCCTCTCTGAAAAAATGTCCACTTCTCCCTTCATTGACCTCCACACCCCTTCTGACCTCACTGACTACTACAACCACACGCTCTCCTCCTGCCTTGACCAGCTTGCGCCTGTAAAAACCAAAACAGTTTCTTTCACCCATTCTGCTCCCTGGTTTACCCCTGAACTCCACCTGATGAAAACTCGTGCTCGCCAACTTGAAAGACTCCGCAATAAAACGGGTCTCACAGTTCACTCCCAAGCCTACAAGGACCACCTACAACACTACAAAGATGCCCTCTCCCGCGCCCGCTCTGCCTACTACTCTCAAATTATCCACTCTGGCTCCGGAAACCCAAAAGCACTCTTCTCGACAATAAACAAACTCCTCCGCCCCCTGAACACCACCACCCAGTCATTCACAGTAGACAACTGCATCTCCTTCCTCTCTTTCTTCCAACGCAAAATTGACAACATCTACAACAGCTTGACCACCGCCGCACCCGCTCCCCCTCCAACCACCTGCCCCCCCTTGTCCTGCCATCCCCTGTCTCGGTTCTCCCCAATCTCCCCTACTGACCTCTCTGAACTCCTCATAGGAATGAAAACTGCCACCTGCACTCTTGACCCCATCCCCTCCAGCTTTGTCAAAGCCTCCCTCCCTGCTCTCTCTCCACTTATCATTGCAACAATAAACTCCTCCCTGTCTACAGGCATCGTCCCACCTTCCCTCAAAATTGCTGCTGTTACCCCCATTCTAAAAAAACCTGGTCTAAACCCTGACACCCTAAACAACTTCAGACCCATCTCCAACCTACCCTTTCTGTCAAAAGTTTTGGAACGCGCTGTAGCCACTCAACTCAAACATCATCTCTCTGCCAATAACCTGTATGAAACATTCCAATCCGGATTCCGGTCCAACCACAGTACTGAAACTGCTCTCCTCAAAATCACCAACGACCTTCTCCTCTCCTCTGACGCTGGCAACCTCAACATTCTCGTCCTCCTCGACCTCAGCGCTGCCTTTGACACCATCGATCACACTATCCTCCTCACCCGACTTGAATCCACCTTTAACGTTACCGGCACTGCCCTCTCTTGGATTAAATCATACCTCTATGACAGATGCCAGTTCATCTCCATCAATAACTGCAAATCCCCCACTGCTCCCCTCCCCCAAGGTGTCCCCCAAGGTTCAGTTCTTGGCCCCCTCCTCTTCATCCTTTACCTGTCCCCGCTCGGTCACTTAATCCGCCGTCATGGTCTCCAATTCCACTGCTTCGCCGATGACATCCAGCTTTTCATCTCCACCAAGTTCGTCTCCACCGACACCCACTCTATCCTGACAAACTGCATCACTGAAATAAAATCCTGGCTTCAAATCAACTTCCTCAAGCTTAACTGTGATAAATCTGAAATAATCATCATTGGCCCAAAAACGCTCACAAAATCCACCCATAACTTTGCCCTCAACATCGACGGTATCCCAGTATCCACCTCCCCTCACATCCGGAATCTTGGCGTCATCTTTGACCAAACCCTTTCCTTTGACAAATACACTAAACAGATCACAAAGTCAGCCTTCTTTCACCTGAAAAACATTGCCCGTCTCCGCTCATCCCTCTCCTCCACGGCTGCAGAAACCCTCATCCACGCCTTCATCACCTCCCGTCTGGACTACTGCAATAGCCTCCTCTATGGTTCACCCTCAAAAATCACCAATAAACTCCAATACATTCAGAACTCCGCTGCCCGTCTACTCACCCATTCCCGGACCCGTGACCACATCACCCCCGTCCTTTACAAGCTTCACTGGCTCCCCATCCCCCAGAGAATCCAGTACAAAATCCTCCTCTTGACATACAAAGCCCTCCATAACCTGGCCCCATCCTACCTGGCTGACCTCCTCTCCAGACACACTCCCACCCGCAACCTCCGCTCTGCTGGTACAAACCTCCTGACCCCCTCCATCCGGACCAAATTCAGATCCTGGGGGGACAGGGCCTTCTCCATCGCTGCGCCCACCCTCTGGAACTCACTACCTCACACCATCAGAGACTCCTCCTCACTCACCACATTCAAAACATCACTAAAGACCCACCTGTTCAACACTGCATTCAACATTCAACCCACAGCATTTAACCCCTGACCATCTCTTCTCCTTCTCCCTCCTTTTGCTTTAAATATTTCCCTATTGATTCTTGTCTTTTTTGAAATTGTTGTTTTCATGTATTGTTATGCATTATGTTTGCCACTCTGTCAAAGCGCCTTTGGGCTTCTGGAAAAGCGCTATACAAAATAAATGAATTATTATTATTATTATTATGAACCATAAATGAAATGTTCCCATGTTCGAAATTTGCACAATAATGAGCAACGGCCAAAAACAAAGAGGAAGTTAAACTCCGTTGGTGAGGACACTCCTTTTCCCTAGCAACGGTTGCATAGATGCTTCTAAATCGAGATTTTGAGCATTGCAATCCTCTGATCATGCAAATGTATGATTTTGCAAATCATCTGATGTTATCAGATATTATTTTGTGGATTATTTCATATACATAATTCCTATTGGTGTCCGTTGCTATGGTAAAAATATCCCTAGCAACCAGTATTTCACAAAGTGCTTATATGCATCAATTGATTCACTAAAAGTATAAATCTGCCCTGTAAATTAGACTAGCCAGGCTCGAAACATACTGGTATAATTTGGGGACTCGTGATCCCACCCCACATCCCTATATTTATAACTTGGAATACAAAAATAAAGCACTAAAGAAAAATATTTCAAAAAAATCGAAATAATTATCACACATATACTTTAATGGGTATTTATATTTGTGTGGTATCCCCATACTACCATTCTCTATTTTTGTCCTCTTGAGATATACAGACACACAGACACACATAAACACACATATACTTTTACACACATGACACGTGCACATCCATATCATTCTTTTTATATTCCAAATGATCCTCATTCACTCTTCTTTCTTGTAAATATTTCCTGTTTCCTTCCCCTTTCTCTCCATTTAACACACGCACATACACGTGCACACACACACACACACACACACACACACACACACACACACACACACACACACACACACACACACACATGCACACCCATACAGACACACACATGCACTCATTTTAAGTCACATTTGTCATAGTCTTAATTCATCCTCTGTCTCTCATTCTCTCTCAAGCTGTGTGCATCCCTATCTGAAACAGCACTAAATAATGTCAAAAGCCACTCAAACAAACCATTTATGTTCAGTTTTTCAACGGCTCGAGTGTTTCACATATTCTCTTTGACATGCATATGATATTGCGTATAACAAGTCTTGATGTAAACAAGTTTGTTTGAGGACATCATAGTCTGAATCATTACACAAACATGCAACTCCTCCAATTCCTCTGACTATCGGCAAGTTAGTGCACATTAAGTACTGCACATATAATTTGGTTCAATAATAAATGGGAAAGGATAGATATTGTACTTGGCATGCATATTCATTGTAATTTTTCATATGAAAATCCGTCCCTACAGGACAAAAGTTCACATTCTTAAACTACATTCAGTTTGTTTTACCCTGCAGTATAAACTGTTCTCGGCAAAAAGAAAACACAGGTATAATCTTTTCACTAGGAATGAAATGCATAATTTCTCAGTCTTACATTCATCTGAAATACAACATTTTGTATGAACTAATCTTTCATTTTCAAATGGAAATGATCCCATTCTATAGAAAGTGGCAAAACCTTTGTTGTAAAATGAAGAAAAAAGAACAAAAACGCAGAGATTTTTGTTGATACAATAACATAATGCATACCTGTCAATCATATTTGTGCATTCAGTAACAAAATATGAAAATAAATCAATGACTAATGGACTCAAGTTACAAAAACCCACAGAGTATAAGGAAATAATTAAGCTTCTTCATCTGATTCCAGAGTGTCAATTTCTTCCTCAATCTTGATCAAGTCAGGAACAGACGCCTGATTTGCACAGATTTTGATGAACACAAATCAGTACAGGGAAGCTTGATGAGCAAACACGAGCACCGCCCCTTGAGTACATTGTGTGTTCTTGCAAGAGCAATGGGCAAGTTCCATTGCACCTGATGGTGCTGGGGGAAGACCCATCCAGTCTATGGTGAGCAAACCATCATCAATATCCCAACCATTGTTCTTTGGTGATGATATTTCTTGTTTGCTGATAAGGCACATTTTGTGAATGGCGGCTTGGGAGTTTGCTCGCAATATGTGCTTGTGCATGAAATCTCTGTTTCGAGGCAAGCTTTTCTCTCCACAGCTCCCAGTCTTGAACATTCTGCATCTTGCTTGATTTACATCACGACAGCCCTTCTGCCCATAGAGTTCACAGGTGTATGCTTCGATGTCTTCATGCAAGGATGGCGGTGCTGTAAACGTCATGCTAAGCTTTTCAAACGTGGATCAGTGGTCTTTACTTGAGGTGAAGATATTTGCAGATTTTGGTTTACTATTACCATACAAAGCACTCAGTGTCGCATCCAGTAAAACAATGAAATCCTATTAACGCAGAATAAACTTCTTTCCTGAAATGGTCAATTATGTGACAGACAACAATTGTGCGTGTATTACTTCCTCTGCCTGTGTGGAAGTAGACCTCTGCATCTATGTCCTTGCAAAATGCCACTCATAGTACCAAGACATCGGTGTCTGGACTGATCATGATGATGATGTGATCACTGTTATTACAGCGTTCAAAGAGTGTAGTAGAAGTCTCGTATCGGCTTCTTCTTGTGTTGAGAACAGACTTTGGATTTGCAAAACTTCCTCATCATTGCCATGCTTTCCAATAGAATGACACTCAATGCAATGTCCAACAATAATTGTGATGTCATCAATCAGCTTCCCAGTCTTGCACCACTGTTTGAACAGAAACTGGAGCAGATTTTCCTTGTTGTCACCACAAGATCGAAACTTGGACCATTGTTTTGGAGTCCTCTGATCAGGAGAAAATATTTCACTGATCTGGGTCCCTCCCTCTGCTCGTCTTCCTCTTTCAGCATTCTTTATGCTGCCAGACATGTATCTGTCCGGAACAAAAGTGCACAACTTTGGACTTGTTCATCTTTGTCTGTTTCACAAGGACTTTCAACATTTCATCAGCAAACTGTCCAAATGTTGGCTGTGGTTTGACGACTCTGATGAGTGCCATCGAATCCCATACCCACATTGAGCCAAATGGGATCTCCTCAACTGATCCCTCCAGGAAGTGCATGAGTTTGTCTTTGTTGCTTTTCACAGGAGAGCCGTCATGGTTTGCCAGTGGTGCATGAAATGGACCCAAGGAATGAACCAGCATCTCTTTGACGTCAACCTTTCTCACTGAACCAACAACAATCAGCCTGCAGACAGATCCTGGTCAGCTATCAAGGCGATTTCTTTACCCTTCACTTTTGTTATGGTGGACTTATCTGTATCCTTGAAAGTCTTCAGCTTCATCTTTGTCATGGTGTCATGGAAACCAATATCATTTGATTGAAGTCTCTTCTGGCAGAATGTTGTGAAGGCAACTTCACCTTTTTCCTTAGTCTCATGAAGGTCTGCAGCGACAGGTCTGATGCAAGCTGACCTGATGTTATGTAAAACAGCTTGTCTTATTCTAGTGAAGGATCAAAAGGGTTGACCATATTTTGAATTGTATCCATGATGTTCTGTATGTCCTTCTCATCACGCTCTTTTCATGTTCTGTCAAAGTCAACACGGGCCCGACATGGAGTGTCACGACAAACCATCGCCATCTCCTGACAATTTCTCATAATGGCAGTTCTTTCATATTTTAATAATGTCCATCTGTGCACTGCACCCTTCTTGAGTGTGAATCCAGTCACTCCTCCTTTTGTCTTGGAGTCTCGGTTTGCAGTTTGCTCAATTATTTGGTCACAACCAATTTGAGCAAACCCATGCTTCTGTTGTGTTTGTGCAACAAAATTCCCAGCTTGAAACTCTGCATAGATGTCAGGGTGACTCTGTCTCAAGCAGCACATCTCAAACCAATATGATGTCAGATACCTTGCATTATTGATTCTGTCATATGAAAAGAACCAAGGTGGAATGGAACAGATGCTCGACAGGTGAAGGTTCCAACGGGCTTGCCTTGTAGCCCTGATGAATAGAAGCAAGTCATCAACCATTGGAATATATATGCTCCAGAAGTGGAACGTCTCAATATTCAGGTTGTCCATGATGAAGTTCTCATAGCCACTGACAAGCTCCTGAAATTTCTTTGAGTTGACACGGTCGTCAAAGTATTCAGCTGGGAATGCCTTCTGCAGGTGAATTGCAAGCTGGGAAGCGACATTTCTCTCCTCTTTGATACAGTATCCAAGTATGACTGCCATCGGAGTCGTTGCAGTGCTTCACAAAGTAATTTGTGAGATCTTCTGCTCCTGTTCTAATGATGGCCACTTATTACTCCCCCGACAGACCCAGTAGCAATCACTTCAGACTCGATGATAATGTCCTGTAAGCCAGCATCAGAATATCGCTTTCCAATAGTCATTAGGCACAACATCATCTTCAATGACTCATTAAGCACAACACTGGCAGCAGCATCCATGTTGATGTCTGCTACTGTGGGTGGCCAGATCAGCTGAGGATTGGCACAAGTTCCATCGGATATTTTGAGCCTTTGAATAAATGGCCTGGTCCATGACGACAACAATCTTACTGAGTCCCAACCCATCTGCTTTGGCAAGGCTGCGGCATCGGATCGTGTACCCTGTGTTTAACTGAGTCGGACTGGCATCTATGACAGGTAAGTAGCCAATATTTGTTTGTGTTGGAATAGCACCTCTTTTAAACAATGTGTTGAAACCAGTCCATCCAGGTAAGACACTTTCATTCGGGTTTGCCGTCTTTGTGAGAAAGTATGCACTATCGATTTTCTGTGCAGTGTATTGGACATGGATATGGTTCTCCAAGTCCAGTTGGACATTCTCAGCATATTTCTGGGCCCCTTTCCTTTGACCTCCATGATAGAATTCCATGTTGGTTGATGGTGGCTGCAGGGATCATTTCGTCATTCTCTGCGCAGATATTGCTTCATCAAGTGAGTCATCAGTGGATACCTGCCTTTGAATTATTATACCATTGGTATTGTGGGTGGTTCCTCTGCCAGATATTTCTTCACCGTAGTCATTGTTATCCCGTGCAATCGTTGCATGGATATTTGGCTGGATATTTGGAGGTATGAAATGCTCTCCTCGCTGAATCTGAAGTTGGGCCAGAGCTGTATCGTGTTCAAGGACCTGGGAAATGGAAGTACAATGTCCCAGGCCATTCAACAGCCTGATAAGCTGAGCAGATCAAGTTATCTGTCCAACTGACATAGCCAACGCAGAGTGCTTGGGCATGAGCCTCCTTCCATTGAATGCAATGTTCATTATATCCTGGCAAGTTGAAATAATCTTCTTACTTCTATCTTCACCAACGTTTACACGTGCAATTTATTGAGGAAGTTCATCGGACGCTCCTGTTGACCATGCCATGAAGTTCAATGACTCATTCGGCACAACACGAGCAGCAGCATCCATGTTGATGTCTGCTGCTGTTGGTGGCCAGATGAGCTGAGGATTGGCACAAGTTGCAATGATACTCCTCTTCAGTGATTGTGCAGCATGGTAAAGATCTCTATAGTTATGCCCTGCATTCATATGAGATGTGGTTTCATCTTGGTTTGTGTCCGAGTCATCTGTCTCATTTGTGCTCACATCAGAGGAGAGTGGGAGAGCAACCTCCTCTAACACCTCGTCTGTGGACAAATCTTCCACAATCACTAAATCCCTCTTGTTGTTGTGAGATGATCTCAAAATCTTCAGAAATGGGTGTGTCTTTTGAAGTCTCTTCTTTAGATAAAAGGATTTGTATCCAATATCTACCACCTCTACTTCACATACCCATTTCTTAAATGAAGATATTAATTTCTTCAAGCACAGCACTTCACGTTTCTTTGTTATTCTTTCTTCTATGACTGATACACAGAAGTATTTGTATTCTGCCTCATAGAGGTTTTTTTCAAGACCCTCTTCATTCTCTTTCCTATTTAGAAATCTTGTGCAGCTCTGGTAAAAAGTTAAATGGTGCCTAAGTTCTAACGCTACAAGATCCTGTCGAAGTATATGCAATAAAATGCTCTCGTCCTTGCGCAATTCTGCAGCATTCACAAGCTTACCCACTGTTACTGTTTCACACTGGATAAGTTTTTCTTTCTTTCCATTTTTTGCTGAAGTGTTCGATGATGTACCTTTCTTTGCGGCAAATGATGCATTGGACTGGCAAAAGGTGAGAGCCCTAGATGGTACAGCATGTCGGTCAGGTCCTTTCTGTCGGAGAAGTTGAAACTTGGGTGCTACTTCCTCTCTCTGCTTAGCTTCTTGCTTCTGGATTTCACTGGTTGTAGCAGCTGCATTTGAAAAATAATTAAAGCAACAAAGTGAAAATGGAGGAAATAGCATTGAGATCTAATCAATGAATAGCTTTATGTTACAATATGTTAATTTCATAAATTCTATATGTATATTTATAGAGGCCAAAACAATGTCATTAATTTTGTGTTCATTACGCATGATGATACAAATAAAAAGCTTAACCAAGACATACAACATGTAAGTATCTCCACATCAACAAGTTAGTGCAGTGGTCATACGTACGTCTGTTTGTCAACATACAAGTGCTAAAACGTGGTGAAGTTTTCATCTGATGGGCAGTGAGTGGGCCTGTGCAATTTGTAGTGTGCAGGACTGTAGACAAATTGGTTCCAATCTTGGTCTTGTCAGTGAAACGCATAAAACATGCAAAGTGATATCCAACGGAGTTAGGAATAACATCGAGAAGATCTGGTGCCAAAACAAGCTCCAAATGTAATCGTTTAAATTTGTTTTGGTGGCAATTGTACTTTCTCTAGTTCCCAAGCTTTTCCACTCATGAACACTTACACGAAAGTTTTGCAAACTTATGTCCGAAATAGAAATTAGATTTATCTGCACATTGGTCCACAACGTGCATGCAGCACGCCATGTTGCGATGTCCCAACAACGTGTTCATGCACACACTGTACGATGACTGTGATTGGTTAATTTTGTGGAGCCTGTGTTACAACCGTCATAATTTGTCGAGTAAGGCTTACAATGACGTCATTATTTCAGAAGCATTGCCTGCTGCAAGGGTAATTGTATCGTCCTTATTACCTACACAGTACATTGAAAAAATGTGCTGGTTTTTTAAATGGAACATTCATAAACGTTCTTAGAAATCTTCCAGCTGATTAAAATATTTTAAGTAAAGTACTTCTCTGACGCAGACCGTGGAAAGTAAGAATTTGAGGGCTCGGCCCATGGCCTAAAATGTTATATTTGTGACGCGGATTTTATTTCGAAACGGAGCTTGACCTTCCATGTTGCAACCCACGCTGGAGCAATCACATAAAAGGTGCCACTGGGTTGTTTGTGCCACCCTTGTGAGCGATCCTCAGCAGTCGGCAAGGTATTCAGTGAACCAGGAAGGAGAAAGCTATCGTGAAAGCGTCCATCCCTTTGGGCATCTACCTTGAAAGCACAACTCCTCAGAGTACCATCTGCAACCCCTGACAACCAGCCGTGATCCCAAACCCCTTGATGAAAGCCATACAGCTTGCTGTCACCAGAATGTCCACAGCAATGACTGCAAACTTGAGTCTGAAGGCAACAAGAATCAAAAAAATTGTCACCCCATCTGCATCCTCAAACTAAGTTTAAATAAAATGACAGCTTTAAAAAAATGTAAAACTTGTTAATTTGGTTCTTCATATTCTCATGATAAAGAATTGTTGAACAATTGATGCCAAAAACTTAAATGGAAACAGAACTTAATCTCTCAATCTGATCTTGGATCTCATCGTGTTCCTTTCAAGGCCTTCTTTCGCTTTCCAGTTTGTATTTCTTGTTTACGTACTTGCCATGTATACAGCCAAGTTCCATTTGAGTTTTTTCATTGTGACCAGTGTTTAGGAATCTTGTTTTCTGCCTGATTTCGTTGTTTTTCTTGTCCCGTTTTGGTTTTGCTCATATGGCAACTTTCCATTGTTTGAACATCAATTTTTACTCGATCTTTGTGGTAGTCCATGTTTCATTGCCATGTGTGATATGCGGAGAACACCCATGTTGTAAAATTGTTTATCAGAATAAGACTTCTACTTATGTTTTTCATGAAACTTGTATTTGTGAAGGGTTTCACAATAAAGAGAGGTCCTCAAAGCACAAATGCAGTGTCTGTGTGATTGTGAATATGTAATTGCACATTATGATAAATTATTAGTCATTTGAGAGTTTGGAGTTGTCCACATCCCGAAAAGTAATCCTGATTAAACCGGGAGTTGTTCACCAAACCACATGAAAGCCTTGCAGCGCACTTACCATCATGACATGACTGCACTTCATGCCATCGATGATTGCTGCCAAGCAGCGAAGTTATCCAGGTGTCAATGTGAAGGCCACACAACTGGTTGCTCCCACATTTTTCTCAACATCAATGGTAATGCAATGTTAATGGAGGGAATAGCTTCTACCACAGATGTGAAGTTGAAACGAACCCCTCCCCCCACACACAAAAAAAGGTTGAGATTCAAGTCGATGTAGCCAGGATATAACGAACAGTCTAAAATATATATATATCTGCATATATATATTGTTATGGATCTGGGGGACGGCACTCCCGTTAGCAAGGGGGGGTTAATCCCCTTGTCCTGTTCAGCTGGCTGTCTCCGCCGGTTCTGGAGCTATTATGCCACTTCCGGTCAGTGCAGAATAGGGTAGTAGGCCAATTATTCCTATGACCAAATGACCAGCGCCTTCCGGTAAGCGAGGAAATGAGCCCCGCCCGAGCCACGGCTGTAATGTACACGCCGAGTGAAGCGAGCCATGACTCAGGCCGTTAACAAAAGACTAAACCCAACCATAGCGGTTGGCCAAATTGGGCCACAGGTACTCAATCGGGAAAGGACCAAAGCGATCGGGGGAAGAAGAAACCAAAGTAAAGGAATACCAGATATTTATTAATTATGTACATGAAATGAAGAGGAAACGAAAGAAGGGCATTTACAAGGAGAAGAAGAAGAAGGTACACAGGGCAGCCTTAAGACAGTCTTATATTATAACCCCGGACAATCAAACAGACTTACACGACAGGGAATGGCTGGAAGGAGCAGAAGGTCCAGGCAGATGGTAGGCATCGAGGTCCGGCTCCAGGAGTGGACTCGCGTCATGGCGGGAAACCCTGGCAGGCTGCGAGCGTGTATCGTGGACCGCGAGCGGACGTTACATATATCGGGGAAACTGGGATACAGCGTACGTAATATGTGGCTCGTGCTAACGCTCTCTCTCTCTCTCTCTCTCTCTCTCTCTCTCGAACAAGGTTCGTATCATCAAAGGTCCCTTGCGCAGTCCGTTATCATCAGCAGTCCAGGCGCAGCTCGTACCAAAAGCCGTCCGTGGCGCACTCCCAGCTCCACTCCAGCTCATCGACCCGAACTCCTTCTCACCTCATCTGTTGAAGCAGTCCCTCGCAGCCGCTTTTATTGTCCGTTGTTGTATCAAGCCGCCGGCTCCGATGACATGCCTACCGTTCGGCTCACCTCGGCGCTGGTTGGCCGGCAAGGGCTCGCTGGCTCCACCTCTGATGATGAGTTCACGTGCCACACCTTGTTCTTGTGGTTCCGCCCCCTTTTTCCTCGGCTTGAGACCACGTGCGTAATGGTGGCTTGGTGCCAGCAAACAGCCCAAGGCAAACGGCAGCGAACGCTATCCTACTGTTACTGCACTTTGATGAGCGGGAGAGATGATTGGGGAAATTGAAAGGGGCCTATCTTATTTGATTAATGCAACGCAGATTCAACTATTGGGAACAGATCCTTAACTGAAAAACATAATAATGAAATAACTACAGAGAGGTCCTATGGTTCTCGACGTGTTGTACATGGACTAATAGTAAGGGAAACATATGAAAATCTGTTAACTAAATTGTTACCAAAAAATTTCTTCACCAATATGTTTGTAAAGGTGTGTAATAACATGTGTTAAAATTTTGAAGGTCAACTCCCATGGGAAACCCAGAAAAAAAGCTGTTGAATTCGGGTATCGAAAAATTATTTTCGAGAATTTTTATTTTTTTTAATCGGCCCTTAAGTAACTTATAAGGGGTCAAATAAGGGTTTTTCATGATTCTGAGTTGATTGTTAACATTTATATTTCACCACAGACACTCCTTTGTGGAAAAATAATTTCTAAATATATCTCATTTTCTACTTTGCAGGACATGGAGTCTAGCAATATGGATGAAGACGTTACTCCACCTGTGCTCAATTGCTTCATCTGTGCACGCTCGGATACACCAGCTGAAAGGCTCATACAGGCAACTCCAAAGGGATACTCAACTTTATTGAAACAAGCAGAAACTGTCGAAAATGTTACTGTTGTGGAACGTATGAAGGAGGCTCAAAAGGAAGGAAAACTGAGGTACCACCAGAAGTGTAAAAATTATCTGTACAACAACTTTGTTGCAACCACCAAGATGTCAGCTCAAGCATCAAAGGCAGAGAAAGAGTCTTCAAAGTTGAAGAGAAGACGCACTACTTGTGAGTTCAGTTCATCAACTGGCTGCAGTTCTAGAAGATCACAGTCAGTTGACCTCCTGTATAAGGATGTATGCATCTTTGCAACCAACCAGCCCAGCTCTTCAAAAATAATCCAGCACAAGCTAGAAAGAAATACAGAGTGCCAGATAATTTGACTGCAGATACACTGAAGGCAAGCTTGCTGAAGACAGCACGGAGTCGCGGGGATGACTGGGGCACTGAAGTCACTGGACGCCAGGAAGGGATCAACGACTTGGTAGCAGAAGAAACACTGTACCATTTGCGATGCAAACTTATGTTTGCGAGAGGTGACAGTTTGTCCAAGACTGATGAGGAAGGAAAAAGGAAGAGAGGACAGAGGAGTATTGATGAGGAGCGAGAGGCAGTTTTTATTGAATTCTGCGAATGGTTAGACTCAGAATTAGAGCATGGGGTAATGAACATGGACCAAGTCCATGAAAAGCTGCAGGAGTTTGATCAGTCACCAGAGAAGAGCCTTTCTTATTCAAAGCATTGGCTAAAGATAAAACTTCTAGAGAAATACGAAGACACCTTGTATTTCACAACACAGGAAAGAAGGGCAGATGTACTCTGTCTCAAAGATGGCACCGACAATATTCTGCGAGAGCATCATGCTAATCTTGACCATGGAGATGAGAAGACTCAGATCATAAAGATGGCACTCAAGTTCATATCCAATGATATTGCCTTGATTGATTTAGGTCCAAAGTCATACCCCACCACACACAGTATGACTGACATCGATTGTCAGCTGACACTTGTTCCTGCAAGCCTTCAGATGTTCTTGAGACCGATTGTCAAGACAGACGAAAGAGTTGCCGTTTGGGGGCAGAATTTTTTTAAGGCCTGTCGTCCTCGGTCTGGAGTATTGCCACACCAAATGGGGCTTGCCATACAAGTTGATCATAGATTTGGGTCAAAATGGATGCTCAACAAGTTCCACCGGCTGGGATACACTGAGTCTTACATGGAGACACAAAACTACAAATACTGCTTCCTTAATAGTAGGAGTGGAGATGATGTTCCAGATACTTCTGGCACTCTTGACACCATTGTGGAGGAAACCGATGAACAGATCAATGATGAGGTTGCAGTTGATGCTGCGCTTGAGGATCAATCAGTGATGACAGCCAAAGTGCCAGCCAGTGAAAGTGAATTGTCAAGTAATGATCAGGTGGTCTTTATGGAGGTTGGGGAAACAAACAATGCAGTCACTCAGTTTGTTGGAGACAATATAGATTTAAACATTGTCTCTATTCACGGAAACACTCCCTTTCACTCAATGGGTTGGATCGAAGTCACCTCTCCGGCACCACCTTTGCCAGATCCACAGACAACAGCAGCTTTCCCCCGGGTGAAGTTGAAGGCACTCGACAAAGCTAAGATCCTGAGAGGAACTGAAGTAAAGATTATTCCATTTACGAACAGGAAACAGATAGGAACGAACGCGATCATGTTTCTCCCCCTCGCTGAGCTTTCCTCCTCCATGGCTCATGATCAGCCACTCCTCACTCCAGGTGACACACTCTGGGCAGCATGGTGGGTGATCAAAGCCAACGATACTGAGTTCCCACACTCCAACTGGAATGGCTGGATGAAGAGAATCCATGCTAATGATGCAAAGCAGAGCACACAGATCGAGTTCCTCCCAGTTATTGAAGGAGACCCTAATGACCTCAACACCATCTTCACCACTCTGAAAGAGTGCATACGGCGCGCTGGGGTTGCTATAGTGACCTTTGATGTTCCGATTTGGCTGAAGGCTGTGAATATAATAAAGCAGGCAAATCTACCCGTCATTCCAAGGTTGGGTGGTTTTCACCTGCTGAAGTCTTATCTTGGATCAATGGGTAACATCATGGAAGATTCTGGACTACCAGATGTGATCCAGTTGATCTATCCTGGAAGTACGACAGCCAACCACATCATGGATGGAGGATGTTTTGACAAGGCAATCCGTGTTCACCTCCTCATCGATGCAGCCATCTATCAACACATCATGAAACTTGCCTTCACTGAGGAGGAGCGTGGTGACATGAAGACCTTCATGGAGAAGGTAGCTGATGGGAAGATGGGAGCCAGACAGTCAGACCCAGTAGTGCCAGTGTTTGAGCAAAGGTTTGAAGAAACCTTCAAACGACTTGCAAAAGGAGGAAGAACACCTGCACTCTGGGTGGAGTACCACCACATGGTAGATGTGATCAAGGTCTTTATCAGAACCGAGCGACTTGCAGACCACAATGGGCATCTGTCCTGCATTGTTACCAAGATGCTTCACATCTTTGCCGCTGCAGGCCATCATCAGTATGCCAAGGGCGCACGGCTGTACTGTCAACTCATGAAGGAACTAGAAACTTTGCCTGCTTACAAAGACACCTTAGAACGTCTCACTGCCCATGGGAACCATGATGTCCGTTACTCAAGTCATGAGTGGTCCGGCACATGGTGTGACATTTGCATTGAGCAGACATTAATGAAGGCAGCCAAGTCACAAGCTGGACTGAGCAGAGGAAGAATGAGAAACAGTTTTTCTGGCCACAAATGCTGGGTGCTCACCCTCAGTCACCTGTCTGATGTCAACCGGCGGATGGAGGAGGACGTCAGTTATCATGTTCCAGTCCACAGAGACCCTTGCCAAGACACAGATGAAGCGAGATGCAGAGGCAGTTGAACTTGTCCTAAAATGGTTTGAGGAGATCAAGCCATTCGACAACGATAGAGACAAGGAGTTGCTCGTGTCTTTCTCAACAGGATTCACAAGCACTGGAGATGACGCAGTCAATGCTGAGAGAGCAGCTGAAGTTGGGATGGAGATGCAGATCAAGCTGGATGGACAGTCAGTGACGTCGACCATGGATGTCAAGTCAAAGATAAAAGCCCTGTCATCACTAAGAAAATTTCCCTTGGTCAACGAGAAAAAGATTCACCTTGACTCACTAAAGTTGTTCAACCGACTGATCATTTTCGCCCAGCGGGATATGACAGTTGAGACAAGCTTAGAGTATGAGCTGACTCCCTTCCCATTGTCCCTGTTCAGCAACAAAGATCAGAAGATGAACAAGGCAAACAAGGCAGACTTTTCAAATACAAGCCTGAAGGCGTTAACTGATCCACTTGACTTGACTAACCAACCCTGCTGCACCCTCGTAATTGATGGCGGATGGCTTGTCTACATGGTGAAGTGGGAACAACGTCAGACCTGGCAGGAGATCGCCAACAGTTACCTGAGCTACGTGCAGTATCTGGGCCGCTGCTCCCAGAAGATCATTGTGGTCTTTGATGGCTACAGCAGATCACCAAAAGATCACGACCACATCCGGCGTACCAAGCATTCCTGCTGTAATCTCCAGATTCGACCGGATATGTCCAACAGGACCCCAAGAGCAAAGTTTCTGGACAACACTCATAACAAGAGTGAGCTCATCCACCTTCTCTCTTCAACCTTCCGAAAACATCACATCACTGTGGAGCAGTGTGACAATGATGCTGACACTTCAATTGTGAGAGAGGCATTGGCTGCTGCTTCAGATGGCTCTGTTGAGGTCAGTACCATTTGTGTCTTCAGTTAGTATAACTATTGGATGGAGCCCGGGGGGGGATGGGGTAATTAAAAAATAAGAGAATTCACACTGTTGAAAAGTTAAATCTGTTCTTGAACGGTTCATTATGCTTTGTACATGTTATATTTTCAGGTGCAGGCAGAAGATGCAGACGTGCTGGTAATGCTGGTGCACCATAGCTCAGACAGCCACCATCCACTCTTCTTAACCACATCAAATGGCTCTTATGACGTCCGAAAGATCAAAGAATCTCTCTCCGAAACACAGAAGAGCTACCTGCTCTTCTGTCACGCCTTCACGGGGTGTGATACGGTTTCTGCAATCGCTGGTCATGGGAAAACAACTCTATTTGCCAGGTAATAATGATAATACTACTATTACGTCGGCAAATAATACTAATACTAATAATAATAATAATTATAATCATTGTCATCATAGTATAAATGTTAAAAATAATAATAATTTTATTTCTGTTTTACATTATACTTTACTTGACATAGACCTGGTGCTTTTTTTTAGGTTTTGCGAAGGGGACGTGGCTGAGTACATCGACATCTTCCTTGACACAGAAGCCACCAAGGAAACAGTGATTCAGGCTGGTATTGCGATTTTCAAGTACATTTACCATGGACGAGATACTACATTGGGTGAATTTCGGTACAACATGTTCTCAAGGAAGGCAGCGGCAGGAGTGATCAAACCAGAGACTCTACCTCCAACAGAGGGTGCAGCTGCACAACATTCACTCCGTGCCTACCTGCAGACCCGGGACTGGATCCTTCTACAGAGCATGTCTCTGAACCCCAGTGACTATGGATGGACAATAGGTGTGCATGGGTATGAGCCAGTTCCAACACTGGACCCCACGGCTCCTGAGGAGCTATTGCAGTTCACGAGCTGTAATTGTCATGGAGATTGCAGCAACCGGCGATGCAGCTGCAAGAAGAATGGGGTCACGTGCATCTCGGCCTGTGGAGTCTGTAATGGCATTACATGCAGAAACTGCAGTCATGATGTTGTTGAGTCTGAAGAAGACATAGACAATGACTGTTGAAACTTCTGACATTGTGAATGAGAAATAACTCTCGAGTATTATATATGTATGTGAAATAAAAGCTACTTTGTGTGTAAATGTAAAAGTGAAAATATAAATGTTAACAATCAACTCAGAATCATGAAAAACCCTTATTTGACCCCTCATAAGTTACTTAAGGGCCGATTAAAAAAAATTAAAATTCTCGAAAATAATTTTTCGGTACCCGAATTCAACAGCTTTTTTTCTGGGTTTCCCACGGGAGTTGAACTTCAACATTTTAACACATGTTATTACACACCTTTACAAACATATTGGGGAAGAAATTTTTTGGTAACAATTTAGTTAACAGATTTGTGAAATATCTCATAAAATGCCCTTACTATAACTAGGGTGCGATCTTTAATAAAGCCAATTGATGGGGATATTTACAGAGGATCATTTATAAGGGAAACATTTATTAAAATTTACGAGTGAAGGTTCTAAAAACCATAACACAGCACCTGTCCAATATATATATATATATATATATATATATATATATATATATATATATATATATATATATTAGGGTGGGCTTCAAAAAATCAAAATGCACATTTTCTCCGGGACATGGTCTATATTTGTTCCCTTTGGTGTCAAAGGAAACCACACCAAATTTGAATGGAATCCAATAATATTTAGGGGTGCCACATCAGTGATGAATTTTCCCCCATGCAAAAATAGGAATTCCCATTTTTTGGGCTGTATATACACAAAATAAATACATAATTATATATATACATTAAATATAATATTACAAATAAATATATAGTAAATATACATTAAATAATAATAATATATATTATATTATACATTATATATACAATTATACGATAGACAATTATACAAATATAGACAAATATAATACATTAAATAATATATTAAAAATAAATATAATATATTAAAATTTAAATATAATAAATAAATATATAGTTATACAATATATATACATTATAATTAAATATACATTAAATTTATACATAAAATATACATTAAATAATAAATATACATAAATACACATTATACATTATATATATAGTTATATACAATATATTATACATACAGTTTTGAGACTTCCTATGATCACTATCTGGGCAACTTTCATGCATGTTTTGTACAGGTTCCAGGGGTCAGGGGTACGCTTTTTTAGTGTGTAATATGTAGGCCTAACTTATTGACTGTGGCTCTTTTGTAGAGAGTGACCCTGTGGAGTAGGAATTAACAGGATTTTACCCACATTCTTGCGTATTTTTTCAGATATGGCATGTGCTAGTACCAGTGTTTCATTGAAAACTCGGGCCAGGATAATGTGTATCTCATTGGGTCCACTTCTGGAGATGCCATCAAAGGTGCCAAGCTCCCGACTGTGCATCAATCTCTTGTCCTGTTTTTCCATCACCTGAAGAAGGAGAATCGCACTGCCCGGGAGAGTGCAACCCTCACCATTGAAGAGGTTGTGAAGTTCTGGGAAAAAGCTCACCTACCTACAACGACGAAGCAGCACTGCATCCATCGTTTGGAGAGGCTATATGAAGAATGGAGGAGCCTCCAAAAAGGTGCAAAGCGGGGTGGTGCGACCCAAGAGAAAAAGGAAGCATCCTTCAAGGCCTCCTTGGAGAAGACGTTTGATCTTAGGCATGCAGATTCGGAGGCCATAATCACCAACCCCGAGGACAGGAAGTTTCTTCACGATCAATTCTCAGAGAGGAAGGCTTCAATGGGATATGTAGACACTGTGTTGGAAGCAAAAACGAAGCGAAAGAAAGAAAGGGAAGAAAAGGAGAAGACTAAGGCAGAGAAGGAAAATAAGAGACAGGAAATGGTCATGAAGGGTGCTACTGCTATGGAAGTCACAGACTCAGACTCTGACTCTGAGACCACGGCACAGGCTGGTTCTTCATCATCTGATGGTGGGATATCTCGTCCCAAGAAAAGAAGGCCTATCAACATTGTCACTCCTGAAGTCGCAGCTTCTTTGGATCGTACGAAAACAAGTGACCGAATGGCTGTCCACAACTTGGCATCCATTTGTAGAGCAGTAGCATGGGAGCCTTGAAGGCACTTGGCCGCCACACGTGGTACATGAGCCCAGTACTAGTGGCATTTGCATTCTTTGACACCGGAATTGACAAAGAAAGCAAGATCAATATGATTGAAGCATTGAAAAATGACGGTGAAAACCCCTCTCCAAAGAGACCAGCTATCAAACGAGGAACCGCCCTGTCAATCGCTGGCCTCATAACAAACACACCAAGCATTTCTTCAGCATCCTAGGGACCCCAACTGATTGGATGGATAAGGATCCTGGTTCATGGGAGCAAGAAACCAGCTTTCAGGAAACAAAGAAAGCCGCCAGTGGCTTAGTCGTGGTGAACGACAGGGCAGAAAGGGGTGTCGCATTGATACAAGACTACAATAAGCTCCTTACAAAGGATGAAGAGCAAAAGCAAGCTCTGCTCCAAGTTGTTGCTGCTCACAGGAAGATGTACCCCGATGCCAAGAAGGCAACAGTGGTGAAACAGGCCCAGAAATAGGAGTTACATTTCTCATTATATTTGGGTTTTTTTTAATATTATGTGATATGGTGTGTCTTCATTTTATGAACTGAACATTTGTATTGTTATCATTGAATTTGAGTTTTCATAGCAATATAGTGCTATTTGTGCAGCTATTGTAACTTGTGTTTGCTAGAATTCAAAGAAAGTGAGTGGAAGGTGGATTTTCATAAAACAAACTTCTGGTTTTGCTTTCGATCCATATATAGAAAAGTTTTGTAGACACCTTTAGTTTGAAGGCTGATGTGGCACCCCTAAATAAAATCAGATTGCTTTCATATTTGGTGTCTTTTCATTGTGGAGCAAAAGGAACAACATAAAGCCATGTCCCAGTAAATATTTAAAAGAAATTATTTTGAGCACCACCCTAATATATATATATATATATATATATATATATATATATATATATATATATATATATATATATATATATATATATATTCCAAAAACAGATCCTTGAAATTACAGACCAATGAGCCTGCTCCCAATCATCAGCAAGGTCATGGAATCCATAATCACTTCTGACATTAAATCCTTCTTCTTCTCCATTGGCTTAATCTTAGATCATCAATGTGGATTCAGACCAGGCCACTCTACTCTGGACATGCTGCTTCGGCTGTCTCAACAATGGACGGATGTCCTCAACGTCAGACCGGAAATCAGAGCTGCCTCCCTTGACATATCTCATGCCTTCGATAAGGTCGGGCACCCCACCCTGCTCACCAATCTCTCCTCTTGTGGAATCCATGGAAATCTCCATGCATGGCTCACAGATTTTCTCCTGTCGTCGTCAGCATGTGGTTCTAAATGGAATTCTCTCCTCTTCCTGACCAGGCTGGAGTTCTTCAAGACAGTGTTCATGGCCCTGTGCTTTTTCTAATCTTTATCAGTGATCTTTCTGACTCTGTAAAATCCTCATCTTTTTGCTGATGATTCCACCCTCTGCCGTTCCATCCCTCATCCCTAAGATCGACAGTTCTGGCCAAAAAGTAGCCTCTTGCCTCTGCAGACTTGGATAAAATTACAAGCTGGTCAAACACATGGAACATGTCTTTCAATCCTGACAAATCTCACACTGTCACCTTGTCTCTCACATCTACTTTCTCAATAATCCTCCAGAAGAAGTTCTGTCACTCAAGCTTTTGGTTCTCATTATCTGCCGTGATCTTTCCTGGGAAAGCCCCAGGTCCAAACTGGCCTCCAAAGCCAGTTGCCAACTGGGCATCCTCCATCCTGTGAAGTCCTTCCTTGGCACCGCTGAGCTGCTCAGCACCTACAAAGCTTTCATCCGCATTTTGATGGAGTATTGCTCTCCTCTCTGGGCTGGTGCACCTGCTTCATACCTCGTGTGGCTTCATGTTGTAGAAACCAAGGCTTTTAGGATTTTTGGTACAGTCAAATCAGCTAAATAGGTCAACGAATAATGTTCTAATTCGATAAAACAACACAACAACCATTTTAAGGCCATTTTCCCTGCAAGAGCGGGGGTTAGCCTTGTGGTCCCCATGATAATCTTCTCCATTTTGCCCTATTTTCTGCATCTCCCCTTGTTAACCCCCTTGCTCGCATTTCTTCTTCCACCATCTTTCGCCAAGTCTTTCTCTGTCTTCCCCGTCCTCTACTTCCTTCTACATTCATTTCCATCACTCTTCTCAACCAGTCACTTTCATCCATCCTCAACACATGACCAAACCATCCCAAACTGTTTCTCTTCACAGCATCAATCACAGGCTCTATTCCCATCATCTTTCACAATTCATCATTTGTCTTCCTCTCTCTCAACAATACTCCACACATCCACCAAACCATTCACATTTCCACCCTTTCCAGCCTTCGTTGCTGCTCTACGTTCAATGGTCTAATTCGATAATGGCTAACAAATTAAAACAAAAATTATTTCAAAATTATAGAATTTTTCAGAAAATCAATTATGTTTTTGATTTTTCACTGGGTAATGAATTGTTTTCAGAAAACATCAGTCTACTTATCTCACCCATGAGCTTCAACTTGAAACTTTTACTGCCAGAGTATAAAAAGAATTGCTGAATATGGCATCTGCAAATTCTGTTGTCCGGTTTATTTTTTCTGCTAGAATTTTGCAGTTGCTTGCAGGTGTGTAACAGTGCTGATGCAACCAAATCATGCAAATATGTACATGTGCGAGTAAAAATAAAAATAACCAGATGTGATATTATATGGATAGCCCCCACAACTCGGTTTTGAAGGTGTCGAGGGAGGATGAAGTGCTAGGGTCCTACTCCAGGTGGTTCAAATCCCTGCAGATGTGGGAGAGGAAGGATGAGGCAGATACCTGAATACCTACTGCAGTATCATAAAGTGGAATCCATGTCCTCTGATGTGTGAGGATGCTCCAGTGAGGTATGCACTTCCCCTGATGTCCACACAGTCGTAGCGAATGTGGTACATGAAGGCAAGATGGCTTTGGGGTCGTCTGCTCTCCAAGGTGGGCCATTGTAGTTCTTCAACCATGGCGGTGACACTGCTGGTGCAATCATAATTACCGGTGGCATACCGAACACCTCTGCACTGAACCATCTCAAGCTTGTTGATTTTCCATGATTGTGGGGATCTCATGCTGTTGCAGCATATTCCATGATTGGTCAGACGGAAGTTGTCAATGTCGACTTCTTTATTCTGCAGTTGCATCGGCTGAAGTTTTGATTCCGGGAGACATTGGTGGAGTTAGATTTTTTTTTTTTTTGCATACAAAATCGAGGCTCGTGTAAGAGCTAACATTAATCACAAAAAGACAAACTGACACATAAAACATAAGATAAAGGGAGCGGGAGACAATATGGGGAGAGAGGGGGTAGCACACAAGTACAACAGTTGAGAACAGGTACATCGGGATCTGTGGATGGGGGAAGGAGATAACTTGGGGGGAGGAGGCACGGGAAAAGGGGGGGGGGGCATCTTTCTTTCTTTCTTTTTTTTTTTTTTTTTTCAATCTTGACAGTTGCATCCACATGGATGTCGAAATTTAGCTTTGAACCTAGATTTGTTCACAGATCTGAAGAGGGAAATCAGTGGTCTTATTCCTCAAAGAACACCGGCTCAAAGGTTCATTGAATCGTTTTATTAAAAATATCCACCGAATAATAATTATTTGGCTTATAATTCTCCCAAGGAACATTTTAAGAATCTTCACAAAACTGACTATTTAGACAAACTGGAGAGTGACCAGATATTACAAATTTGACAGGGAAAATCTTTATTTCTTCAAAATCATTTGTCACACACACATCTGAAATTTGGCCACATTGTTCGAAATAAGAAAAAACAAAAAACGATGTCTTAGATTTTTATTTGAAGTCGAGAGATATGACTTGTCGAATATATAACTCTCCCTCTCAAATAATTAGAACATTGACTTTGGAGCATTGAAGTGGTGCCCGGAACCATCTTGCACTCTCCTTGTCAGGATTGCTGCTCTTACTTTGTGTCTCACTCAAACGATATCTAACGGGCTAGCTTTAATCTCTCTTTCTTACAAACTAACACCATACACTTTTCATCATACACTTTTCGACTCTTTTATTTAAGGCCTGGCATTGATGAGGGCTATACAGACCATGCTTGCAGCCTCCAACATAAGAAATAAATAAATAATAAAAACCATTCAAACTGACACTGGAAAAGCTCTGAAATTGGTTTTAAAAAAACATCGTGAGCTATTTTAGTTCGTCATTATCCAACAATACAGTGAAAAATAGGCAAAAACTTGTATTTTTTTCATACTGTCGGTCAAAATCTGACGAACACGATGTTCTCTAAAATGCAATGTTGTGTCTATTTTCAAAGAGTTGGAGTTTCCCAATAAGTCCATCATAAAATAGGCAGCCCTGTTCCCTGGAGTTGACGGCACCCACGAAATGACCCGGGCAATGAAAAGAAGCTCCTGCCAGGCGATACTGCGCTGATCCAATCGTTACCTTTGTACTATATTTTCGAATAGCTGAACAGAGTTTTCCAATTCTAACCAAGTCGGTAATTACTCCCGCTAGGGAGTAATGCATTCGCTCGTGTCCGTGTGTGTGTGTGTGTGTGTGTGTGTGTTCATGTGTTTGTGAACAAGATATCTGGAAAAGTTCTGAACGGATTTGGATGAAAGTTGGTGGGATGATTTCACTTGGGATAAGGAAGAATTGTTTAATTTTTGGTGAAGCTCCGGAAATTATTCCGGATCCAGGAAGTTTTTTTGGGAATTTTTGGGGGAATTTTTTTTTTCTGTTTTGCTTTAAAAAACATTTTCTCGGCAATATTTGGACCAATTGAGAGCAATTTTTTTTACCAAAGGAGGGACTCGGTCTGCAGAATATTTTAATGGTAATTATGACGTCACAGGTCACGTGGTTCGGCCGCCATATTGTTTTGAGTGAAAAACACTAAAATCCTATTTTCTCCAAAATGCCTGAACAGATCGAGGCCAATCTTTGCAGACAGAATCGCATACCCAGGACGAACAAAAAGGTCAGCGAGCATGACGTCATGCATCATATGGTTTCAGAGTTATGACATTTTTAAGCACAATCATTTGAAACCTAGCTCCTCCCTCATTTGTGATCCAATCGAGGGGAAACTTCAAAAATCTGTTCAGCATATCTTTCTACTAAAATGGCTTTTTGGAATTTGCGATAGGTCACGTGGTTTGGCAGATATCGTTAATTAAATGCAAATAATAAAAACATTTATATCTCTTGAACCACTTCATTGATCGACGTGAAACTTCATACTATAGTAGAAGTCACGAAGAATAACAAGTGTGCAAAATTTGAAGATGATTAGATGTACGGTCTGGAAGCTGGAAGTTGTTATTGCGTGAAGAAGAAGTCTTTGACTGTGGACGATTAATTATTTATCACATGTGCAGACATGCAGGCATTGTTTGACACAATGTACCGGGTTAATTTGAACCTCAAATAAAATTATAATTCCAGATTTGTCAATGACTGAGGTATATTAACAAACAAATAAAACAGATTTGGCAAAATTCGAACTTTAAAAAAAAAAGACTGCATATTCACCCAGGGTTGTGAGAGGCTGAAGAAGAAGAAACCTCGCATGGGCTTCCCAGACCAAAAAATAATTATGGCTCTGCGATTTTCAGGTTTATTTATCTACTAGCGGGGTCACCCGTGGGAATCCCACGGGCATGGATGTGTGTGACATTTCGACATATTGAGTTAGATGCTGCACCTGCACATTCAGTTATATAAAATGGTTACTGGCAATTGGTCACATCCACAAATGATGTAATCCACACAATTTATGTACTTTACATAACGTTAATAGGAATACATGCCCGTGTAGATGGGAAATACAGTTTGTTTGAAATAAATCACAAATATCAGAAGAAAGTTTTTAAAATTTAGAACTATTCTCACTCAGAGTTAAACATCACCGTAATATTATGCGGTTGCTTCAACGTTTTCGGTGAATTATATGTCATCATTGTGAGATTTTTTTGGAATTATTTTTTTTTAAATGAGATTTTTATATTTAAAAAAACGGCAAAAAAGCATCAGAACAGCTGTGAAACAGCATCAAAACAGCAGTGAAAAAGCATCAAAACACTATCAAAACAACAGTGGAAAGTGTCAAAACAGCAGTGAAAAAGCATCAAAACAGCAGTGAAAAAGCATCAAAACAGCAGTGAAAAAGCATCAAAACAGCAGTGAAAAAGCATCAGAACAGCAGTGAAAAAACAGCAGTGAAAAAGCATCAAAACAGCAGTGAGAAAGCATCAAAACAGCAGTAAAAAGCATCAAAACAGCAACAATGGTCCAGTGATTTTTCAATCACCGCACCTAAACGTGTCGGAGTAATTAACTATTTTCCTTCGTGCCCTCCTTTTGTTGCCTGAATGGTGTCACTGCAGGACCTCCGGGTAAACAACATTACGGGTGAAGATTCCACTGTGGCCATCAATTTTTCCCTGTTGGCCATTACTGACTACCTTTACCTTGACATCCTCAAATCGTTTAGCACGCAACAATGCAACATATAATTGGCCATGGCTGAAGACGGGTTCTGGTAAGTAAATCCCAACTTTGTGTAATGTTTGACCTTGACTCTTGTTTATTGAGAAAGAGAATGCCACACGAACTGGAAATTGATGGCGTTTGAGTATGAATGGTAGTGTTGTATCGGAAGGTGCAATACTAATCCTGGGTATAAATGTGCGTGTTCCTTTGTGACTGCCAGAAATTATTTCTCCATCTATTATGTTTGGCAACAATCTTTTAACAACCAATCTTGCACCATTGCACAGTCCCTGTTTCGGATCAAAGTTACGGAGTAACATGATGACAGCACCATCTTTGAGACAAAGTTTGTGCAATGGCATTCCAGAAGGAGTTAATTGATTTAGGAATTCCATAGGATAATTTAGTGCCTCTTCAGGGTCATCACAGACAATGGAATCAGCGCTGAAGTACGTCTTTTCTTCCCCAGGAAATGCATCCAGTATCTCATCGTTGATCACAAATGTGGATTCATTCTTTGGACACAACACGGCTCATTGTGCCAGCGCATCATAGTTTGAATGGATTTCGTTCAAATTACCGAAAACAGCCTCTGCTAAAGAAATGTTGTCTTCTACACAGATACGATCAGGCAGTCGTATTAAATCTGAGTCAGGAATTGTTTCCACAGTCCCATTTCCAACCGACAGTAACCATTTTGAGAATTCTTCGTCATCATTAGCTGTCATGTTTGATTTTAAGTTCAGCTGTTTGAACTTTGGCCACAACTTGCTACGCTTGATGCATGTGGCGATGATTGCTGCAGGTGCAGCGCGAGGTACAATGGGCAAAACCTGCCTGAAGTCCCCACCAAGAAGTAAGACCTTTCCATCAAAAGGAATGTTGTTGCTGGTTGCATCCCGGAGACATCGATCAACAGCCGCTAAAGCATATGCTGGAGCCATAGGTGCTTCATCCCAAATGAATAGGTTGGCCTTCCTTAGAGTATCTGCATCTTTACTCGTAGGTGATATGTTGCATGTGGAGTTTTCCAAAATGGGCACTGGCAATTTAAATCGATGGTGCGATGCACGGCCCCCTGCTAGCAATGTTGCTGCAATGCCCGAGTACGCCATTGTAAGAACAAAACGACACTGGCCTCGCAAGATGTGCAGAAGCGTATTATAGAGAGAGGTCTTGCCACTTCCGCTCGGTCCATCAACGAAAAACAACTGGTTGCCTGTGTACTGGTCCCTACAATGAACAGCCTGTAGGACCTCATCTACAATTTTGATTTGGTCATCATTTAGTAGTTGTCTGTTGTTTTCACCTTTTTCATTTTCATCTCCCGGTACATACCGATAATCATCGCTCGAAAGATCTTCAACAGTGTCTGGAGGTACTGGTAACTGAAATGCTTCCAAGGTCTGTCCATGTCTCAGGAGGAAGGACTGTATTTCTCGCAATGCCATGAAAATACTTTGTTCCAAGATATGGCCGCTGTGCAGAAAATCTTCGCAAAGGTCGTTTTTATATTTTTCCCACAGTGCCGACGTGTCTGTTGGTGTACAGAATATGCATAGGGTCACAAAAATAGATCTCAATTGTTGTGGCATGGCAAAGATAACTGCATCAGCTAAGGACCTGTCCCATTCTGTATCATCTTCTGTTAAATGTAATTTCCTGGCTGCATCCTTGTATGTTTCACAAACTGCTCCATCTACGGTTCTGAGATCTTCAAATGATGTTTTACCAGGGCAGTGCAGCAGGAGTACACGAAGATGAACGCGCTCAATGTCCATAGGGCTTGCCGAAACCATGCGTCCGATAACCTTGTTGCCGCCCCGGCGTCGAAGTTTCCATGTCTTTCGTCCATCTTCAAATACGTAATATTTTGGAATGTCATGGTACAGATAACTTCGTGCCTCAGGGTCTCTCTGGTTTAACTGAAACCAAGCTGTAAGTGTTGTACCCCTATGTCGTACAATGGCTTCTTCCTCGTTACCATCCCTGAACACAACAGTCTGCAATTCAGGTAAGTGTACCGCAAGTCTGGTGATGGAATGGGACTGTTTGTGCATTTCAAATTCCATCAATCTCCATGCTGCCTCTGGGGCACTGACATATTTGCAGTCCAAATAGGTCTTTATTTCGTCCACCTCCACTCTCCCGCGCTCTCGAATTTCGATGCTGGCACAGTCATGTCCCTTGTACACATATTTAAATAAGTACTTTATACTCTTTATGCTTGCGCAAACCTCAATGTTGATGTGTGCTCTGTACTTCTTCAGTAAATAAGCATTGAATGGGACCACATATTGGCAATCAACATCGGTTCCATGAACGGTTATGGTGGGTCCATTTGGGGGACGCTTGTAAAGGGCATAGCCATCTATGCTCGCAAGTGTCTCTGCAGCATACGCTTTTGGAAAGCCTTTACTGCACACTCCATCTTTCACACAAATCGAATGGCGATTTAAAGTGCCACACGGACCATGTATCATGTGAGACTTCACCAAGGAATGGATCTCTGGTGACTCATTTGAATTAGGAATTTGTGCGGAAACAATTCTGTCAATGTCTTCAGCGGTACAAATTTTATCTTCTTGGCACAGCATGAGTAATATGTGGGCATGCGGTAGGCCACGCTTGTGATACTCGACGACGTAGAGAAATGCATGTACTTTGCCCAACACGTGCTTCTTTGTTATATCGTCGATTAACTCTTTTAATTTCAGATGAAACACGCGTGCCACTAAATCTGGTCTGCCTTCAGCTCGTTGGTGTTGTCCGATGTTTTCTTGTATCTCTGTCCATTTTGGATTACACATGAACGTGATGAAAAGATCTGGTTTTCTGAATTTGCGAACAATGGCCATAGCATCTTGGTAGTTCTGCTGCATAGCTCTTGGACTCCCTGCAAAACTCGACGGCAAAATGACGATACGACCGACAGGACGTTGGTTATCAGCAGCAACGTTCTGGACGTGGTCCAGTAGTCCTCTGTATTCCATGGCTCTAAGGGTTTCCTGATTTTGTTTGAAGTATTGCAGTCGATTTGCTTCTGCCTTGCAATATCCGTCGACAACATACTGCTGGAACAATTTCCCCGAAGAATGGATAGTGCTGAATTCATTTCGAATAGCCAGTCGGTAGGCATATAATTCACGATGAGTTACCTTGTTTCGAACCGCAGTCTGTCGCTGGTGAGGCATGTTTATCATCCATCCAGGCTCGTCATGTGGAAAGAGAATGGGATATGTCATGGGATCAATGTGAGAGGAAAGTGGAGAGAGATTGTGTAAGCCCTGGTCATGCAAATGAACCTGGAAATCCCTGTTTGCAGGTGGTTCACCATCTTGTCCACTAACGAAGACAGCAGCAATTTCATCAGCAGTTGGTATGTTGTAACGTCTTTGGTCGTCTGCACACAGTCGACGAAAATGCATTTCCAAGGTAGAAGGGAGGCGATCTTCAAGGACAGCTTTCCTGATTTCTTCCTGTTCACGCTCGAACATAGTCTTGTAACATGTGACATAAGGATTAACGTCAGATAGTATGTTGTGCAGTTCTGCCATCAATTCTTGCAAACATCTGTGATTCTCAGGTCGATTCATACGTTCCTTTGTAGCTTGAGCTGTATCCAAAATAAATAATTGTGCAAATTGTGCTTGTTCATGTACATGTGATGGATGTAATGGACCACAGCGATGGTAAATTTGACCGTGGATTTTGAAACAGTACGGTCCATTTCCCGGAGGAGATGAGATCTGAGCACCCATTGATGCAAAAGCTAATGCCGAATTGTAATTCCGGATATTGTCTCGGAAGTTGTGACATTTTCCATCGTCACCCTGATAAAGTTGTTGCAGTCGAGCAGGTACGGCAAATAGTGGAGGCAATTTAACTTTTCCCTTGGAACAACACAGTGTAAATCCATCCCCTTGTCCTGTTGATTCATTTGTGAAATGGTGTGCAGAACAGTACACACATGGTGACGTCATTGGACCGCATTTATGCTCTTGGACAATATTATCGGATACTTCGGCCGGATTCATTATGGCTGCGGTTGTATATGTTTGCTGAGCACTCCAACGTCTTTGTTGCTCAGCATGCCGTGCGAATCTGTGTTGGCGTTCATCGACGGTCTCGTTCTCACACCTCATCATTGTTGCAGCAGCATCCTGTGCGAGTCTGTGTTCATGTTCCTCGACTGTCTCGTTCTCCCTCCTCATCATTGTTGCAGCAGCATCCTGTGTGAGTCTGTGTTCATGTTCCTCGACTGTCTCGTTCTCCCTCCTCATTGTTGTTGCAGCAGCATCCTGTGCGAGTCTGTGTTCACGTTCGTCGAGGGTCTCGTTCTCCCTCCTCATCGTTGTTGCAGCAGCATCCTGTGCGAGTCTGTGTTCACGTTCCTCAACTGTCTCGTTCTCCTGTCTCATTCGTTTTCTTGCTGCAACCTGTTCAAGTCTGCATTGACGTTCGTCGACGGACTCGTTCTCCCGTCTCATTCGTTTTCTGGCTGCATCCTGTTCAAGTCTGCATTGACGTTCGACGACGGACTCGTTCGCCCTTCTCATTCGTTTTCTTGCTGCATCCTGTTCAGGTCTGCGTTCTTCATCGACTGTCATTCATTTTGGAAATGGAAGTTTCCACGCAACGCATGAATTGTCACGAGTCAAGAGGAAGTGTCTCGAAAGCGTATCAAGTTCAAGTGTATCAAGAGGAAGTGTATCATCAAATGACAAATAAATTACATTGTGAAAATTGAACATTTCAAATAAACCTATTTAAAGTGTATGCGCAAATAACTAATGAATAAAAAAACGAAGAAATATCTCTCGGTAATTTCCTGAACCATATTTTACTTCCGGCTAATAATGTTGAATGAAATAAAAACGAATAAATATATGTCGTTTTGTGACGACTGTCATCAAAAATAAACGGTGAATTTACTCGGTTTATTCGGTTCGGCTCGGTTCACTCGGTTTAAAGCAAAAGCGATAATGTAGAAATGTTGCCGTCTGTGTCATGTTGGGCGGTGTATGATACTTGTTGGCTGTTGGGCGGTGATATATTTCCTGAACCATATTTTACTTCCGGCTAATAATGTTGAATGAAATAAAAACGAAGGAATATACGTCGTTTTGTGACGACTGTCATCAAAAGCAAACGGTGAATTCACTCGGTTTATTCGGTTCGGCTCGCTTCACTCGGTTTAAAGAAAAAGCGATAATGTAGAAATGTTGCCGTCTGTGTCATGTTGGGCGGTGTATGATACTGTTGGCTGTTGGGCGGTGATATATTTCCTGAACCATATTTTACTTCCGGCTAATAATGTTGAATGAAATAAAAACGAATAAATATATGTCGTTTTGTGACGACTGTCATCAAAGGTAAACGGTGAATTCACTCGGTTTATTCGGTTCGGCTCGGTTCACTCGGTTTAAAGAAAAAGCGATAATGTCGAAATGTTGCCGTCTGTGTAATGTTGGGCGGTGTATGATACTTGTTGGCTGTTGGGCGGTGATATGGTGTATTTTTAAAAATATATCTCTGCGTTTTCCCGCGTTGCTGACACCGAGTCTAAAACCATGATGGTGAGTTATATTGGAGATAAAGGCGTGAGAGAGACTCAATGGCCTTGAAGTTACAGGCGTTTGAGAATTCATTTCGTTCTATAAGTATAAACGACAAGTTTCATTGGATTTTCTTCCCGTTTTTTTTCAACCGAGTCTAAAACTATGTTAGCGACTGTGAAAAATGAAATGATATATCGAATTTGATTTGAAATAAAACTGGGAGAGAGAGCAAGACACCACGGGCCTACAAAACAGGCGTCAAAGCTATGCGAGTTAATAAAATGATGGATATTTGTTTATAATTATATGAAGCCACTCCCAGAATGGGTGGAGCTATGGGTGGAGCCACTCTGCAAACCGAGTAAGCCACACCCCGGACAGACACCCAACAGAGAGACAGACAGACAAATCATCTACGGCTATTATAATATAGATATATCTACATATCTGGGCAGTGTCTGTTGTCACTGAACTACTCCCTGAAACTTTTATTTCTGTGCTTGTGAAGTGTTTTTAATAACGTGGTGGTAGTTTTGAATCATGTGGTGGTCAGGTGTAAAATGACGTGATGGTGAGGTGTTTTTAAATCACGAGGCTGTGAGGTGTTTTTAATTTCGTGGCTGTGAGGTGTTTTGAATTTCGTGTTTTGTGGCTGTGAAGTGTTTTTAATTTCATGTTTTGTGGCTGTGAGGTGTTTTTAATTTAGTGTTTTGTGGCTGTGAGGTGTTTTTAATTTCGTGTTTTGTGGCTGTGAGGTGTTTTTAATTTCGTGTTTTGTGGCTATGAGGTGTTTTTAATTTCGTGTTTTGTGGCTTTGAGGTGTTTTTAATTTCGTGTTTTGTGGCTGTGCGGTGTTTTTAATTTCATGTTTTGTGGCTGTGAAGTGTTTTTAATTTCGTGTTTCTTGGCTGTGAAGTGTTTTTAATTACGTGGCTGAGGTTTCTTGGCTGTGAAGTTTTTAATTACGTGGCTGAGGTGTTTTTAATTTTGTGGCTGAGGTGTTTTTAATTTCGTGTTTTGTGGATGTGAGGTGTTTTTAATTTCGTGTTTTGTGGCTGTGAGGTGTTTTTAATTTCGTGTTTCGTGGCTGTGGGGTGTTTTTAATTTTGTGGCTGAGGTGTTTTTAATTTCGTGTTTTGTGGATGTGAGGTGTTTTTAATTTTGTGTTTTGTGGCTGTGAATTTTTTTTTAATTTCGTGTTTTGTGGCTGTGAGGTGTTTTTATTTTCGTGTTTCGTGGCTGTGAAGTTTTTTTAATTTCATGTTTTGTGGCTGTGAGGTGTTTTTAATTTCATGTTTTGTGGCTGTGAAGTTTTTTTAATTTCGTGTTTTGTGGCTGTGAGGTGTTTTTATTTTCGTGTTTCGTGGCTGTGAAGTTTTTTTTAATTTCTTTTTTTGTGGCTGTGAGGTGTTTTTCATTTCGTGTTTAGTGGCTGTGAGGTGTTTTTAATTTCATGTTTTGTGGCTGTGAGGTGTTTTTAATTTCGTGTTTCGTGGCTGTGAAGTGTTTTTAATTTCGTGGTTTGTGGCTGTGAAGTGTTTTTAATTTCGTGTTTTGTGGCTGTGAAGTGTTTTTAATTTCGTGTTTCGTGGCTGTGAAGTGTTTTTAATTTCGTGTTTCGTGGCTGTGAAGTGTTTTTAATTTCGTGGTTTGTGGCTGTGAAGTGTTTTTAATTTCGTGTTTCGTGGCTGTGAAGTGTTTTTAATTTCGTGTTTCGTGGCTGTGAAGTGTTTTTAATTTCGTGGTTTGTGGCTGTGAAGTGTTTTTAATTTCGTGTTTCGTGGCTGTGAGGTGTTTTTAATTTCGTGTTTCATGGCTGTGAGGTGTTTTTAATTTCATGTTTTGTGGCTGTGAAGTGTTTTTAATTTCGTGTTTCGTGGCTGTGAAGTGTTTTTAATTTCGTGTTTTGCGGCTGTAAGGTGTTTTTAATTTCGTGTTTCGTGGCTGTGAAGTGTTTTTAATTTAGTGTTTCGTGGCTGTGAAGTGTTTTTAATTTAGTGGTTTGTGGCTGTGAAGTGTTTTTAATTTCGTGTTTCGTGGCTGTGAGGTGTTTTTAATTTCGTGTTTCGTGGCTGTGAAGTGTTTTTAATTTCGTGTTTCGTGGCTGTGAAGTGTTTTTAATTTTGTGTTTCGTGGCTGTGAGGTGTTTTTAATTTCGTGTTTCGTGGCTGTGAGGTGTTTTTAATTTCATGTTTTGTGGTTGTGAAGTGTTTTTAATTTCGTGGCTGTGAAGTGTTTTTAATTTCGTGGCGGTGAAGTGTTTTTAATTTCGTGTTTCATGGCTGTGACGTGTTTTTAATTTCGTGTTTTGTGGCTGTGAGGTGTTTTTAATTTCGTGTTTCGTGGCTGTGAGGTGTTTTTAATTTCGTGTTTTGTGGCTGTGAGGTGTTTTTAATTTCGTGTTTCGTGGCTGTGAAGTGTTTTTAATTTCGTGTTTCTTGGCTGTGGAGTGTTTTTAATTACGTGGCTGAGGTTTCTTGGCTGTGCTGTTTTTAATTACGTGGCTGAGGTGTTTTTAATTTAGTGTTTCGTGGCTGTGAGGTGTTTTTAATTTTGTGGCTGAGGTGTTTTTAATTTCGTGTTTTGTGGATGTGAGGTGTTTTTAATTTCATGTTTTGTGGGTGTGAGGTGTTTTTAATTTCATGTTTTGTGGCTGTGAGGTGTTTTTATTTTCATGTTTCGTGGCTGTGAAGTTTTTTTAATTTTGTGTTTTGTGGCTGTGAGGTGTTTTTAATTTCATGTTTTGTGGCTGTAAAGTTTTTTAAATTTCGTGTTTTGTGGCTGTGAGGTGTTTTTATTTTCGTGTTTCGTGGCTGTGATGTGTTTTGATTTTCGTGTTTAGTGGCTGTGAGGTGTTTTTAATTTCGTGTTTTGTGGCTGTGAGGTGTTTTTAATTTCGTGTTTCGTGGCTGTGAAGTGTTTTTAATTTCATGGTTTGTGGCTGTGAAGTGTTTTTAATTTCGTGTTTTGTGGCTGTGAAGTGTTTTTAATTTCGTGGTTTGTGGCTGTGAGGTGTTTTTAATTTCGTGTTTCGTGGCTGTGAAGTGTTTTTAATTTCGTGGTTTGTGGCTGTGAAGTGTTTTTAATTTCGTGTTTCGTGGCTGTGAGGTGTTTTTAATTTCGTGTTTCGTGGCTGTGAGGTGTTTTAAATTTCGTGTTTCGTGGCTGTGAAGTGTTTTTAATTTCGTGTTTCGTGGCTGTGAAGTGTTTTTTATTTCGTGTTTTGCGGCTGTAAGGTGTTTTTAATTTCGTGTTTCGTGGCTGTGAAGTGTTTTTAATTTTGTGTTTCATGGCTGTGAAGTGTTTTTAGTTTCGTGGTTTGTGGCTGTGAAGTGTTTTTAGTTTCGTGGCTGTGGGGTGTTTTTAATTTCGTGTTTCGTGGCTGTGAGGTGTTTTTAATTTCGTGTTTCGTGGCTGTGAAGTGTTTTTAATTTTGTGTTTTGTGGCTGTGAACTGTTTTTAATTTCGTGTTTCGTGGCTGTGAAGTGTTTTTAATTTCGTGTTTCGTGGCTGTGAAGTGTTTTTAATTTCGTGTTTCGTGGCCTGTGAGGTGTTTTTAATTTCGTGTTTTGTGGCTGTGAAGTGTTTTTAATCTTCTATATATTCTAAATATATTGTTACGGACCCCAACGTCGGCCTCTTCCCCTTACCAAGGGGGGATTAATCCCCTCGTTTATGACTGACCGACATGGTCCCGCGGGTATGACGTCACGCCCGGTCGGCGCTGGGTAGGGTATTAGGCCCAACCGTCCTATGACCTAAATACCAGCGCCTCCCGGAACGCAAGGAAATACCCTCCGCTCACGGCCGCAGCGTAATGGATGGTTTGCGCCGAGCGAAGCGAACTGCGGCGTGAGCCGTTTACCAAGACTAAACCCGATTCCTGTGCTTTGGCCGAATCTCGCCATGTACCCTCAATCTGGAAACCTCTAAAGCGACCGGACGAGCATGAAGAAGAAGAAGAACGAGGGTAAGGAATACCAATATAATTTATTACTATCTATTATTTACAAGTCATCAAAAGAACCGAGGAGACGGAAGGATAAGAAAATAACTGGAAGAAGAAGAAGAAGCAGACACAGTGCAACACTAGCTTAACTATACGGTCTTACCTATACCCCAAGACAACATGAAAGACGGACGACAATCACACTTACATGGGGGATGATGACAGGAATGGATGGCAGGAGGTGGCTGGCCGGAGGGAGAGGAAGGTTCAGCGGGGACTGGAGCATGGTCGGGCCGGGAGTGAGCAGCCGCCGTTCTTTCGCGGCCATGTCGGCACCGCCGTCAAAACCCAAGCTGTGGTCGTGCAAGCTGCGCGGTCAAAGCTCCGCTGGTTCAAGCTGATCCTGCGTGCCGCTGCATCACGTGCTTTCCAAGGGCTTATCTCTCATGCGCCGCGTGCTCTTCAATGACTTTTCTCTCGCATGCACCGTGTGCTCTCCAATGACTTGTCTCTCTCGGTCATCTGCGGTGGGGGCGTCCCACCGCGGGCTATATAGGCCACACCCTTGAACCTTCACGAAGCTCCTAGATCGTTCTCTCTCCGCCCTCTCAAACCAAACCCCTCGTTCTTGGTTGGTCGGCAAGGGCCGGCTCACTCCTCCTTTCAATGACGAGGGCGGAGACACGCCTTTCCTCTCCGAACCAGAGCACATGCTCAATGGCAGCAATTGCAGCAAACCGCCCAAATGCAGTTGGCAATGGAAGCTTTGGGGACATGAAAGGGGATCTGTCTGATTTAATTGATGCAACGCAATGAACTAGTGGACCACAGAGCCTTATACTGACATTTACTAAGGACATAACTAGTGAGGGAAACTTATGATTGGCTACGTGTGTGCGATGGCTTAACTAAGGGCGACCTTTGATCTTTACACTACGGAGGGTGATATTTACAACAAGATTTACAGCAAATCACACAAATCCCAAATTACACAATCCCAAATCCTCAACAATATATAAATATATGTGCAGTGTCTGTCTTGTGTTGTCTTGTCTTGTGTTGTCACTGAACTACTCCCTCAAACTTTTGTGAAATCGTACTATTCCAACTTGACCCATGGCGGGACTATGCGCTCTACTGAGTGGCGTTCTAGTTGGAGCTACAACAACAGGGGGATTCTCGTGGACAGATCTGTTGAACTTCCGGATCCCAGAACAGTAACAATACATTCCGGAAACAAAAAATACATCATTGCATGATCGACCTCTGATATGTGAAAGGGTCATAATTACAGAAGCACAAAATATGAAAAGTGCGAAGACTATTATATAGAAAGGAAATACATGTGCTCATGTGGATTCATTTTTTGTTGTCAATCACAAATTTAAAGATTTAAATGATTACCAAAACATAAGATTGTGCCTTTATTGTTCGTTATCAGAAGAACTTACCGAGACGTGACGTTTCCATCTTCATCATTCTCATTGACTTCTTCCAGAAAGTCGTTGGATGGGTTGGCATCTGATGAAAACTTTGCTCCACATCGGCATTGGGGAGATGTTCTCCACCCATTCAGCAGCTCTTGCAGTTCTATTTTCGCTGATGCGCCCTTCTCTGGAATGCTGAAAATCACATGAAACTTCATAAAGGTAGTAAATGTGGTGGCAAACTCGAGAAACTTAGTTGGAACAGATGTATGACATTTGTGCATTACGTGATACAAGCAGAACTACCCATGCTACACACGGTAAAAATCCGTGCATCGCGAAACGACGTGCATCATCACTGGTCTTGTAATACACTACACCACCAGCAGTGGCGCTACACCATACACATTCACATAAATAACTCCCCCTCCCCAGACACTACCAGCAAAGAAAACAACACCTTTATGCACTAATTGGAGTGATGCTGATCCGATGTAGCAAGTCTGGATGTAATGGGCCCAGAACTGAAGGTGGACTTGCGAGACAAATACACACCATCTGTGATTTACAGAAAGGATGACTCCATTTTCTAATGCTGCTTGCAGACACAACCATTGGTTATTTTCATTAATCATTTCCAGAAGTTTGTCAAAGCAACTTACAGCTGATGGCACTGAACAAAAGTGTCGCCAACCAAGCCACTCAGTAGCTTTTACTTCTCCCTATATTGGGTCAAAAGATGCAAAAATCCTTCCGAAAGTGCGAGTCTTCTGCATTTGAGCTTCATCCGTGTGGGCTTTGGACAGTCCTCTCTGTCACAGGTGCTACTCAGCATTGAAAGCAACTGATCACTGATGACCGATGCAAAGAGGTTCCATTCTGAGTTCCACACATTCACTACGGATGCGAGACTTGGACCCTTACCAAGGGCCAGGGAATGAGCCTTAACTACTTCGGAACCAAATCTCTTCGGAGAATCCTTGGCTATCGCTGGTGATACTTTGTGTCCAATGAGTAGTTGCTGAGAGAGACTCAGATGAAATTTGTTTACTCCATGGTCCATGAGTGTCAACTGCAGCTGTATGGACATGTGGCTCGTTTTCCGGACGCTTATCCAGCTCACCAGATACCCTCAGGCCTCATGAGTGAAGGGGGCCAACGGGCTGACAGCATGCCTCGTTGTTTCAGCAGGTTGATCGACATCTCAAGGAGATAGGGATGGACCAGTTGTCGGCCTGGGGTGTGGCCAGACGGAGGCCCCTGGAGTACAATCAGAGAGTGGATGCGGCAAAGCGCTGCTCCGATGCATGCTCCCATACCTAACCGGCCTGTGGGGTGGGGTCCAGCCCGATCGGAAATGTTTGGGTCCTGTCAGCGGTTACGTCGATTATTGTTGTTGTTTTTTGAGGGAGTTGCATGGCGGTCCTTGTCGATGTAAAAAAACATAGGGGAAAAATCACTGGAGAAAAACCTCGCTCCTAACTCCTGGGGCGGGTAGAAAATGTCAGAAATCACACAAAAAATCTACCTTGACGACAAGCCTTAAATGTACCTTGATAAAAAAATCTACATTGATCAACAAACCTTAACCAAAATTCAATAACGTTTATACAGCCCCCTTATAAAAACTGTGTTCCACGGTGGATGCCACAATACCCAACGTTACCTGCGGAGCCATCACAATTTACCTAATCCAAATTCCCGTGGGCATTGTCCTTCTGGTAGAGTTTAGTGACATGGATCAGTGGACATTCCCCCAAACACTCACACATAAACCCCAATAATCAAAAGCATTCATTCCAACCTTGCAAATACATGGCTTAAATGTTATTACACATGTGTGATCCTCAATTAGGCAGCGGGAAGGTACCAAACAACCAAGATGGTGGGGACACTTCAGGCTGTGGTGCCCGCAGTCCAAAATGAAGTCACCCGACTCACGACTTTTTCACCCTTGCCCCCTTCCCCCCCCCCCCCCCCCCTTCAACTATTCGGTCCCTGACAACCAAACGGCACCCTCGCTGTCGAGGAGGGTCTCCGCACCATCTGGTCTCTCTTAGCCTCTCCTGGGCCGCCAAGGGTCTCCCTGCCATTGGTCGCCAAAACAGACCCCCGCCATTGGGTCCCCATTTCCAGACACCACTGGCTGCCGGCGACAAATGACCTCAAAGTGGGTCACTGCTCCATTTGGACAGTACTCTCTGTCACATGTGCTACTCAGCATTGAAAGCAACTGATCACTGATGACCGATGCAAAGAGGTTCCATTCTGAGTTCCACACATTCACTACGGATGCGAGACTTGGACCCTTACCAAGGGCCAGGGAATGAGCCTTAACTACTTCGGAACCAAATCTCTTCGGAGAATCCTTGGCTATCGCTGGTGATACTTTGTGTCAAATGAGTAGTTGCTGAGAGAGACTCAGATGAAATTTGTTTACTCCATGGTCCATGAGTGTCAACTGCGGCTGTATGGACATGTGGCTCGTTTTCTGGACGCTGATCCAGCTCACCAGATACCCTCAGGCCTCATGAGTGAAGGGGGCCAACAGGCTGACCGCATGTCTCTTTGTTTCTGCAGCACAGTCACTGCTCCTCAAGAGCTTGATTTATTCCTGCTGACATACACACACCTTCCCCACCCACAAAATCCAACATGTCATTCCCTCCCCCGCTGCCATTCAATAATTCTCAAACACTGGTCGTGCAAAAATGGTGGTTGTGTTCCTAACTACCATGGACTGCATACATCTTGTAATCCACATACACTCTCCAAACACAACTCAACCCTGACACATAACAAACATCAACTCAACAACACAATTCTGGTTTCCAAACCGATCCATTTACCAACGATTGGGTCACTCTCGCCCACTCCCATTCTAATTACCCATGTCCCAATTTCTGAGAAGAACCGAACACTTGGGACAGTAAACATCAAGGACATTGAAGGACACTTACCTTAAGTGCAGGTCGTCGCAGGTTGGTCGGGTCCAAGAGTATCATCCACCACTCCTAATTTCCCTTTTTCCCATTGGGCCAATCAATTATCCCCAAATTTCTCTCTTTGTCTGGCTGTACTTGCAAGCATGTGGATCCGTCTTCTCCGGTGACCTCTACTACACTACTACACTTGGCTACGACAGCTCGGTCCCTTACCGTGCGAGGGCTATCAGATAAGTTGAACAGCTGAACTGCCAACATAGGCCCACAAGTGTCAACGGGGATGCGACCCACCATTAATCATTTGGCCCCCTGTGAGGACAACATCTATACTGGCGTCTCCACTGTGAGGACAACGTCCAACCTGGCCAATGTGGTGAGCATCTGTTGCCAACTACGCCATTACTGTGGCATCGGACTTGGGAAGCACAATCACAGTGTGTGTCACCTCCAGCCAAGCCCCCTGCGCCTCCTCGTCATCTCACATTCTGACCAATTGCAGCCTCTCAGTACCCAACCACATGTGACTTCGCCCAAGGTGTAGTTGACAGTCGTGTTCCACCAGGAAACTCAATCCCAGAAGACATTGGTCGCACACCTCGGCCACCCAAACCACCACATTGACCTCCAGACTGCCCAACTTTATGACCACAACCCCGCAACCCAATAATGGAGCCGTCGCTCCCTTAGCTAGTTGGAGACGGGGTCCTGCTACCCTATATATTTTGTCCCAGCCTCCAACGCTTTGGTCTAACACACCTGGATCAATAATGGTGCCACTGTGCAGTGTCCAACATGGCCTCACAAAGATAAGAGATGGTGGTGATCAGCTGTTTTTAAAACCTGGGTGGAGAAGAGGGGTTGAAGAGAGTGTGGGAGTTTGTGGGATATTTTGGGGACAGAGCACAGATAGAACAGGGGTGCGAGGCCAGAGAAGAGTCAATTTAAGACAAAAAGACCACCAACCTGTCTGCAGTGAGAGAGAGAGAAAGGCCCTCAGAATCAGCTTCATCGTCGGAGATACCAATGATTCTGAATGCTTTGGTTTCAACCGCGTGAAGCCGAGCAAGGTTTGAAGACCCAAAAGTAACTGGAGCGTGCCCAGACCCCAAAGACCCTGAAGACCCAAAACACCCCAAAGACCCAAAACACCCAAAAGACCCCAAAAAACCCAAAGACCCAGAAAACCCCAAAGACCCAAAACACCCCAAAGACCCAAAACACCCCAAAGACCCAAAACACCACAAAGACCCAAAACACCCCAAAGACCCAAAACACCCGAAATACCCAAAACACCCTGAAGACCCCAAAGACCCTTAACTACCCAGAAGAACCAAAATACCCCAAAGACTCTTAAAGACTCAGAGTAAACAAAAGCCCCTGAAGACACTGAAGACCCCCAAAAAACCCAAAGACCCAAAAAAAAAAAAAAACCCAAAATACCTTTAAAGGCCCAGAGGATCCAAAAGACCCTAAAGACCCAAAACACCATGAAGACGCAAAAGATACTGAAATGATCAAAGATGCCTATCCCTCTGAAACGATGCTTGATGAGGGGTGCGGAGCGTGCCGAGTCACGCTAGTCTTGCTAATAGGCAACAATTTACAGTTGTAAAAATCTCTAATTCTTCATTGAGACCTATCAGCCACGGAGTTCTTCAATGATATACACTTGGGCCTCTTCTTTACCTTCGCCATGAAAGGTGGATGGATGTTATGGTTTCACCCATGTCTGTCTGTTTGTCTGTCTGTTTGTCTGTCTGTTTGTCTGTCTGTTTGTCTGTCCGTTTGTGAACAAAACATCTCAATAAAGTTGCGGACGGATTCAAACAAAATTTGGCAGAGCTGTAGCGTGTGTGACAGCGATGAAATGATTAGATTTTGGTGAAGATCCGGATTCAGCTCGTAGAATTTATTAAGTGATTCTTCACCATTGGGAGATAACACCAAAAACGATACATAGCAGGATATCTCAAAACGTTATGGACAGATTTGGACGAAACTTGTTGGACCGGTTGTGTTTATGAGAAGGAAGAATCGATTCAATTTTGGTGAAAGTCCGGATCCGTATCCAGCTCGTAGAATTTTTAAAGTGATTCTTCACCATTGGGACATAGGGCCAAAAACGATATATAGCAGGGTATGTCAAAAAGTTGTGGATGGATGATTTTGATTAAATGTGATTCTGTATTGTGATTGCCTGGTCTACTCTGGGATACAAAACGCAAAGTGTTCACCTGGCGGAGGTATACACTCCCATGAGTGCCGTTCTAGTCTCTTACTGATTCTCTTTCATATTTATGCCACGTTTTGTGTTCCCTTATTATTTTCTTTATAAAATGTCCAGTTTGTGTCACTCACTCTGTATCTTCTCAAGAAAGTTCTTATTGAGTGTGATGAGCTCATCCAAGTTCTTCTCCTCCTGCGAGAAGTCCAGAACTTGGACCGGTGTCCTCTTCACGGATTTAAAGTCTGACATGGTCTCGAGCCTTGGAATAAAAAGGAAAAACATCAGTTTTAGAAATTATTGGAGGAGAGAATATTGTTGCGGATATGAGGACTGTATATTTTTTTGATTGTGTGAATTATTATTATTGTTTATTCTGCGCCTCCTGCCTCCGGAGCTGTGTAAAGGTCAAAGGGCATCCCATAATTAGTCCATAAAGCATCCACACCACAGCCAATCATAGAATACCCCTGTTCAATAGTTATATCTTATTCTGTGTTTTAGGATAAGGCTGTGTCTCCCATTAATAGAAGTACTCCATTGCACCAAGTGAAAGAGATAGATTCCCTTCATTCCCATTCCCAAAACCTCCATTCCCCCTTTTCGTCGATTAGAAACTACCTCCGCTCCAATTACCGCCATTGACCACGAGGCAGGGTCGGAGAAGAAAGGCGTGTCTCCACCTCGTCATAGAGGGGAGGAGTGAGCCAGCCCCACTCGACCAACCATGAGCCAGGGGTTTGGCTAGAGAGGGCGGAGGAAGAGCGATCGGGGAGGTTCGCAAAGGTTGAGGGGTGGGGCCTATATGACCCAAGGCAGGGCGTGTCCAAAGGAGATGAGCTTTGACGGGATGAGCTACGACAAGAGCGGAGTGTGTGGTTTTTTTGGTCAGAGCTGGGTTGGTCGTCAGTGGTGGTCAGTGTTTGCATAGAGTGGAGGGGTTGCGTTGAGTTGTCGGTGGTGAGGAAGAGTTGGACTTACAAAGAGTCCTGGAGTTAGTAAGAGAGAGAACCCGTCACGCGAGAGAACCCGTCACGCCAGACCCCCCACCAGCAGCGTTGGCTTGGCTCCACCAAGCAGCTCCGACCCGCTACCCCGCGCACACGACAGGATCGGTGGCATCGGCGGCCATCGAGGTCCAGCCCGACGTCCCGTGCGGGATCAAACTCCAGCCAGCTCCGGGCCTTCCTCCAGCCACCCACCTCCTGTCATTCCTGCCTGCAATTTCCATCCATTTGCGTACGTGAGTCTGTCTTTTGTTTGTTCTGTCCCTGGGTTAATTAAGACTGTAGGTAAGCTAGTGTTGCACTGTGTATCTAATCTCATCTGTAAATAAACGTGACGGCTTTCTTTTTGCTTGTGTGTATAATAAATCCAATTACTCTTCTGTCCGTCTTCTCATCTTATTCCTTTTCCTCTTTGCATTCGGTCGTTTTAGAGTTTTCCAGATTGGGCAGCTGCGGTGCGATACGGCCAAAGTTTGGGGTGAATCGGGTGAGTTGGGGAAGAATCGGGGGAACTGTTAGTGCTAGGTCGCGGTAATACACCACCGCTCGGTCAATATAACATCTTAACCGCGACAGTAACAATATTGTTAAAATAATACATTTTTACAAATCAAAACAAGTAATCTGGAAAAGAATGGTAAATAATTAAAAATAGAAAATAGATCGAGTGAATTTTTGTATTAATTTGTATTTTTATTCAGAAGTCTCGATTCTAGAGGAGCCGAATCGAGAATAAAGTAAACAGGTAGGGAAAAAACGATGAACAGGATGGAAAGAGTGTCGGTGAGGGTTGGAGAGAATGAGGTGTGCGTTGGGGAAAGAATAAATCAATGATGAAGAGTCAGTTGGTCATGGACTCGGCTTCCTAGCAGGAGATGGACAGAACAAAGGCCATGTTCCGAAGTGATGGGATAGAAAACCGTCTGTCTGCAGAGAGAAGACTAGGTGAGAATAATCCAACAAGGTGTTTGTGGTGGGACTTGGGACAACACCATTCTCAGAAGTAATGTTTGTTACCATCTGTTCGTGTTCCCATCTGAGCTCCTCGGACAAGATGCAGAGAATCCAGGTTCAAATGTTATAAACCATGTTTTTGTCCATTGTCCATCAATCTCCTTCTAATTCATGAATCCAGGTTCAAATGTTATAAACCATGTCTTTGTCCATTGTAGATCAATCTCTTTGTAATTCATGTTGATGTACACCATCTACTAAAGCATTTGTTCTGTACTGTTCGACAGTGTATCATGTTCCTTGCATGGATGACACTTGCATACCTATGATACCATATGTAAGAAATTGTTTATTTTCTCTGACTCTAATGTTTTTTGGGTGGGATGTTCATTGTGAAAGTTGATGAGTGGGAAGATGACAAGTGCACCACCACTGGTCAAAAGTTTTAGAACACCTCAATCTTACCAGTTTTTATTGAAATTTATACAGTTTAATGTCTCAATGTACTCTGAAATTAAGAATAGAACAAATAAACAATTGGAGATTTAAAAAAAAAGGAAATCATGGAATAATTGCAAAGAAAGCCAAGGTGTCAGTGAGTACAGATTCCTACACCATCAAAAGGCACTTGGAAACTGGAGGAAACTCTGACAGGAAGAAGTCTGGCAGAGCCAAAGCCACAACAGAATCAGAAGACACGTTTCTGAGAGTCAACAGCTTGCGTGATAGGCGGCTCACAGGACAACAGCTTCAAGCACAGCTTAACACTGGTCGAAGTAAGCAAGTCTCAGTTTCAACTGTGAAGAGAAGACTTCGAGCTGCAGGTTTGACAGGTCGAGTGGCAGTAAGAAAGCCATTGCTAAGATGGCAAAATAAGAAAAAGAGGCTTCCCTGGGCCATGAAGCACTGCCAGTGGACTACTGAAGACTGGAAAAGTGAAGGAAGGTCTTGTGGACCGATGAATCAAAATTTGAAATCTTTGGTTCATCACGCAGGGTTTTTGTACACCGCCGAAGAGGCAAAAGGATCGTTCCTCAGTGTGTGACACCAACTGTCAAACATGGAGGAGGAAGCATGATAGTCTGGGGCTCTTTCGCTGTATCCAGAGTCAGCGATGCACAGAGTGACTGGCACCCTGAACCAAAAGGGCTACCACAGCATTTTGCATCGCCATGCAATACCCTCTGGTATACGCCGAGTTGGTCAGGGGTTCATCCTACAGCAAGATAATGACCCAAAACACACCTCCAGGCTATGTCAAAACTACCTTCGAGGAAAAGAACAAGATGGAAGGATTCAAATCATGGAATGGCCAGCACAGTCTCCAGACTTAAACCCCATCGAGCTGTTTTTGTTTTTTTTTCTATACTGAATCGAGGCTCGTGGAAGAGCTAACATTTATTTCACAAACAAATCAACCAGACAAACAAAACACACAAAAAGAGGGAGCGGACGACAAGACGGGGAGAGAAGGGGAAGCACACAACCACAACATTTGAGAGCAGGGAGAAGTGTGGGAGGGAGAGGGCTTGGTGGGAGGAGGCGTGGGAAGGGGGAGGGGGGGGGGGGAGGAGAGGTATAAAACATAAGGGGACCGAAATTAGCGGGGGTAGAAAAGATCAAGGTTTTGGATGGGGGAGGATAAGAGATGGTGGTGAACAGCTGTTTTAAAGACCTGGAGGGAGTAGTGGGATTGAAGAGAGTGAGTGAGTTTGTTCCAGAGGCGGGAGAAAAGAGGAATGAAGGAGTGAAGATGAGCAGAAAGTCTTGATTTTGGCAGTTTAACCATAAGAGGGTTGCAGGCAGATCTTGTGCGACCCGTAGGAATATTTGGGGGACAGAGCCCAGAGAGAGCTGGGGGGGCAAGGCCAGAGAGGAGTCGGTAGAAGACGGAAAGACCACCAACCTGCCTGCGGTGAGTGAGTGAAAGGCCCTTGGAGTTAGCTTCATCGTGGGAGATTCCAATGATTCTGAACGCTTTGGTTTCAACAGCGTGAAGACGAGCTAGGTGTGAGGCAGGAGCACCAGACCAGAGGGGAGAGCAGTATTCCATAGAGCTGTGGATGAAAGCCTTGTATGTGGTGAGGAGCTCAGGTGTGCCAAGGAAGGACTTCGCACGACGGAGGATGCCCAGTCGGCGACTGGCTTTGGAGGCCAGATTTGAAATGTGGTTTTCCAAGGAAAGATCATGGCAAATAGTGAGACCCAAAAGCTTGAGTGACAGAACTTCTTGGAGAGGATTATTCAGAAAGTGGATGGGAGGGTTGTCCAGTCAGTCTTTTCGGAGAGACATCGTAAGAGTGTGAAATTTATCAGGATTGAAAGACATGTTCCATTTGTTTGCCCAGTCTGTGATTTTGTCCAGGTCTGCAGAGAGTGAGGAGGCTGCAGACTGCCGATCTGAGGGATGAGGAATGGAGCGACAGAGAGTAGAGTCGTCAGCAAAGAGATAGAGAGGATTTTCAAGAGAGTCAGAGAGATCATTGATGAAGACCAGAAAAAGCACAGGGCCCAGAACACTACCTTGGGGAACTCCAGCCTGAACAGGAAGAGGAGATGAGAGAAACCCATTCAGGGCCACACGTTGACTATGACCAGAGAGGAAGTCCGCCAGCCATGCGTGGAGATTTCCATGGATACCAAAGGAGGAGTGTTTGGTGAGCAGAGCAGGGTGCCAGACCGTATCGAAGGCACGTGAAATGTCGAGGGAGACAGCTCTAATTTCCTGTTTGGCATTGAGGACCTCCATCCATTGTTGAGAAAGCAGAAGCAGCATGTCCAGAGTAGAGTGACCAGGTCTGAAACCAAATTGATGATCAGAGATCAAGCCATTGGAGAAGAGGAAAGATTTCATATCTGAAGCAATGATGGATGCCATGACTTTGCTGATAATTGGGAGAAGGCTGATTGGTCTAATTGGTTTGGGATGAACTGGACAGAAGGGTGAAAGAAAGCAACCTTCAAGTGCAACACATTTGTGGGAACTTCTTCAACAATGTTGGGAAGAACTTCCCGAACTATATTTGATTTCCATTGGAGAAAGAATGCCACGAGTGTGTTCAGCGGTTATATCTGCAAAAGGTGGCTACTTTGCTGAGTAAAAAAATTTCAATTAAATGTTGTGAAACAAAATGATTCTATGATTTCTTTTTTTTATCTCCAATTATTTATTTGTTCTATGCATAATCTCATAGTACATTGAGACATTAAAGTGCGTAAATTTCAATAAAAACTTGAAGTGTTCTAAAACTTTCGACCGTTAGTGTATTCTTGGGGAAAATGCCAGTAGCATAGAAAAGGCCCCTCTATATGGTATGTGCTATGCGGAAAATTATAGTAAAGAAGGGACATTCTGAAAAAATCTCGTGTGCATGCTGGACTACCCTTGTGTTCTTCGGAGGAACCAAGAAATGCTCTAGAAAGTTCCTATAAAGGGGCACCCTACATCTGGCAAATAAAATACATTTGCTTCTTCTTGCAGCTGTATGAATCAAATTGGCACCGCATTATATGTCAATATACATATTATTATATATCAATATTCATATTACTTTGAATTTCTCCGAGCAATGCCGGGTTCTTCAGCTTGTGTTTTATATTTTGAACACAAGAACACAAATCTCTTTGTTAGCACTTCCAAAAACCTCCAGTTTAGCAGTATTTGGAGAAACGCAAATTTCCACTATATTGACCAATCAAATTTGCCGTTCACGCTTTCAACTTTGGAAAATATCGAGGTCCAGACCAAAAAAATATAGATCGTGCTCGGAAACGCAAACCAAGAGTTGAAAAGACCCTTCCATGCCCTTTTCTCAAGACAGTGTGGGGTAAGGTGTTTTATGAATTATCTTTAGAAATGGTTTGGAAGGGAACGAGGAATAAACGAGGAACGAGGAACGAGGTGGCTTCACCTGCTCGGCTCCTTCGCTGTTTCCTCGGGCCCACTCCTGTGGGTTGTGACGATTGTTTCGCCTCCTCACCCTTGGCCTCGTGCTCGTCCCTTCGCTCCTGCTGGCATGGCTCTGCGGTACTCCGCCGCAAGGCTTCTCCTGCTTAAAACCCGCTCCACCCCATCATGCATCTCTGCAATCAAATCGAATGGACTCCTGCGTCGACCCAGGTACATTCACCGTGGCTCCGGTCGTAAGTTTGTTTATTTACAATCAGGTCACTCCATCCCCATCCTCTGGTCGGCTCAGCGCACTCCCACTCATCGTCCCAACACACCTGGTCACAACAACGCACAAAATCGCACCTCCCGTCTGCGAACCCTGGCCAAATCACCTGGATTCATACCCGCCGTACAAAACAACATCAAGCTCACCCTGTTCAATACCTGGTCCCTCAACAACAAATGCCTCATCCTGAACGACTACATCCTGGAAAATAAACTGGACTTTCTCTGTCTCACTGAGACCTGGCAACAACCACTGGACTGCTACATGCTCAACCTCACCACACCCAATGGATATTCTTACATCAATAAACCACGCTCGGAGGGCCGAGGTGGTGGAATTGCCGTTATTCACCGACAAGACATCAAGACCAACCTCATCTCCATCTCATCTGCTCCATCATTTGAACACCTGGCTTTTAAACTCTCTGGTCACACACAGTCAGTCATGGCTGTTGTCTACCACCCTCCCAAACCACACCCATCATTCCTGTCTGACTTCTCCTACTTTCTGACCCAGCTATGTTCCCTCTCCCCCTCAATCCTCCTCCTTGGTGATTTCAATATCCACATGGACTCCACTGACTCCACGCTAACCACTGACTTCACTGATTTACTCACCTGCTTTAACCTCACTCAACATGTCAACTTTCCTACCCATAACCGTGGTCACATTTTGGACCTTGTCTGCTCTACTGGACTAATTTTGCACCATCCCTCTGGCTCCGACCTCACTCTCTCTGACCACCTAGCCATCACTCTGACCATCAACATCCCCACCCCAGCACCAAGGCATTATCGCACTATCAACTTCCGTAAGCTAAACACTCTTTCACCTACCTCATTCTCATCGACCCTCTCTGAAAAAATGTCCACTTCTCCCTTCGTTGACCTCCACACCCCTTCTGACCTCACTGACTACTACAACCACACTCTCTCCTCCTGCCATGACCAACTTGCGCCTATAAAAACCAAAACAGTTTCTTTCACCCATTCTGCTCCCTGGTTTACCCCTGAACTCTGCCTGATGAAAACTCGTGCTCGCCAACTTGAAAGACTCCGCAATAAAACAGGTCTCACAGTTCACTCCCAGGCCTACAAGGACCACATACAACACTATAAAGATTCCCTCTCCCGCGCCCGCTCTGCCGACTACTCTCAAATTATCCACTCTGGCTCCGGAAACCCAAAAGCACTCTTCTCTACAATAAACAAACTCCTCAGCCCCCTGAACACCACCACCCAGTCATTCACAATAGACAACTGCATCTCCTTCCTTTCATTCTTCCAACGCAAAATTGAAAACATCTACAACAGCTTGACCACTGCCGCACCCGCTCCCCCTCAAAGCACCTGCCCCCCCTTATCCTGCCATCCCCTGTCTCAATTCTCCCCAGTCTCCCCTACTGATCTCTCTGAACTCCTCATCAGAATGAAAACTGCCACCTGCACTCTTGACCCCATCCCCTCCAGCTTTGTCAAGGCCTCCCTTCCTGCTCTCTCTCCACTTATCATTGCAACAATAAACTCCTCCCTGTCTACAGGCATTGTCCCACCATCCCTCAAAATTGCTGCTGTTACCCCCATTCTGAAAAAACCTGGACTAAACCCTGACACCCTAAATAACTTCAGACCCATCTCCAACCTACCCTTTCCGTCAAAGGTTTTGGAACGCGCTGTAGCCACTCAACTCAAACATCACCTCTCTGCCAATAACCTGTATGAAACATTCCAATCCGGATTCCGCTCCAGCCACAGTACTGAAACTGCTCTCCTCAAAATCACCAACGACCTTCTCCTCTCCTCTGACGCTGGCAACCTCAACATTCTCATCCTCCTCGACCTCAGCGCCGCCTTTGACACCATCGATCACACCATCCTCCTCACCCGACTTGAAACCACCTTTAACATTACCGGCACTGCCCTCTCTTGGATTAAATCATACCTCTCTGACAGACGTCAGTTCATCTCCATCAATAACTGCAAATCCCCCACTGCTCCCCTCCCCCAAGGTGTCCCCCAATGTTCAGTTCTTGGCCCCCTCCTCTTCATCCTTTACCTGTCCCCCCTCGGTCACTTAATCCGCCGTCATGGTCTCCAATTCCACTGCTTCGCTGATGACATCCAGCTTTTCATCTCCACCAAGTCCATCTCCACCGCCACCCACTCTATCCTGACAAACTGCATCACTGAAATAAAATCCTGGCTTCAAATCAACTTCCTCAAACTTAACTGTGATAAATCTGAAATAATCATCATTGGCCCAAAAACGCTCACCAAGTCCACCCATAACTTTGCCCTCAACATCGACGGTTTCCCAGTATCCACCTCCCCTCACATCCGGAATCTTGGCATCATCTTTGACCAAACCCTCTCCTTCGACAAATACACTAAACAGATCACAAAGACAGCCTTCTTTCACCTGAAAAACATCGCCCGTCTCCATCCATCCCTCTCCTCCATGGCTGCAGAAACCCTCATCCACGCCTTCATCACTTCCCGTCTGGACTACTGCAATAGCCTCCTTTATGGTTCACCCTCAACAATCACCAATAAACTCCAGTACATTCAGAACTCCGCTGCCCGTCTACTCACCCATTCCCGGACCCGTGACCACATCACCCCCGTCCTTTACAAGCTTCACTGGCTCCCCATCTCCCAGAGAATCCAGTACAAAATCCTCCTCTTGACCTACAAAGCCCTCCATAACCTGGCCCCACCCTACCTGGCTGACCTCCTCTCCAGACACACTCCGACCCGCAACCTCCGCTCTGCTGGTACCAACCTCCTGACCCCCCCCCCATCCGGACCAAATTTAGATCCTGGGGGGACAGGGCCTTCTCTATCGCTGCTCCCACCCTCTGGAACTCGCTACCTCACACCATCAGAGACTCCTCCTCACTCACCACATTCAAAACATCACTCAAGACCCACCTGTTCAACACTGCATTCAACATTTAACCCACAGCATCTAACCCCTGACTATCTCCTCTCCTTCTCCCTCCTTTGTGCTTTGAATATTTCCCTATTGATTCTTCTTTTTTTGCAATTGTTTTTATGTTTTGCTATGCATTATGTTTTGCACTCTGTCAAAGCGTCTTTGGGCTTACTGAAAAGCGCTATATAAAATAAATGCATTATTATTATTATTATTATAAATAGAAAGAGCAGTTGAAGAAGAAGGTGAGCAGAGATCATGGATGGACATGGAGAGAAGAATCAATAAGACCGAGTGGAACACGGGCAAATTAGCAGAACAGAATATTCAAGGATGTTTGAGACTTCGAGTGTATCAATGAACACAGTAGATCTCGACAATTTAGAAGTCAATAGTTTTAAATTGATGAGGATGGGAAAAAATAAAGAAAAGGACAGAAAGGAATGAACTAAACAAGATAAACTCAAATGAGGATCAATGAGGATTTAGGGAGCTTTTTAAAGTTTGTGTCCAAATTAATAACACAAATGAACTTTATAATGACCCTCCTCCCTAAATTAACCCAAAACTGTTCATGTATAGATCAGAAATGGGGAAGGAAATCGCGGGAGGAAAATACTCTAGTTCACGAGGACAACTGAGTAACCTGAATCAGTTACATCTTGTTCACCCCGTGTGTCCTTCTCTCACACTCATTCTTTCCCTCACCCTCATTCTTTACCAAACCCTCATTTTTTCACTAACCCTCATTTTTTCACTAACCCTCATTCTTTCCCTAACCCTCATTCTTTCCCTAGCCCTCATTCTTTCCCTAGCCCTCAGTCTTTCCCTAACTCTCATTCTTTCCCAAACCCTCATTCTTTTCCTAACCCTCATTCTATCCCTCATCCTCATTCTTTCCCTCATCCTCATTCTTTCCCTCATCCTCATTTCTCAAAGTCTCCCTTTATTTTGTCTCATTTTATTATTTAGTAAATATATTTAAATGTTTGAAACACGATTGGGTCAAAAACATCAGGATGTGCTGATAACGTGTCGGATACCAATGCAGTCTCACCTTTTTAGCAGGTCCTTGGAACCCTGAAAAGGAAGAAAACAAAGAATGAGATCAAGATATTTGAATAAATGAATGTTTGTTTTTATTTATTAAATACTCGAGAGTTCACAGAACACGATACCCCACGCAGTGTTCAATTACGTTCTTCAATTTTAATAAAATAGTGATTTTAAAGATCGTCATTAAAAATATCCAGGTGTTTAGTGTTACTGAAGCAATCTTGAACATCACCATGTACACTGCAATATGACGGCATTGAGTCACAGTTTAAGAGATGGAGGCTTCGCGTGCATGGGGTAATAAACCAAAGATGTTTTCAATTTGAAAAGGAATAGATCAATTTGATTTTAATTTTGAAACAGTACTTCACTTCCCTTTAGTGAAAACACCCGATAAGGTAAATCTGTAACCCGAACAGTATTCACATGAACAACATTGAATCGTTCAGGAACAAAGTATGTGAAGAGGTTGTTTGACCATAATTCATGCTAACGTTCTCCAGGTGGTTACATACAGGTAACTTTGACTACCTGGATAAATCAAAACATTCAATAATGATTCAGCACATGATGAAAGCCATGATGTCATGGTACCTGGAGGTCACTGTGAGCATCACTTGGATAAAATCCTTGGATGAAATGATTGAAACCCTCAACAGTGACCAGGTAGTCGTGCTGCATCACTGCTTTGGAGACCATGACATGAACTCACTCTTATCCCAAACCTTCATTGTGACAAAACCTAAATCTCACTTCATGATGACATAAACACACCTGGAAATGCATTCACTCACCTTTCTAGTCCCTTTCATTAATCATTTTTGAACAATCATTTATACTGCACCTTTACCATCAATCGTGACATGTAACAAGGCCTCAACTCAAGGCTTATACTTGAATAGTGACAAACTCCCCCCAAACAGTATATATTAAACATTAAAACTTTTGTAATACGTTTACAATAAACCACACATGTAGAAAAGAAATGGCCTCCAGATCCTGGAATGCTGCGTCCATTGTGGATTTTCCTTGACGTAGATCCTGCATCTGCTGCTCCAGTTTCTCCCTCTGCTTCCCAAGAAGAGAAAGCTTCTCCATTTTCCTCTTGTTGATTTCACTCTTCATCAGATCCCCAGATTCAATCACAAATTGGCACACCAACCTCCGCTTCTCCTCCAAACTGTCCTCAGCATTTCTGCTGGAGTTCTGGGAGGAATCATTGTTTGATTATTCAAAAATCAATAAGAAACTTTCATAGAAAATGTAGAAATTAACAAAAAGTATAATGGAGTATGGCTGATAGGATCAGATCACTGGTACCAGGAGTGGGTTTTGAAGGTAAAATGAAGTGGGCACTCTTCTCTGATAATATTTTTGAGTGCAGGAATCCAATAGGAAATTGCAACATCCAATAAGTCCGAATTAACAGTTCAGGGTTGCAATTTATTTATTTTCAAAATTGATGCACATGGAGGATAAAAGTGAAACAAGAAAATATAATCCAAAGCAAATGTGTTGATGGATATGCCTCTGTCCATGTTAGATGTAAACCCGCTGTTACGTTTCATCTCAAAGGTTGAATAAACAAGTCCGAAAGTCTATAAGTGGCATAGCCGGGCTTATTTGATACTTTAGTTGAAGAGGATAGTATGACCTCGGTGGGGATACCAGTTAGCAAATAATGTAGGTAATATAATAGAATTATATATATATATATATATATATATATATATATATATGTATATATATATATATATATATATATATATATATATATATATATATATATTATATATATGTATATATTATATTACCTACATTATTTGCTAATATATATAATATATGTATGCATGTATGTATGTATGTATGCATGTATGTATGTATGTATGTATATATATATATATATATATATATATATATATATATATATATATATATATATATATATATATATGTATATATATATATATATATATATATATATATGCATACATACATACATACATATATATATATATATATATATATATATATATATATATATATATATATATACATACATACATACATACATACATATATTATATACATACATATATTACATACATACATACATCCCGATCTGAGGGATGAAGAATGGAGCGACAGAGAGTAGAGTCATCAGCAAAGAGATAGAGAGGATTTTTAAGAGAGTCAGAGAGATAATTGATGAAGACCAGAAAAAGCACACGGCCCAGAACACTGCCTTGGGGAACTCCAGCCTGAACAGGAAGAGGAGATGAGAGAAACCCATTCAGGGCCACATGTTGACCAAAACTAGAGAGGAAGTCCGCCAGCCATGCGTGGAGATTTCCATGGATACCAAGAGAGGAGAGTTTGGTGAGCAGAGCGGGGTGCCAGACCCTATCGAAGGCACGTGATATGTCAAGGGAGACTGCTCTAATTTCCTGTTTGGCATTAAGGACCTCCATCCATTGTTGAGAAAGCAGAAGCAGCATGTCCAGAGTAGAGTGATCAGGTCTGAAACCAAATTGATGATCAGAGATCAAGCCATTGGAGAAGAGGAAAGATTTCATATCTGAAGCAATGATGGATTCCATGAGTTTGCTGATAATTGGGAGAAGGCTGATTGGTCTGTAGTTGCTGGGATCTGTTTTTGCACCTTTTTGTGCAAAGCGGTGATGTTGTCTGATTTCCAAGCAGATGGCAGTTGACCTTGAGCAAAAGAGAGGGTGAAGAGAACAGAGAGAGGGAGTGAAAGAGCAGAAGAACAGGATTTTAGGACCCGTGGGCTGATGCCGTCAGGTCCAGTTGCAGAATCAGAGTCGAGGGTTGACAGAAACTTTTCCACCTTGTCGGGAGGAAAGGACACGGAGTCCAGGAGCAGCTGGGTACGACTGGGTACGGTGGGTACAGAGAGGGATGGGTTTGGGACACAAGATTTAGAGTCAAACGCAGAGTTGAGGCATTCAGCTTTTTCACGTGCGGTGTCAGCTGTGGAGCCGTTTGAGATAAGGGAGGGGATGGAGGGGGTACAAACACCAGAAACAGATTTGACCAGACGCCACCAGGATTTGGAAGAGGGAGACAGATAAGAGAGTTTGGTCTTGAGAACGGAGAGATATTGTTTCCTGGCTCTCCTGAGGGTGGACACACACTTGTTTCGGGCTTTGTGAAAGGAAATGAGATTTCCTTCCGTTGGATTTGCTTTCCAGGAGACGAAGGCAATTTGTTTCTGGGCAACAGACTCACCACAAGATTGCGTGTACCATGGATGGGAGGAAGGGTATGACAACTGAAGGCGAGATGGGATAAATCTGTGCATGAGATAGAGCAATTTACTTTGGAAGAATTCCCAGGATGAGTTGATGTCAGAGGTGGTTGTAGTGAAATCGTATTCGCACTGAACCCGGGGTGATGCTCGTTGCTCGTTGGCACCACTAGGGGCGTGACTATAAGACCCGCTGCTGCAGACGGAGCTCCGAGACTTCTCCTGTGACACGTTACATCTAGTAGACTCGCTAATGGTATGCCTGCATAGAATATCCAGCTTGCTTGCATTGAATGTTATGAATGGTCCCATGTTATGTCACATCGTATACTGAATTGTATTTCCTACTTTACAGGATGATGTCATGATCTAAATGCAATTAAACCAACCCGTTGGACTAAAGTTGTGTGGACCTGATTGGTTTTCCACAACACTTAATTGCATTTAAGATCTACCGACATGGCTGGCAACAAGACGCTGACGGTGTCCGTCTTCTGCGCCGACCCGCAAGCCCCGGATGGTGGCTTGCAACTGAAGCACTGGCTCAGAACACTGGAGAATCTTTTTGATGAGCCTGAGACCGCGCCAACTGCTGCCGTGAAGCTAGCCACACTACATTCAAAAATCGACTACCGGGTGTACAACTCTATCGCTCAATGCGCGACGTATGACCTCTCCATCGCGGAGCTCAAACGGCTGTACATAAAGGAAAAAAGCCCGGTGTCTGCACGATATTTGCTGCAAATGCGACGTCAGCAACCCAACGAGGCGATGGACCACTATGCCCAGGAGCTCCGGCAGCTCATGCTGCACAGCGTCAGGGAGCCACGGACTCCCGCGCAGGCTCAGGATGATCGTCTTTTAGATGCCTTCATTGCAGGGGTCTCCTCCCAGGAACTAAGGCTCAAACTCTTAGAGAAGACCGACCTGACCTTCGCTACGGCACTCGAGCAAGGGACAGTATACACTGAGGCGCAGATGCAATCGAACACCTATGATCGCACGCGCCTCTTGGCGGGCACCACACTACACGCCCGGCCAGAGAGTGCTACCGCCGAGGACGCGGATCCACTCGCGGAACTCCGGGATGCTCCGGAGGAAGACCCAGCCCTAACGGCTGCCGTTACGACCAGACCCAAGGCCTTAGGCGGGGCCGCATGCTTTTTCTGTGGGGGGACACGCCATGCCCGGGTCGTGTGTCCGGCACGAGACGCTATATGCCATTTGTGCTCGCAAAAGGGACATTACGCGAGAGTGTGCAGGAAAACGGCACGCGGCTCGCGGCTCATTGACTCGCGCAGTTGCGGTCGCGCGGGCGCGGCGACCTTGAATGGGCTCATTGCGGAGCCCGAGAGCCGAGCCCGAAACCCGGCGCCTTACCCGAATTCGAAGGGGAGGGCCTCTCTCTGCGGGCCCCTGGGCGCTCAGACGTCCTTGGTGGGCGTCACCGGACAGCCACCACCGTCTCATCCTCCATCGGGCACGAAGTACGTGTCCTTGACCAAACTCCGGGCCACGCAAGGGGCTTTGAAGCCTCGCCAAGCCCCAGCGGAACGTTCTCCTCATGTCATCCACGAGCTAACGGTGGCCCACGCGCCGACAAAGGCGATTCCAAATACTACGGAAGCCTTTTGCTGCCAAAAGTGTCAAAAGGCGATTTCGAATACTACGGAGGCCTTTTTCTGCCAAAAGTGTCAAAAGGCGATTTCAAATACTACGGAGGCCTTTTCCCGTCAGAATTGTCAGATTTTGAATCGCGAAACACCGGAATGCTTGGGAAAGCCCTCTGATGGCGTTAATGGATTCCCCATGGTCAACGCAGACTCCGGCCACGACCGCAAAACTGCTGCTGGCGTAGGATCCACCCGCGAGGCTGGTCTGACCCATTCGGGGGGCTCAGTCCCGCTCCCAGCAGCCTCGTCTGGCCTGGCTCAAGCCCTTATTCCCCTCATGGTCGAAGGCCATTGTGTTCGAGCTTTGGTGGATACAGGGTCTATGGATAGTTTCATTGACCAGCGACTTGTGCTCAGGCATGGATGGCGGATCTGGAGGTCTACGAGACGGATCTTCATGGCTTCCCAGGGGCTTCGACTCAGCACGAAGGGGGAATGCCGATTGAAACTCGTGCTAAAGGGACGGGTTTTCCCTGATGTACACCTTATGGTTTTACCCGCTTTATGTGCTGATATTCTGTTAGGACATGATTTTCTTAAGCTGCATGGACGTCTGGTAATGGAGTTTGGTGGTAACCGCTTTACACAGCTGGATGCCTACCCCCTTCCGGGGATGGATGCGCTAGTGCAACAGGTGTCCCAGTATTCGGTCTATAGCACTCTCGATCTCCGTAGTGCGTACCACCAGATCCCTATCTCTAGGGCGGATCGTATCTATACCGCCTTTGAGTCGGGGCAGCGGTTGTACCAATTTACGCGATTGCCTTTTGGGGTAACGAACGGGGTCACTTGTTTCCAGAGGGCCATGGATGACATCGTTGCGCGGGAGCACTTAACCGATGTTTTCGTCTACCTCGATAATCTTACGGTTTGTGGATATGACCAAGGGCACCATGATGCTAATCTGAAGCGCTTCCTTGAGGTCGCGCAGCGGTATCACTTAACTATGAACGAAGATAAGTGCCAATACTCCCTACGCACGATAGATCTTCTGGGGTACACCGTGACCTATGGCTCTGTCACTCCGGATAAGGAGCGTCTGCGACCTTTGCTCGACATGGCCCCTCCCTGTGATCGGGCGTCCCTGAAGCGCGTCCTTGGGCTGTTCGCCCATTACTCCAAATGGGTGCAAAGTTTCTCCGTGAAACTTAGCCCCCTCGTGGCCTGCGACACCTTCCCCCTGAATCCGGCCGCTTTGGCGGCCTTTGAAGGCCTTAAGGCCGACATCGCCCAAGCCGCCGTGGCGACAATCGACGAGAGCGGCTCGTTCGTCCTCGAAAGTGACGCCTCGGATCAGGCCATCGCGGCGACCCTCTCCCAAGGGGGGCGTCCCGTGGCTTTCTTTTCACGGACTCTTACCACCGCTGAGCGGAGACACTCGTCCGTTGAAAAGGAAGCGTATGCGATCGTCGAGTCTATTCGGCGATGGCGCCCGTACTTACTCGGGCGGAGCTTCCAAATCATCACGGACCAGCAAAGCGTTGCGTTCATGTACGACACCTTACACGCCCAGCGCATTAAGAATGAGAAAATCACTCGCTGGCGTATCGAACTCGCCGACTTCTGTTACACCATCAAATATCGCCCGGGGAAGGATAACCAGGCCGCCGATGCCTTATCACGACCGGCTACATGTGCGGGTATCACCTCTTTGGAGGGCCTACGGGTGCTGCATGCCACGGCGGGCCATCCCGGCGTAACGCGTTTCGCTCATTTTGTGCGGTGTGGGAATCTCCCATACTCGATTGACGATATCCGCCGTATCTGTCGCGACTGCGCTATCTGCGCGGAAATCAAACCGCGTTTCTATAACCCTCCCATGGGGACTCTGGTGAAGGCTACACGCCCGTGGGAACGCTTGGCGATGGATTTCAAGGGCCCATTGCCGGTGTCGAGCGGCTCTCGCTACCTACTCACTATTGTTGATGAGTACTCGCGATTCCCCTTTGCTTATACGTGCGCGGACATGACTGCTGCCATGGTGATGCGATGCTTACAGAACTTGTTCTCAATGTTCGGTTACCCGGCCTATGTCCATACCGACCGGGGTGCGGTCTTCTTGTCTCAGGAGGTGCGCGGCTATCTGCTCCAAAATAACATTGCTTCAAGTTACACCACGCCGTACAGACCCCAGGCTAATGGGCAGATCGAACGCTTCAACGGGATTATCTGGAGGGCCGTCATGCTCCACCTCCGGACCCTCGGCCGGGGCCTCGATAAATGGGCTTGGTCGCTACCTGCGGCGTTGAACTCGATCAGGGCTCTCCTGAGTACGGCAACCAACCAAACTCCCCACGAGCGACTTTTCCACCACCCCAGGAGCTCGGGGTGTATATGGTCTTTGCCCAGTTGGCTCGCTGGGCCCGGGTCGGCCTACCTTAAACGGGCGGTTCGCGCGAGCAAGTACGACCCCCTAGTGGACAAAGTGCAGATTCTCCAGGCTAATCCTGAGCATGCTCGTGTGATGACGACTGATGGCCGTGAGACTACTGTCTCCGTCCGTCACCTTGCCCCTTGCGGGGTCGACGACCTAAGTAGGGAATCGGACGAACCGATCGAACCCATCTATGAGACTATGGCCTCTCCCGACGCTCCCATCGCCGACAGTCTACCGACCCTCCCCTCGCCGGGACTACCTGGGCCCGGCGACTTGGAGTTACCCCCTTCGTCACCCGACCCTGTTGGCGCCTCCGACGCTGGGGACACAGGGATACGTGATGCCGTACCCGGGGAATTTCGGACGCGTGCTGGCAGAGAAATTCGCCGCCCGGGCCGATACGGTTGGGTCGACTGATGTTCCGCACCCTATTCGTGCTGACGCTCACTCGCTTTTAGCCGCGCTGCCGTATATTTCTGACGGGGGGAGAATGTAGTGAAATCGTATTCGTACTGAACCCGGGGTGATGCTAGTTGACACCACTAGGGGCGTGACTATAAGACCCGCTGCTGCAGACGGAGCTCCGAGACTTCTCCTGTGACACGTTACATCTAGTAGACTCGCTAACGGTACGCCTGCATAGAATATCCAGCTTGCTTGCATTGAATGTTATGAATGGTCCCATGTTATGTCACATCGTATACTGAATTGTATTTCCTACTTTACAGGATGATGTCATGATCTAAATGCAATTAAACCAACCCGTTGGACTAAAGTTGTGTGGACCTGATTGGTTTTCCACAACAGTGGTAGAGATGGGAGACCAGTCCAGATGATTGATGGCTGCTTGAAGACCGTGCCAGTTGGCCTGAGTGAAATGCCAGACTCGTTGACGCTGAGCAGGCTCCCTGAGGATGGTCAGAGAGATGTCCACTTTAACAAGGACATGATCAGATGATCCGATTGGAGCAGAAGAAGAGCAGCAGACATTTTCAGGGAAGTTAGTCATAACCAAGTCCAGAAGAGAAGATGTTCCGTTGACTGAGATCCGGGTCGGGAAATTGACAGATTGTGTCAGTCCCAGTGAGTCGCAGAAGTCCTTTGCTGAGGAGCCATGGCTGGTGAGAGAGGTACCCACACCCAGCCACCTGGTATGATGACAGTTGTAATCACCACATATGAGGAAGAGAGAGTTGGGATGAGTAGATAGAAGTTGGTCCATATTATCAGACAGCGAGATGTAGATGGAGTCATCACTGTTTGGTGGACGGTACAACACACATATGAACAAGAGGTGGGAGCGAAGGGGAAGCCGTAGCCAGAGGTATTCCTGGGGGTGAGGTGGAGAGAGTGCAGTGCAGGGCGAGTGAGGAAGAGAGTTTTTGATAAAGATAGCAACCCCGCCTCCAGGACGAGGCTCAGGTCTATCATACCGGAGGAGGGAGTAGCCCGGGAGAGATACTATGGAATCAGAGACATCATAAAGGAGGAAAGTTTCTGTTAAGCAGATCACGTCTGGTTTGACAGAAGCAACCTGTATGGAGAGATCAGTTAAGTTTGAACGAAGGCCCCGGATGTTTGAGGTCCATACCGTTAATGAAGAGGAAGGGGGAGCATCAGATACAGAACAGGGGGGAGGAGGGGTAGGGTAAGATGTGGAAGAGGTGGAAGAGGTAGGGAGAGCTGTTGAAGGTGTGTCAGAGATTTCAGAATAGCTCGGAGAAAGGGAAGGATGGGGCGGACAAAAGGTTTGATGGTGATTGGGTGAGGCACAATGAGGTGTTATTTGAGGAGGGGGAAAAGCGAGGCAGAAGGTTGGGGGAGATGGAGGTGAGAGTTGGAAGGGGGAAGAAGCGGGGAGGACGCTTTGAGGAGGGAGAGTGAGAGGGGGTAAATTCAGAAGAAATGAGGGTGGGGAGATTTGAAAGGGAGGGGTGAGGGGGGAGTTTAGGAGGGAAGGGACAAGGGGAGGGGTTTGAAAGGGATGGGATATGGGGGAGATTTGGAGGGGAGAGGTGAGGGGGGAGTCTAGGAGGGGAGGGGTGAGGGGGAGTCTTGGAGGGGAGAGTGTGGGGGGAGTTTAGGAGGGAAGGGGCAAGGGGGGAGATTTGAAAGGGATGGGTGATGGGGAGGATTTGGAGGGGAGGGGCAAGGGGAAGATTTGAAAGGGATGGGTGATGGGGAAGATTTGGAGGGGAGGGGTGATGGGGAAGATTTGGAGGGGAGGGGTTATGGGGAAGATTTGGAGGGGAGGGGTGAGATTGGATTTTAGAAAGTGTACTATTAATGGGAAACGAACATTTATTGCAAAATGAGCTTCTTGTGACCTTCGAGTCAAAAATACGTTTAAGGACGCTGGAGGGAGGATGGAGTGCAGGATAGTTTAGGGAATGTAGAAAAGAGGCACTGTAAGAGATGGATATTTTTTTGGGGATGAATAGATTTGGTGAGCAAGTCGAAAGCTACCTTTTAAAGAAGAAGAAGAAAACGGTGTTATAATATACGACGGAATACAGAACTTGAGGGGAAAGTGTCAACATTTTAAAGTTTAACAGTGAAAACTATATGGGGAAATGGGGGAGAAACACGTGGTCGAAGAACGAATGAACGTATAAGAACGAATAAACGAATGAGAACAACAAATAAGAACAGAGAAGGAAATGTTTTTTTTTGTTTTTTTTGTTGTTGAGATTTTAAACAAAGAAGTAGGCTATGGGGTGAAAAGACTGGGAAAACAGAGAACGAAAGTTATTGGAGCACAAACGAGAACCGCTGAGAGAAAAACAAAGCCTCAAGGTTGGACACTGTACAAGGCCTCAAAAGACAAGACACGAATTAACACGATTTTCTATACAGGTATGAAAGATTTGCACCGAAAATCTTCCTCGGGACACTCTATACGTACAACACCATCAAATAAATACAGTTATAACGAAAATACAAATGGGAACAATTACTTAACTTCGATTTTGATTGAGAGCGTGGAGAGCTGCGAATAAACGAAACCTCGCCAGCAAGACCGGAAGCAGAAGCATTGAGACACTGCTTTGTTTATTTTATGTTTCGAGTTACAATGAACCAACCATACATCGCTTCAATCTAGAAACTTTGCAATAACGACAAAAGGATTGCAGTGTTACGATTATATTTACTATATTATTAGTATTAATGCTATTATTATTATTATTATTATTATTATTAAAAAACAATACTGCTGTATAATAATAATCTTACTATAATTCACCAAATGTCCGTCCGTCTGTTTGAAGGTACCGCAAAAACGGCTGAACCGATCGCAACGAAATTTTGGGTGGGTAATCCTGGGACCCCTTGGAGTAAAATAGGCTATATTGTTTTTCCAATTTTTTTCCCAATTTTCCAGTTTTTTCAAACACGATGGAATAATATTTACCGATATGAACAATGATTTGGCTTTTGTTGAAATTCTATGTACCAGGAGAGAGTAGATCGACTTCTGATGAACTCTTCCTATATAAACATGCGGTTCCAAAGTAACTTGGCAGCGTGTGAAAAGCGACTGAGAAACAGGTGAAGCGGCTGCTTCCATTAGATTTGGCGCGCACTCTTCACACATAACCGTGCGACTGAGAAAGACGTGTAGCGGCCACTTCCGTTTTGCAGAATTCAATCTTTTTTTCAAAATGGGCGCCATGTACTGTTTAGATTTTGAAGATTTGTGTGTGATATGATTGAACGGATGTTTATATGAATCGTTTAAAATAAAAAAAAGCCTTAAATTTCTGATATTTTGCCTTTTCATTTGGGCTTCCCAATTGAAGCCCCGCCCTTAGGGTGGTCCCGTTGCTAGTAATAATAATGCAAAAAAAAAAAAACCCACCTTTAGAGGCCATTTTTCAGACAATTTCATTGATTTAACTGTAATTTAAGATTACAGTCTTATATTAATGCAATAATATAAGCCAAAAGGTTAAATTACAGTCAATTTACAAATACTGCATTTTGATAACAATAATAACATCAGATGCAGCAAGGTGCACACAGTCCATGCTGGCATGGGAGGGAGGGTGCACCTCGCCGGCACCGACACCATCAGAGGATCGGTCACTGCAAAACCAAGTAGGCCTCAGAGGCAGAACCCAGCACCGAACCGTACAATGCAGGGAGCTCAAGGTGTCTGGACAGTCATGATGAATTCATATTGAAGCATTGGAACTCCAACGTCTGCTAAATTTAAATATAAGTTAAAATAAACTAAAAACAAAACTGCAAAACGTTTCAATGATATGTTCGGCCTGAACGAAATTGGAGTCAAAATGTGTGAGGAGTTAGCCACATACCGCCGTAATGACGTCAGACGTAATCACTTCACCTTTTCATGTGACCAGATCCTCAGCTCTCATTGGTATACGTTTGAGGGGACGTACATGCATACATATGGACGGGCAAACACTGTTCTATACGGCTTTGCTCTATGGGCTACGCCATAAAAATTAAAAGTCACAGTAGGGAGAGAGAGAAAGAGAAGAAGACAGAGAAGGAGAAGAGTAACAACATTTGATGTTTGTAACTCGACTCGTGGTCTGTAAAATGAGACTTTCACCTGTTGAACCCAAAAATACCATCAGTTTATCTTTTGAATTTCAATCCGTACTTGTGCCAAGTTTGGTTAAAACCCCTTCAGTGGTTCTCCAGTTATCGTTGGAAAAAAAAGAAAAAAAAGATTGATAACTGACGCACACACGGAAGGAAGAAAGGACAGCAGGAAGGACATCATCGTACATCCCTTCACAAAACAACGATGACTTATTGGTGATTCCCACCTCTGTTTGCGCCTCCTCTTCCTGAACATGCCGTAGTTGGGATGCAACGCTCTCCATTGACTGTGACACATGAGGATACTTTGCAGCCAAAACATCCTGCACAGAATAAAGAAACAACAGAAGTGAAGAATCGTGAACCGGTGGTGGATTAAAAAGGAACATCCTGCACAAAATTATATAAATACTAGCAGAGCTAACCGCACCTTGTGTGGAAGGAATTTAGAAGATGCAAGATGATTTGTAATACGGGCTAACACTGGGTGGTGCTATACGATACACATTTACATAGAGAGAATTGGGGTCTTCCCCCCCACCCCCGCCCCCCCCCCCCACCCCGAAACCCCTAACCTGTAGGTTTGAAAATGTTTTCTTGCATCTCCATTTGCCAAGAGGATTTGTATGCAATATTATGGGGTTACTACCGGTTGGGCAGATTCTTTTGGTGGACAAACAGACAGAAAATACAACTATATATAGAGAGGGAATATACATTTGTGATAAGGAGCACAGTTAATGTGATGGGAATTTTATTAAAATTTTGAAATCATCTCTTCTCTTTAACTCCAGAGCTGTACGAGAAAAAGTCCCAGGATGACATTAATCACTAAAACTGTTTCTCAGCTGTCTTGACATTAGATGGCTGGGGAGGGTTCCGTGGGGGACTGATGGTTATTTCCCCCATGCCCCATTCTGCAGATGGAATTTGAAAAATACGATATATTAAAATTATATGAAAGAGAGAAGTCGGATCAGCGACATTACCTCGTGTTCAACAGAAGCAAAAACCCCTTTTCAGCCTCTTTCAGGGGACAGATCCGGATGAGGAGCAAAATCCCATGAGACCTTACTGTTGCGTTCCCGGGGTGAGCACCCCTGGGGACGGATAGCGGATTGAGCTTTTACACCAAGGCATTCAATCTAATGGCGGTGTGAATACGCGCGGGGGATGAGGGCAGTGATGGGTAACGAAGCTCTTACCTTCATGGGTCCCACTGGACGTCTTTGAACCTGTGATAATCAACTCAAACCTGACACGGAATTATAATGCAAAAATACAGGCTTTATTGAAAGAAATGTCGGTAACAAAATAATGCACGGTAAAACTAAAATTCTAATTGAGGGACCCTCCATACGGACTCGTATACAGACAAGGGGAATGATAAAATAACAAGAGAAAAATGACCACAGTGTGGTCACCAGCTGCAACGTGTAGAATCATGAGGATATCTGTTGCAATCATGCGCGCATGCACATTGTGTATCATGTATGCGCATGCGCTGTTCAAAAAGGTAACCCAACAACAACAACAACAACAACAACAACAACGTGGTCCTCTCCTGGAGCTGCATGTTTGCATGAAATAATTAATGTTTCTGCCAGCACTCAGCTCTGGTCTCGATGAGCACTTTGGGAGCTTGGTGGTCATTGAAGCTTGAAGGCACCCCATGGGAAGCGCACAAGATGGCGGTGGCACCAAGCCCTTAGTAGCCACTGGCGCGAGGCAAGCAGATACCACGACCTCCTTCAGCTCGCTCGCGGCCCCCTCCACCTCTGAAGAACAACACAGCTGCCAAAAACTCCTCCCTTTCACTTGCAAACACAATCCAGCTGCCACATTGAATTATAACCATGAACACAAGGTACATGTAAATATTTCGTTCAGTGTTGTAACAAGTACATTAAATATTTTTCAGGCAGACCAATTTTTGTACTTCAGTTATCTTTATTTGGGGCAATGATCAACTATTTGGGATACTTTTTGTTTAATTGTGACTTGAAACTGTGACAGGTGGATTGAGTTGACTTTTCTTACCACAGTTGACAATCTTGTTTTTCTATGAGAGTGACTGTGTTGGAACCCATCTGTGGATCGGGCCCATCGGCCGATGGGTCTGACCCGTTTGCGGATCCGCAGATGGGGATGCACGAGAAATGACAATGCACCACACTGGGTGAAGCATTTCGTTCAGTGTTGTAGAACTTTACAACATTAAATATTTTTCTGGCAAAACAATGGTGTTCTACTTTAGTTATCTTTATTTGGGGCAATGATCAACTTACCCCTATGTGGTACAACTTACCCCAGAGGTTGGATCAACTTACCCCTCAGGTGGGGCAAGTTGAGCCATTTGGCCTCCGTTTTTTCAAAGGTCACAGTGACTTTCAGTGTGGGGATAGAAAGTAAGAACTAGCTACAAAATGTTTCCCAAGGATTAAATTAGAAGGCAAGATACTCATTTGTGCAAGATCATCAGTAAGTTCAGTCCTAACATTCCAAGAACAAAAACTGGCTCAACTTGCCCCGCCTTCCCCTATGGATCAAGGTATTTGTGCACCTGTAGCAGGTATCCCCACTGGCATTTTACATCTTGAAACAAACCAGGAGTAAAGAAGAAGTTAAAATATTGAACCGTTTTATCAATATCGTCAGGTATCAACGAGCCAGAGATGTTTCGCGTCCATGTCACGGACTACTCAGGTGGACCAGGATCAAGATGAGCTCTTGATTCCCACAAACCTTAAAGGTGGAAAATTCACTCAAAGTGCCATTGATAACCTGGACTTCCATGAACACACACGGGAAGGTACAACAACGCATGGCACCACCCACAACATCTACCAACATTCAGGTAACGATGATGAGGTGTTGAAAGCTGTTACGTCAGGACCATGAATCAAAACAGATGGAGAGCTCCATGGACAGGAATTCAGCACTTCCAGACTTAGGTGCGTGGTCTAACATTGAGAGATCGACAGCAAAGTCGTTCCTTGTGCGGCCGGAAACTTGTACAAGAACCAAGAGATACCAATGTGTCTTGCGTCCATCAAAATGGTCCTCGTACTAAAAAGGTGTGTGGAAGCTGAAAGAGCTGGCAGGTGGGAACAGCACCTTGAGGTATAAACATGCTGCCACACCTGATATCGACTGGACACAGTAAACATGTGGCAGGCATCCCACAATACCTGACGGTGATGAAGAAGCATCTACCACCAGATATAGGTACAGAATTCCAACAGGTACATTTCACTGTGAGTGGAACTAGCGGTAAGTTCATTGGTGTTTGGACTGACGAGGCTTCAGAACAGAACCAGGTATGGTGTTTAATCATGGATTCTTCTTCTTCCTTTGAATGCGGCACAAGGTGTCGGGGTAGCGTCATTGACTGAGTGCAGGGACCTGTGCAGGTTACGGTGGATTTGTTCTGTAATTTGTTCAGGATGCCGGCGATAGCTCACCTGCTCTTCATGAAGGATACCTTGGGATCTTTACCGTTCAACAACTATTGTCGGGAGACGGGATTCCCGTTTAACGTTCATCCGAGGGACGGTACTCGCATTGATGGATCATCCCACCTGTGAAACACCGGGATGAGCCCCTACCGCACATTGATGGATCATCCTACCTGTGAAACACCCAGATGAGCCCCTACCGCACATTGATGGATCATCCTACCTGTGAAACACCGGGATGAGCCCCCGACCGCGCGTTGATGGGTCATCCTACCTGTGAAACACCATGATGAGCCCCTATCGCGCATTGATGGATCATCCTACCTGTGAAACACCGGGATGAGCCCCCTACCACGCATTGATGGATCATCCTACCTGTGAAACACCATGATGAGCCCCTATGGCACACTGATGGATCATCCTACCTGTGAAACACCGGGATGAGCCCCATATACCATGCATTGATGGATCATCCTACCTGTGAAAGACCATGATGAGCCCCCTACCACACATTGATGGATCATCCTACCTGTGAAACACCAAGATGAGCCCCCTCCTGCCCATGATGGATCATCCTACCTGTGAAACACTGTGATGAGCCCCATACCACACGTTGATGGATCATCCTACATGGGAAACACCGGGATGAGCCCCATACCGCACATTGATGGATCATCCTACCTGTGAAACACCCTTGTTTTCAATTCCACTGCACATTGTTCCCTATTGTGACGTCACAAAGCACGTTTTGTACATGTTTTATCGCAGGTTTTTCACTCACGATACAAACGTAATATCTGGGAAGATTCGTCATTCAGGTTGTAATATCAACATTCAATTGCGTCGACGTGTAAAATTAAAAAGAGAAGTGAATTGGTGAATGTTTAACATGAAGGTGTTTACCTGTTCTTTGTTTAAATATCCAGGTATAGCGAGATCGAAGTCCTCACTTCCAAAAGTTGTAGGGTCGTTTCCCCCAATTGGAAAAATTCGAGGGTGAACTCCAACCTGCCCCTCCCGGAGTGCAATGTCGTCCTGAGGGCACCACCTGTATGATCACGGTTTACCTCCCGCCAGGTGAATATGAATTGTTAATCACAGTACTTGATGTGAAACCTTTTCTGGAATTTGCATTCATCTGATGACGCTAAATTAACTTAGTGACGTCACTATACCGGTTATTTGATGGTGATTTTATCGCTGTGTTTTGATTGGATGGAAGAGATTTGCACGAAGATGAAGATTAAATCCCCCGTGGGAAACAATGACAACCTGAAGCTTCGGGTGTGAACCATTCATCGGATCAAAAGAGAGTAACACCCAAAAGGTCACCTGACCATGTTTCGAAAGGTGTGATTCGCGATGCCTGATGAACGTTCTGTTCATTCCATCCAGGGTTCCACATTCTACCTGTGATCCAATCCAAACCCATTGTCACCTTCACGATTAACGCCGGTGCTCCATTCCAGGTAAACACAAAGGGTTTCATCTACCTGGACGGACTTTCTTCACTCAAACATCCCATTCAATGACACGTGTGAAGAAGAAGAAGAATCTATTGCATCTGAGGAGCGTGAAGAGTTCGGGTTAAAGTTCATTTCACATTAAATAAGATAAAGAATGAACTTATTAAATTATATAAACTTTATTATAATATAAACATTAATCAGTAATCACATCGTCATGAACAGGTAAATCACTTCGTCATGAACAGGTAAATCACATCGTCATGAACAGGTAAATCACATCGTCATGAACAGGTAAATCACATCTTCATGAACAGGTAAATCACATCGTCATGAACAGGTAAATCACATCGTCATGAACTGGTATATGATTTGATTGATTTGAACCCAAAATAACCGGATCAGTTCGTGATGAAAGTTTGTTTCACGAAATGTACAAAATGAACGGAACCACCATCATCCCAAACCCCAATAGCGGGTTTAACGGGGTCCATGAAGTTCCCCCTGAACACGTGCAGGACCCGCGAGTCCCCGAAACACGTCAACTCTCCCGCCTCGCAATCCAAGAAGAACCCAAACCGTTCATGATCCCCCGGGATGGACAGGTCGGTACATTGATCGTTGTGATATGCGGAGAATTCGTTATTACATTCGTTATCTAAACACCAAGACTCGGGATTCCCTCCCAACCCGCTCTTTCCCCCTTTTCTCCCCATGGAGTTTAAACAGATTCCGATTCTGCACCAATAACTCGACCCCACATCGACCTCCCAGTAATGACGACCTGAGGAGAAACAATCACAGGAAACAACTTGTGACCAATAATCAAACCGATCAGGATGTTCTGGGTACTGATTCCCGGTCCCGGTTCGAGTCGCCGTCCTGAGATCACCGGAGATCTTGATCCGTCGATGTGCAGAGTTTGGGTCCAGACTCGGGGTCCGTCCATCTGCGGACACGACACGGGGTCACGGACATTGTTAGACAAACGGACAAAAACACAAACACATTAATCTCTTTATCACAAAAAAAAACTCTTATTACAACAATTGTTTTGTTAATTCACTTCACGATCAACAACTTTATTTGTTTATTCACCTTTCGATTTAACAACTTTATTTGTTTATTCACTTCACGATCAACAACTTTATTTGTTTATTCACTTTTCGATTTAACAACTTTATTTATTTCGCAATGAACAACTTACATTATTTATTTATTTATTTCACCGAGAACAACTTCGAGGGGTAGTGGATCGGGAGGGGAGAAGACGAGGGAGGAGATCTGTGAGAGAGAGGAGAGAGGATGAGGAGAGGAGAGAGGTTGAAGGGCGGCAGAGGTTGAGGGGAGAGGGGTCAGAGGTTGAAGATGGGGGAGGGGAGGGGAAATGAAAATCCTGCAGGTGGGACACTGTTTAACAGGTCAACACACATTGATGGGTCACTCTGCACCTGTGAAACACCGGGATGACAGTTTATATCTCGGTCGGGATTCAAACCCAGGTTAGACACCTTAGAGCGAGTGTGGATACCTCTCAGACATCGTGCTTGTCCTGTTACTTTCATCCTCCATTTGCTTTCCCATTCCGGAGATGTCTCCATGAAGCGAGCCACCGTATCACCATGGAAACCAAGTGGTTTTAGCACTCGACGTTGATTGTTTTACACGTATATTTATCTCACCTGGAACAAAGTTCAGGTGAGCTTATGCGAAGACGCGTCGTCCGTCCGTCCGTCCGCCCGTCCGTAAACACTTGAAACTTCCTCTCCAAAACCGCTGACGACCAAATTTGGCACAAATAATATTTGTTGTGTTGTGACTAAAGTTTGTTCAAGGCACTAAAAAAACTCGCCGTCGAAGGGGTTTACCGAGGGTCAAGTGGATCCAGGTTTAACCCCCAAAATAGAAATTTGCTTTTTCTCAAACTACACAAACGATTTCGATGAAACTTCACCACAACCTTCATCCCCCATGATGTACCTGAGTTTATTCACGGCAATAAAAAAAATCTGCTCCTTTCGGGATCTACGGGGTGGGGGGTGGGAGGGGATGCCCCGGGGTGGGAGGGGTTGCCCCGGGGTGGGAGGGGTTGTCCCGGGGTGGGAGGGGTTGCCCAGGGTGGGAGGGGTTGCCCAGGGTGGGAGGGGTTGCCACGCTCCACCCTCCAAAGGGGTGGGCAACACCTCCCACCCCTTTTCTAATATAGATATAAGATAGATGTTTAGCAATCTACTGACAGCTGAGTTTCTCCATTCTGCTTGGAAGAATAAGATGAAGAAGAAGAGGAAGGGGAAGGGCCTGTGCTTGGTTTACGCCGATTCTCCAGAAGAAGAAGAATGATAATGGCTGAGTTTCTCTGTAATGTTTTTCCAATTTGAAGAAGAAGATTTATCAGAAGCAGATCGTTTCTCTGTAATGTTTTTCAAGTTTGAAGAAGATTTATCAGAAGCAGATCGTTTCATGTAATATTTTCCAAGTTTGAAAAGAAGAAGATTTATCAGAAGCAGATAGTTTCTCTGTAATGTTTTCCAAGTTTGAAGAAGAAGATTTATCAGAAGCAGATCGTTTCCCTGTGATGTTTTCCGAGAATGAAGAAGAAGTTTCTCGTTGAGTATGAAATGCAAAGCTCGAACCAACATGATGGAAATCCAACACGAGGTCGATGGACGTTATTTTTATACTGGAAGAGTCGACCTGTCGCTTCACTGATGGACCAATTAGTCATCATGTCTTTTGCTGCTAGAAGGGGAAGGAGGAGGGAAGAGGAGAAAGGGGGGAGAAAGGGGAGAGGGAGGAGGAAGAGAATGGAGGGAGCGGTGGGGGGAGGAGGGCAGGGGGAAGGGGTGGGGGGAGGAGGGCAGGGGGAAGGGGAGGGAGGAGGAAGGGAAAGGGGGAAGGGGAGAGGGGAGGGGGAGAGGGGAGGTGGAGAGGAAAGAGGAGTGGAGAGGGGAGAGGGGAATGGATGTACTGCATATATTTTGGGGGGGGGGGGGAGCTTTTACAAGGACACTCAATTTGGGGGAGAAGGAAAGGAGAACAAATTTACCCATGCAAACAGAGCTTTAACATCAGCGTTGCCCAGGTAAATAGAGAAATTGTAATAACCTCTGCCACCACACATTTACATAGTGTTTATGCCTTCCCACCAGACCCCACACTTCATCTTGATGCCGTGGCCACATTGCCGATATCACCTCCCCCCCACCCTTCCGCTCACACCCACAAGTGATGCCATGGACACATTGCCGATGTTACCCTCTCCCCTTCATAAAGGTGTGTTTGTACCCTGAGTCTGGAGATTGTAACTAAAAAGATGTGGCCGGGGATAAGGAACAATGGCGGACAGACAATGGTGTATATATAAACTACTCACAATAAGTTAGGGATATTGGCAGGTTCTTCGGTGTGGTTGGTTTTGTGTATTAATTATGTTGAAAAAAGTTGTTGGTCCTAATTCTATGGTTATTAACGAGTGTGAAAAAACACAGCATTCTTGATTTCAATACCCGAACCCTAACCCCAATAAAAAAAATAAACTCACTCCCACAATATCCCTCTCACTCCCACACAATTTCAATACCCTAACCCTAACCCCTATAAAAAAATTAACTCACTCCCACAATATCCCTCTCACTCCCACAATATCCATCTCATTCCCACACAATTTCAACACCCTAACCCTAAGCCCTATAAAAAAAATAAGCTCACTCCCACAATATCCCTCTCACTCCCACAATATCCCTCTCACTCCCACAATATCCCTCTCACTCCCACAATATCCCTCTCACTCCCACAATATCCCTCTCACTCCCACAATATCCCTCTCACTCCCACAATATCCCTCTCACTCCCACAATATCCCTCTCACTCCCACAATATCCCTCTCACTCCCACAATATCCCTCTCACTCCCACAATATCCATCTCATTCCCACACAATTTCAACACCCTAACCCTAAGCCCTATAAAAAAAATAAGCTCACTCCCACAATATCCCTCTCACTCCCACAATATCCCTCTCACTCCCACAATATCCCTCTCACTCCCACAATATCCCTAACTTATTGTGAGTCGTATATGTAGATGTATCTACTTATGTGGAAGTGACGTCGTATAATGAAAGCAGATCACACAAAAAGGGGGAAAATAAAATAGCACAACAAAGGCGAGGCACGGGGGGGGGGGGGGGGGGAGGGATGGGCTGATTTGTTCGTTGATATACGTACTTTTTAGCTCACCTGGAACAAAGTTCAGGTGAGCTTGTGCGATGGCGCGGCGTCCGTCCGTCTGTCTGTAAACACTTGCAACTTCTTCTGCAAAACCGCTGATGGGATTTTGACCAAATTTGGCACAAATGATATTTGTGATGTTGTGAGTAAAGTTTGTTCACGACAATGAAAAAAACGGGGTGTCAGGGGGTCTGCGTGGAGCCAGATTTCCCCCCAAAATAGGTATTTGCTTTTTCCCCTGAAACGACAAACACTATTTCGATGAAACTCCCCCACAACCTTCGCCACACGTGATGTACAAATGTTTGTTCAAGGCATGAGAAAAGGAGGTGTGTGGGAGTAGATCCCAAAATAGGTATGTTTTTGTTTGTTTGAAGTCTATTGATTATGTCAGTATGATTCTACCTGCTGCCCTGTCTTCTGGCAACCATTGTAATTGGTTTAAAATACTTTTAGTCAGTGCAGTATACTGGTTATTCTACCAGGTGAGCGCCAGAGGTGTTGCCCATATTTTTACCCTTGAAAGGAAAGAACTAAATAAAATAGACTCAATCTGAGGAGGGAGCAGGGGTGTTCCATCCATTACCAAGCTGCTGGGAGAGTGCATACCAAGCTGCTTGGAGAGTTCATACCAAGCTGCTTGGAGAGTGCTTACCAAACTGCTTGGAGAGTGCTTACCAAGCAGCTCAAGCACTCAAGCAAGCTTTATTACACGATCTGTTCTGACGCAGAGCATACTTGAATTGAGTGGACAAAATGGGGGGAATTAAGACCCCAAGCTGAGCGACCTGAACGCAGGCTGACCAAAGATAAGCCTGCTAGTGTAAATTATCTTAAAAACACAAACACACAGTTTTCCTTCATGTAATCCCTTGGAGGTGGAGAAGTATGTATGCAAAGTTTGGGGGTGCTACGTTTCATGGTTTTGGAGTTATGGAGGAGATGGGGATGGCCGGCCGGACACACACACACACACACACACACACACACACACACACACACACACACACACACACACACACACACACACACACACACACACACACACACACACACACACACACACACACACACACACACACACACACACACACACACACACACACCTTTTTATTATTAAAGATATATGATTCCACAATGTTTGTTGATGTAAGATGTTTATGTGAGAGATTGGGAAATATCTTACAAATTCCTTCAGGATTGTAAATTTTATCTGGGATGAACGAGCAATTTATATCTGATTATGTTTGAGAACGAACCAGGATTTGTCAAGAAAGATCTTGTTCTGATTACATCGTTGATGAGAAGGGGAAGACGAGAGAAAGACGGGAATGGGGTAGTGGGGAAGGGAGAGGGGATGGGGAAGTGGGGAAGAGAGAGAGAGGGGATGGGGTAGTGGGGGAGAGAGAGGGGGATAGGGTAGTGGGGAAGAGAGAGGGGGATAGGGTAGTGGGGAAGAGAGAGAGGGGATGGGGTAGTGGGGAAGAGAGAGAGGGGGATGGGGTAGTGGGGGAGAGAGAGGGGGACAGGGTAGTGGGGAAGGGAGAGAGAGGTGGATAGGGCAGTGGGGAGAAAGAGGGGGAGAGAGATAGGGGGATGGGGTAGTGGGGAAGAGAGAGAGGGGGACGGGGTAGTTGGGGAGAGAGAGGTGGATGGGGCAGTGGGGGAGAAAGATGGGGAGAGAGAGAGGAGGATGGGGTCATGGCGAAGATAGAGGGGAGGAGAGAGGGGGATGGGGTAGTGGGGGAGATGGAGGGAGAGAGAGGAGGGAGGACAGGATGGGGGATGAGAGAGGAGGGAGGACAGGATGGGGATGAAGAAAGGCCTTTAATCAGCAAACACAAGTTTGGAATATCCCCTCCTCCTTGTTGGACATCGTTCAATTAAACAAACCTTGGGTTTTGTGACACTTGACAAGAGGGAAAATCGAGTTGGAAAATAACTAAGTCGAATAGAGTGAAGGAAAATATAAATAGGGAAATGAAACAGAAGAAAAAGGAAAGAATGAAAAGAAGAAAATACCGAATTTTAAATAATCTGTAAATGGAAGGAAGAAGAAGAACCCCCTCCCCATTTCCCTTCACTTACAAAGTTTTCTCAAGTTGTTCTGATCCAGCTCCACCTTCTCCGGATGCTCCACCGGTCCTTCTGTGGAAATGATTAAAGGTTAACAAAAATTACAACATGTGAATTTCTATTGTTTTTATGTTTATGAACATTTATTTTATCTTTTAACGAAAAATCTAAGCACAACAAATATGGGGGAAGAGAAATGGAACCTCCATTTTGGATTAAATAAAATATAATTTTAATTGATGAATGAAGGAAATTTCACAACATTGTTGTTACACTTCCCTCTAATGTACTGTAGGAGCTGTGCTCCCACGTCAATCGGAAGAATGGACGCGAAAAAAGCTGGAATTCGTCCGAGTTTCTTCATTGTCACAAAACAACTCGGGTACTCTGAAAAGCCCGTTTATCGGGCAGCAATATATATACACACATTATCCCGGAGCGTTTGCCCGGGAAAGGCGAGACGGGGCGTGGCCGGGCGTCCTGGCCGCCGCCTGGCAAGTCGAGGGCGAGCCTGCCCGGGCACGCCCGGCCATGCCCGGCATGGTGATCACTCCGCGTCCTTGGTAGGTGCAAGGCGATTGTGTAAACCCAGCGGTAGCCGCTACACACGTCCCCCCAGAATCGACTTGCACCGGCAGGGTCGATTTAAGGGGGGTCCTGATGACCCGGCCGAAGCGACCCCTGGCGGGTCGTGGGGGGGGGGGTCCGGTGTGGTGGTGGGCAGTCGAGTGGGGGGCACCGTGGACGGGGGGCGGCCTCGCCGTGGCGGAAGGGCCAACCATGGCGGTTGGTCGATGTCCACGTGCGCCGGCTTGAGGCGGTCCACCGCAATCCGGTCCGACCTGCCGCCGATGTCGATGACGAACAACTTGTCGTCCCGTCGCAGGACCCGGAAGGGTCCGTCGTACGGCGACCGGAGTGGCCCCCGATGTGCGTCATGACGCACAAAACCGTACTCCGCTGTGCGAAGCGCTGTGGGGGATGTAGGACTGGGGGTCACCATGGTGGGACGTTGGCACAGGGGCAAACCGTCGGGCGGCCTCCTGGAGGTCCGAGCGCTGGTGAGCTGCGGACCAGGGACTGGTAGTGTCGGGCACGAATTCGCCCGGGATGCGTTGCGCCTGGCCGTAGACAAGCTCGGCGGTGGATGCCCGGAGGTCCTCCTTGGGGGCCGTGCGGAGGCCCAAAAGGACCCACGGAAGTCGGTCGGCCCAACCGCCGTCCTGAAGGCCGGCCATGAGCGCGGCCTTCATGGAGAGGTGGAATTGCTTGCACAACCCGTTGGCTTGGGAGTGGTAGACCGTAGTACGGTGAAGCTTGACCCCCAGGTTGCGGGCGACCGCGCCCCACAGCTCGGAGCTGAACTGCGGTCCGCGGTCCAACGAGATGTCCCCGGTGCGCCGAAGCGGGCGACCCAGGTGGCGATGAAAGCCTGCGCCACGTCGGCGGTGGTGGTGGAGATGAGGGGAACGGCCTCCGGCCACCTGGTGGTCCTGTTCACCATGGTGAGCAGGTGTGTGAACCCCAGTGATGGGGGGAGGGGGCCCACCAGGTCCACATTGACGTGGTTGAAACGTCGTTCGGGCAGGGTGAAAGGTGCCAGCGGGGCCTGGGTGTGTCGGTGGACCTTGGCCTGTTGGCAGGCTGTGCAGGTGCTGGTCCAATCGCGGACGTCCCGTCGAAGGCCGTGCCAGACGAATCGCGCCGACACCAGCCTCTGGGAAGCTTTCCGGCCCGGGTGGGAAAGGCCATGGAGGGAGGCGAAGATACGGCGTTGCCAGGTAATGGGCACGATGGGGCGAGGCTGGCCTTGGGAGACGTCGCAGAGCAGGACAGTGTCCGCGAAGGGGATGTCGGCCAAGCGGAGGCCCGTGTCCGCCGCCCGGAGGGCTTGCACTGTGGTGTCGGTGGTTTGGTCCGCCGCCATAAGCGCGAAGTCCACGCCGAGGTGGACCGCGTTCGCGCTGTCCCGAGAAAGACAGTCGGCCACGGCGTTGTCTTTGCCGACGACGTGCCGGATGTCTGTGGTAAACTCAGACACGGCGGAGAGGTGGCGCTGTTGGCGGGCCGACCACGGCTCCGTGACCTTGGCCATTGCGTAAACCAACGGCTTGTGGTCGACGAACGCCGTGAAGGGTCGGCCCTCCAGGAGGTGGCGGAAATGGCGAACGGCCAGGTGTAGACCAAGGAGCTCACGGTCAAACGTGCTATATTTGAGCTCGTTCGGCCGGAGCTGCCGGCTGAAAAAAGCGAGTGGCTGCCAAACCCCATTCACCCATTGCTCATGTACGGCGCCCACCGCGTAGTTGGAGGCATCCGTGGTGAGGGCGATGGGAGCGTTGAGCACCGGGTGAGCGAGCAGTGTTGCGTCGGCGAGGGCCCGCTTTGAGCTGTTGAAGGCCGCGTCCATTGCTGCGGAACAGACGACGTCGTGCTTGGCCGGCTTGCCCCGGAGGGCTTTGTAGAGGGGCCGCATGAGTTGAGCAGCGCGGGGCACGAAGCGGTGATAGAAATTCACCATTCCCAGGAATTCCTGCAGGGCCTTTATGGAGCGGGGACGCGGAAACGTGGTGATGGCCTCGACCTTGGTTGGCAGCGGCACGGCCCCGTTCTTGGTGATGTGGTGGCCCAAAAAATCAACGGCCGTCGTGCCGAAGTGGCATTTGGCCGGGATGACGATGAGGCCGTGCTCGCTGAGGCGCCCGAACAGTGTTCGGAGGTGGAGGAGGTGCTCGGCCCGGGACGTGCTGGCGACGAGGATGTCGTCCAGGTAAACGAAGAGGAACGGCAGGTCATGCAGCACGCCGTCCATCAAGCGCTGGAACGCCTGAGCCGCATTATTGAGGCCAAACGGCATCCGCAGGAATTCGAACAAGCCGAACGGCGTGATGATATCCCCGTATTAGATCGATTTTTGAATAAATGACCCATCCTGGCAGACGGGCGGAGAAGTCTTGGATGTGTGGGATCAGATACCTGTCAGGGGTGGTAGCGTCGTTAAGGTGGCGGTAGTCGCCATATGGGCGCCGGCCGCCCCCTGGTTGTGGCGAAGTGTGTAGTGGATGTGTAGTGGCGAAGCCCACGCGCTATCGGAGCGCCGCACAATGCCGAGGTGTTCCAAAGCATCGAACTCGGCTTTGGCCACGGCGAGCTTGGCTGGGTCGAGGCGGCGGGCTCTGGCGTAGACCGGCGGGCCCGTGGTTGGTATGTGGAGCTCGATCCCATGTCATACCGCGACGGCCGAAAACGTCGGCCGCGTGAGGGCCGGGAACTCCGTGAGCAGGCAAGCAAACTCGTTCGCCGCCGGGAGGGCGCATGCCAGCTCGGTCGGAGCGGAGCTGCTCAATGTGCATACCAGGGAGCTGAAGGTTTCGGCGTTGATGAGGCGACGCCGTTGGACGTCCACCAGCAGTCCGTGTGCGCAGAGGAAGTCGGCGCCTAGCAGAGCCATGGGCACGCTTGCGGTTACAAACGTCCAAGTAAAGCGTTGGCCGCCGAAGCAGAGGGTGACGTTGCGCGGGCCGAAGGTGCGGATGGCCAATCCGTTGGCCGCAACCAAGGAGGGGCCACAAACCGCGGACTGCCTGTCCTGATCAGAGGCAGGTATGACGCTCAGTTGGGCGCCGGTGTCGCACAGGAAGCGCCGTCCGGACGCTTTGTCCATGATGAAAAGTAAGTTGCCCGTGTGGCCGGCGCTCCTGGCTGGTAATGAACGCCGGCCCGGGCGTTTCCCGGCCTGTCGAAGGTGCACAGGGGTCGGCATGTCCGGGCCTTCTGTCCGAACCTGGCATGATAGTAACACCATGCTTGGTCAGGTGGAGGCCCCGGTCATCGTGCTGGAGGTGGTCGGCTTGGCGTAGTGGCCGCCAATTGCGTCGGCAGTTCAGTCCTCGACCGTGCCGGGTGCTCGGGCGCCATGGGCGTTGCGTCGGACGGCGGTGGGCCCCAGGTCGCTGCTGCAATGCGTTGGCCTGCCACGGAGATCTTGTCGGCTTCCCTGGCGAAGGCGCGGGGATCCGTGATCATCGTGCTCGCCAGGGCGAGGCGTACCGGGCTAGGCAGCTGATGGAGGAACAGCTCCCGGAACAGGAATGCCGGAGAGTGCTCGCCGAGCAGCGAAAGCATGTAGTCCATTCGCTCGGACGGGCGCGTGTCGCCGAGCTCGGGCAGGTCGAGCAGGCGCCGTGCGCGTTCCACCGATGAGAAGGCGAAAGCGTCGAGGAGGAGCTTTTTAATTGCGCCATATTTTTCAACGGCTGGCGGGCTCTCGAGGAGGCTCAGGGCGCGGGCTGCGGTGGCTGAACCGAGCGCTGCTACCACATGGTGGAAGCGGGTGTCGTCGGCCGTGATGCCTTGCAGGGCGAACAGGGAGACCGCCTGGGCGAACCAAACCACCGCGTGAGCCTCCCAGAAGGTAGGCAGTTTGAGGGCAACTGCCGTGTCCATGTCAGTAGGTCACCAATGTAGGAGCCGTGCTCCCACGTCAATCGGAAGAATGGACGCGACAAACAGCTGGAATTCGTCCGAGTTTCTTTATTGTCACAAAACAACTCGGGTACTCTGAAAAGCCCGTTTATCGGGCAGCAATATATATACACACATTATCCCGGAGCGTTTGCCCGGGAAAGGCGAGAGGGGGCGTGGCCGAGCGTCCTGGCCGCCGCCTGGCAATTCGAGGGCGGGCATGCCCGGGCATCCCGGACGCGGCCTGGCAAGTCGAGAACAGGCATGGCCGGGCGTCCCCGGGCATGGCCGGGCGTCCCCGGGCATGGCCGGGCGTCCCCGGGCATGCCCGGGCGTCCCGGCCGAGGCCTGGCAAGTTGAGAGCGGGCCTGCCCGGGCGTCCTGGACGAGCCCGGCATGGTGATCGCTCCGCGTCCTTGGTAGGTGCAAGGCGATTGTGTAAACCCAGCAGCAGCCGCTACAGTACTAAAAATGAGTGATCGCTAATTCGTTTTCTCCACAAGATAGAATGAAACTTTCGTTCTTCACTGGAATTGAACATCACATGATTCCAGGAACAAGTGATTGATTCGAGAAACATGTGAATGATTCAAGGAACATGTCGATTATTCAAGGTACATGTGAATGATTCAATATGCATGTGAATGATTTTAGGTACATGTGAATGATTTATGTTGATGTGAGATCGTTCTTGGTGAAATTAATCTGTTGATCACTCTGTGATAGGTCAGTGCACCTGTGAAAAATTATAGATTTTAAAATTCCCTTTACCAACTCAGTATTTTTAGCTCACTTGGACTTTAGCGCGGTGAGCTTATGCGATCGAGCATTGTCCATAGGTAAGTGAGTGAGGGAGTGAGTGAGTGAGGGAGGGAGTGAGGGAGGGAGTGAGTGAGGGAGGGAGTGAGGGCGTGAGTGAGGGAGTGAGTGAGGGAGTGAGTGAGGGAGTGAGGGATTGGGTCTGCAAACATTTCAGTCATTATCGCTTGAACCAAACACTAAGTTTGGACATGAGCTTCATATCTGATGCCTGATGAAGGTGAATTAATCACATCAAAATCTGTGCTCAATAAGGGGAACTACGGGGGTTTTGACCCCACAAAATAGGTATTTCATCTCTTCTCCAAAACTACACACACAATTTTGAAAAACTTGATCACAACCTTCATCACCCATGATGTACCAAAGTTTGTTCACAGCATTAAACAAATCAGTCTGAGAGGGTCTTTGGGGGGTTGAGCGACTGTTGCTCCTGATCCAGGTGAGCTTCAGGACCCGCGGTCCTATTTTTCTTTAAGTTTCCCTGGATTGACCCAATGGTTGATCGATCCAAAATGGAAATGACTGAATTATTTTGTCCAGCCTTTCATAATGTTCATTGATCAGTTGTTTTTATCATAAGAATGAATAAATTATTTGAAGATGGAAGTGAGAACAACTCATTCACCTGATATGTTTCCACGTGACGCATCACTGTGTAATCAGTGTGTGTGTTTCATGTACAACACCTGGAAATATTAACCAAAAGTTTCTGCTTCGTTTGTGATGTTCCGTGAACACTTTACTGTACAGAATTCATTTTAACAACTTTTACACAAAGATTCTCCACTTTTACAAACCTTTACAATTACAGTTCATGAGAAGAATAAAACAATGAATGAATGAATGATCAGTAACATCGACTTGGATGTTAAATTTTGCACAAACACCAAGTTCATGTCCTGAGTCTTCACAATCTCAACTATTGACCTCATTCACCTGTAAAATGTTTGTTTTCGCCACAAAATAAGATTTCTCTTCCTCACGGGCCGGTCCCCCTCCATCCCGGATCACAACTTTGTGGATTTCATGTTATGAATTTAACAATTTATGAAAAAGTATTTAAATTATGTTTGTCTTCTATTTCTGGTCCATGTTTCTTTATTATAACAAAATTAACTAGCACGGCACCTGGTAGAGCACATACCTCCACCAGGCTGAACAGTTTATGTTTTGTATCCCCTGAAGACCGGATCTGGATCCAGACCTGAACCAAAGTCGAATCAGGTTGTTATTGTCGTACCCAACCAACTCATTCACCAAGTTTTGTCATAACCCATTCATAACCCATTCACCCATTCACAACTTTTTGAAATATCGTGTTATGCAGTATATCGTTTTTGGCCCCAACTCTCAATGATGAGGAATCAGTTAAAAATTCTCTGTTCCGGATCTGGATTCGGATCTTCACCAAATCGGATGAATTCGTCCTTGTCACACACTCAACCTATCCACAAAATTCCGTCCGAATCCATCCACAACTTTTTGAGATATCCTGCTCACAGACAAACATGACAGAGACAGACACATCGACAAGGGTGAAAATACAACCTCCATCCAGCTTCAGAAGCAGAGGGAATACGTGGAATGTAAGAAAGTTATTTCCTGGAAATTTATATTTCCGGAGTAGAACATATTTTAGTTCCTCATTCGCTTCATCACCGATTTTTCCAATCACAATACTTTGATTTCCTGAATCCATGCTGGAATTCCAACCTTTTCGGAAAGGAAAAAATTAAAACGAAATTTTAGGTGGGACAAACAGCAAATGCAAATCAAAATGGCCTCCAAATCAAGCTCCAGACGGTGTATCCTCCATCATTCCAAATCATTACTTGACAAACTTAAAAGTTCATAGAACAAGATACTCCATGCAGTGTTCAAGTATTTACTTCAATTTTAATAATATAAACAATTTAAAGATCATTTTTAAAATCTGGAAGTTCAAAACGACACTGTACTAGCACGACTGCACTGTACGAACACACAACACTGTACGAACACACAGCACTATACGAACATGACTACACTGTACTAACACGACGACACTGTACTAACACGACGACACAGTACTAACACGACGACACTGCACTAACACGGCGACACCGTACTAACACGACGGCACCGTACTAACACGGCGCCACCGTACCAACACGGCGACACCGTACCAACACGGCGACACCGTACCAACACGGCGACAGTGTACCAACACGGCGCCACCGTACCAGCACGGCGCCACCGTACCAGCACGGCGCCACCGTACCAGCACGGCGCCACCGTACCAGCACGGCTCCACCGTACCAGCACGGCTCCACCGTACCAGCACGACTCCACCGTACCAGCACGACTCCACCGTACCAGCACGACTCCACCGTACCAGCACGACTCCACCGTACCAGCACGACTCCACCGTACCAGCACGACTCCACCGTACCAGCACGACTCCACCGTACCAGCACGACTCCACCGTACCAGCACGACTCCACTGTACTAGCACGACTCCACTGTACTAGCACGACTCCACTGTACCAGCATGACGCCACTGTACCAGCACGACGCCACTGTACCAGCACGACGCCACTGTACCAGCACGACGCCACTGTACCAGCACGACTCCACTGTACCAGCACGACTCCACTGTACCAGCACGACTCCACTGTACCAGCACGACACCACTGTACTAGCACGAGACCACTGCACTATCATGACCACTGTACTAGCACGACTCCACTGTACTAGCACGACTCCACTGTACTAGCACGACTCCACTGTACTAGCACGACTCCACTGTACTAGCACGACTCCACTGTACTAGCACGACTCCACTGTACTAGCACGACTCCACTGTGCTAGCACGACTCCACTGTACTAGCACGACTCCACTGTACGAACACGACTACACTGTACTAAGACGACGGTGAGTCACAGTTGAGGAGATGGAGGCTTTATTGATCACCATAGACCACAGCGTCACTCGGCATCTGACAGAAGCATATCGGTGGCCTCTTCTTCACCCTCTCAGGTGGCACTCCCTCTCATCATCATCATCATCATCATCAGCGATATTGATATTTGTGGGGCCGATGACCCCATGATGATTGTTTCCATGGATGGGTTTCACAAAGTACACTTATGCAGTACTGCGCATCTACGATATATTTATTTGGCATGGGGGGGGGGGGAGGTGTACATTGAATGTATCTGTACATGTTTAGATATTTGGCTGAAAGATAAAAACAATCTTCAAAAGCATGAAACAAGAAAATTTCACATCTTGTAGTTTTTGTTCTTCTCTAATAATTTCCACAGAGGGGCTGGTGGAGCATCCGGAGAAGGTGGAGCTGGATCAGAACAACTTGAGAAATCTTTGGAAGTGAAGGGAAACGGGAACAGGGTTCTTCTTCTTCTTCGCTCCATTTACAGATTATTTAAAATTCCATATTTCCTCCTTTTCATTCTTTCCTTTTTCTTCCATTTTATTTCCCTCTTTATAGAAGGGCTTCGGGGTCATGACCAAAATAAATCTCTTGCTAGATGTCGACATATATCATGGTTCTTGGAGGTATTATCCTCCCAAACCACACCCATCATTCCTGTCTGACTTCTCCTACTTTCTGACCCAGCTATGTTCCCTCTCCCCCTCAATCCTCCTCCTCGGTGATTTCAATATCCACATGGACTCCACTGACTCCACAATAACCACTGACTTCACTGATTTACTCACCTGCTTTAACCTCACTCAACATGTCGACTTTCCTACCCATATCCGTGGTCACATTTTGGATCTTGTCTGCTCCACTGGATTAAATTTGCACCATCTCTATGGCTCTGACCTCACCCTCTCTGACCACTTAGCCATCACTCTGACCATCAACATCCCCGCCCCAACACCAAGGCATTATCGCACAATCAACTTCCGTAAGCTAAACGCTCTTTCACCTACCTCATTCTCATCCACCCTCTCTGAAAAAATGTCCACTTCTCCCTTCATTGACCTCCACACCCCTTCCGACCTCACTGACTACTACAACCACACTCTCTCCTCCTGCCTTGACCAGCTTGCGCCTGTAAAAACCAAAACAGTTTCTTTCACCCATTCTGCTCCCTGGTTTACCCCTGAACTCCACCTGATGAAAACTCGTGCTCGCCAACTTGAAAGACTCCGCAATAAAACGGGTCTCACAGTTCACTCCCAAGCCTACAAGGACCACCTACAACACTACAAAGATGCCCTCTCCCGCGCCCGCTCTGCCTACTACTCTCAAATTATCCACTCTGGCTCCGGAAACCCAAAAGCACTCTTCTCGACAATAAACAAACTCCTCCGCCCCCTGAACACCACCACCCAGTCATTCACAGTAGACAACTGCATCTCCTTCCTCTCTTTCTTCCAACGCAAAATTGACAACATCTACAACAGCTTGACCACCGCCGCACCTGCTTCCCCTCCAACCACCTGCCCCCCCTTGTCCTGCCATCCCCTGTCTCGGTTCTCCCCAATCTCCCCTACTGACCTCTCTGAACTCCTCATAGGAATGAAAACTGCCACCTGCACTCTTGACCCCATCCCCTCCAGCTTTGTCAAAGCCTCCCTCTCTGCTCTCTCTCCACTTATCATTGCAACAATAAACTCCTCCCTGTCTACAGGCATCGTCCCACCTTCCCTCAAAATTGCTGCTGTTACCCCCATTCTAAAAAAACCTGGTCTAAACCCTGACACCCTAAACAACTTCAGACCCATCTCCAACCTACCCTTTTCTGTCAAAAGTTTTGGAACGCGCTGTAGCCACTCAACTCAAACATCATCTCTCTGCCAATAACCTGTATGAAACATTCCAATCCGGATTCCGGTCCAACCACAGTACTGAAACTGCTCTCCTCAAAATCACCAACGACCTTCTCCTCTCCTCTGACGCTGGCAACCTCAACATTCTCGTCCTCCTCGACCTCAGCGCTGCCTTTGACACCATCGATCACACTATCCTCCTCACCCGACTTGAATCCACCTTTAACGTTACCGGCACTGCCCTCTCTTGGATTAAATCATACCTCTCTGACAGATGCCAGTTCATCTCCATCAATAACTGCAAATCCCCCACTGCTCCCCTCCCCCAAGGTGTCCCCCAAGGTTCAGTTATTGGCCCCCTCCTTTCATCCTTTACATGTCCCCGCTCGGTCACTTAATCCGCCGTCATGGTCTCCAATTCCACTGCTTCGCCGATGACATCCAGCTTTTCATCTCCACCAAGTCCGTCTCCACCGACACCCACTCTATCCTGACAAACTGCATCACTGAAATAAAATCCTGGCTTCAAATCAACTTCCTCAAGCTTAACTGTGATAAATCTGAAATAATCATCATTGGCCCAACAACGCTCACAAAATCCACCCATAACTTTGCCCTCAACATCGACGGTATCCCAGTATCCACCTCCCCTCACATCCGGAATCTTGGCGTCATCTTTGACCAAACCCTTTCCTTCGACAAATACACTAAACAGATCACAAAGTCAGCCTTCTTTCACCTGAAAAACATTGCCCGTCTCCGCTCATCCCTCTCCTCCACGGCTGCAGAAACCCTCATCCACGCCTTCATCACCTCCCGTCTGGACTACTGCAATAGCCTCCTCTATGGTTCACCCTCAAAAATCACCAATAAACTCCAATACATTCAGAACTCCGCTGCCCGTCTACTCACCCATTCCCGGACCCGTGACCACATCACCCCCGTCCTTTACAAGCTTCACTGGCTCCCCATCCCCCAGAGAATCCAGTACAAAATCCTCCTCTTGACATACAAAGCCCTCCATAACCTGGCTGACCTCCTCTCCAGACACACTCCCACCCGCAACCTCCGCTCTGCTGGTACCAACCTCCTGACCCCCTCCATCCGGACCAAATTCAGATCCTGGGGGGACACGGCCTTCTCCATCGCTGCTCCCACCCTCTGGAACTCACTACCTCACACCATCAGAGACTCCTCCTCACTCACCACATTCAAAACATCACTAAAGACCCACCTGTTCAACACTGCATTCAACATTCAACCCACAGCATTTAACCCCTGACCATCTCTTCTCCTTCTCCCTCCTTTTGCTTTAAATATTTCCCTATTGATTCTTGTCTTTTTGCAATTGTTGTTTTCATGTATTGTTATGCATTATGTTTGCCACTCTGTCAAAGCGCCTTTGGGCTTCTGGAAAAGCGCTATACAAAATAAATGAATTATTATTATTATTATTATTATTATGAAGGTGATTTGTGTTATTGTGTTAAAGTTTATAATTGATTCAATTTGAATAAATATTTAAAGGTGTATAAATAAATTGATTCAGGGTTTTACCGCCGTTTTCCCGTGTCTATTACATCACCCCATAGTAGTGTAATAATGTTGTTTCTGGGACACCTCCGTTTAACATGGGAAATCCCTATCTAATGTCATTTACCCCCTTGTCTTTTTCAAAAATCATAAACACCTCTATTTCTCCCACCCTCATCTTTATGAACCTTTTGTCTGTAGTACCTATCCTTAATGTTGTTCATTAGACCACTCAAACACTACAAATATTTGTTTTCTCTTATAGACCTATCATCCTTCTTCTACATATCATCTGGCAGATTAATCTTTGACCCACTCAAACATTGACCCATTCACTTCCATATTAATTCTTTCCCTCCCTCATTGCCCCTAAAGACCTCTATTTCTCTCACCCTGTTCTTTACGAACCTTCTAACCTTTTGACATGTTATCCTTATTCATTAGACCACTTAAACACCTGTGATCCTTCTGACCTTATGGACCTTTTAACCTTTTACTCTTAATATCATCTGGTGAATATAACCCACTCAAACAACGACCCTACAAATATTTGTTTATGCGTGGGAAATAATTTAATTCTCTTGCCACTCTCTTCACCATCTAATATATTAACAAAAAATATGTTTGAGTTTGGTTCTTTATTAAGATATTTTAACTGAGCTAAGATAAAATGGTAAACCTCCCTCAATGTTCTTATTTGAGCGCCTCCAGTGCCACACACTTTTTGGTAGGCTCTGCCCACCTTTTGTTAAGCTCCGTCCACTTTTTGGAAAAACCCCGCCCACTTTTTGGTAAGCCACGCCCACCTTTTACTAAGCCCCGCCCACTTTTTGTTAAGCCACGCCCACTTTTTGCTATACCCCGCCCACTTTTGCTAAGCTCCGCCCACTTTTGCTAAGTCCCACCCACTTTATAAACTCTTCAGCATTGTATCATTTCCAGGTAATACATAACATCATTTTCAGGGAATTTCCATCACATCATTTCCAGTTAAGACACGCCCAGGGAATTTCCACAGGAAATGACACACACCCAGCCCTTCTTATAAAAGGCACCGACCACACAGGCTTTTTCAAACACGCTTTCTGCTTCACTTGAGAATGGACTCCTATGCCGAAATGGAATGGGATAACTTTGCTATTCCTTGGAGTCCTACTACCTGTGTAGCGCTCAACCTTCAGATTGATGAACTGGACTCGAACCTCTTGTCGATGGAGGAAATTGTATCTGAGCTACGAAATGAAAATTCTACTTTTAACACAACTTGGGATAAAGTTATTTTTTTGTTTGAAGATCTTTTGAACAACCAAGACCCACAGAACGAGTTCTACCTTGATGACCCAGCCAAAGAGTTATACCTTGGAGATCCACAAAATCCTGAAAAAGAGTTCTACCATGATGATACTTATTGTGAGTTATCAAAACAAAACCCACTGAACGAGTTCTACCTTGATGACCCAGCCAAAGAGTTATACCTTGGAGACTCACTAAATTTGGGAAAAACAAATTATGAGGTTTGCCTAGATGGTTCTAACTGTGGAGCCTACCTTGGAGACTCACTAAATTTGGGAAAAACTAATTATGAGGTCTGCCTAGATGGTTCTAACTGTGGAGCCTACCTTGGAGACTCACTAAATTTGGGAAAAACAAATTATGAGGTTTGCCTAGATGGTTCTAACTGTGGAGCCTACCTTGGAGACTCACTAAATTTGGGAAAAACAAATTATGAGGTCTGCCTAGATGGTTCTAACTGTGGAGCCTACCTTGGAGACTCACTAAATTTGGGAAAAACAAATTATGAGGTTTGCCTAGATGGTTCTAACTGTGGAGCCTACCTTGGAGACTCACTAAATTTGGGAAAAACTAATTATGAGGTCTGCCTAGATGGTTCTAACTGTGGAGCCTACCTTGGAGACTCACTAAATTTGGGAAAAACAAATTATGAGGTTTGCCTAGATGGTTCTAACTGTGGAGCCTACCTTGGAGACTCACTAAATTTGGGAAAAACAAATTATGAGGTCTGCCTAGATGGTTCTAACTGTGGAGCCTACCTTGGAGACTCACTAAATTTGGGAAAAACAAATTATGAGGTTTGCCTAGATGGTTCTAACTGTGGAGCCTACCTTGGAGACTCACTAAATTTGGGAAAAACAAATTATGAGGTCTGCCTAGATGGTTCTAACTGTGGAGCCTACCTTGGAGACTCACTAAATTTGGGAAAAACAAATTATGAGGTTTGCCTAGATGGTTCTAACTGTGGAGCCTACCTTGGAGACTCACTAAATTTGGGAAAAACAAATTATGAGGTTTGCCTAGATGGTTCTAACTGTGGAGCCTACCTTGGAGACTCACTAAATTTGGGAAAAACAAATTATGAGGTTTGCCTAGATGGTTCTAACTGTGGAGCCTACCTTGGAGACTCACTAAATTTGGGAAAAACTAATTATGAGGTCTGCCTAGATGGTTCTAACTGTGGAGCCTACCTTGGAGACTCACTAAATTTCATAAAATTAGGAAAAGAGTTTTACCTTGGAGACTTTGAAAACTGGTTTCGTTTTGGAGACTCTGAATGGGGGTTTTGTTTTGATAACTCGGAATGTGATACCTATCTTGGAGGCTCAACAGGAATGTGGTTATGCCTTGGGAACTTGGAAAGTTGGTTTTATTTTGGAGACTCTACCTGTGGGGTTCCTCTTGGAGACTCTTTGGATTCTAAAGCAATGAACAATGTTCTTTATTTAATGACGCTTGATTTAAGCAATATCAAGAAAGTTCGAGGAAGAAAATGCTGGAAAATTCTTTCTTCCCATTTCTACTTCTTCAAACTTAAAAGCCTTGAAAGACAGAATTGGAAGAAGAGGAAAAAAAAAAAAGAAATACGTATTTAAAAAAGAAGAAAAGAAAGATTATGTTAGGGTTTGGGTGGGATTTTGAATGTGAGGGTTAGGGATGGGGTTGGGTTAGGGTTGGGATTTTGAATGTGAGGGTTAGGGTTGGGGTTGGGTTAGGGATGGGGTTGGGTTAGGGATGGGGTTGGGTTAGGGATGGGTTGGGTTAGGGTTGGGATTTTGAATGTGAGGGTTAGGGTTGGGGTTGGGTTAGGGATGGGATTGGGTTAGGGTTGGGATTTTGAATGTGAGGGTTAGGGATGGGTTGGGTTAGGGATGGGGTTGGGTTAGGGATGGGGTTGGGTTAGGGTTGGGGTTGGGTTAGGGATGGGGTTGGGTTAGGGATGGGGTTGGGTTAGGGATGGGGTTGGGTTAGGGATGGGGTTGGGTTAGGGATGGGGTTGGGTTAGGGATGGGTTGGGTTAGGGATGGGTTTGGGTTAGGGATGGGGTTGGGTTAGGGCTTGGGTTGGGTTAGGGTTTGTATATTATTATGACTCACTCGCACATACACACACACACAAAAGTTAAGCCCCAACTAAAAAGTTGTGGGATTCTGTGTTTGGGGTTCACAGATTTAAAAACGTATCCCCATTATACACACACAAAAGTTAAGCCCCAACTAAAAAGTTGTGGGGTTCTGTGTTTGGGGTTCACAGATTTAAAAACGTATCCCCATTATACACACACAAAAGTTAAGCCCCAACTAAAAAGTTGTGGGATTCTGTGTTTGGGGTTCACAGATTTAAAAACGTATCCCCATTATACACACACAAAAGTTAAGCCCCAACTAAAAAGTTGTGGGATTCTGTGTTTGGGGTTCACAGATTTAAAAACGTATCCCCATTATACACACACAAAAGTTAAGCCCCAACTAAAAAGTTGTGGGATTCTGTGTTTGGGGTTCACAGATTTAAAAACGTATCCCCATTACATTTTATTTATTTATTTATTATTTTCAAGGGTATTAGCTGCTTACTTGTGTTTTTTGTAATTCTTGTGAGTAAAATGAACCCAAGATTTCTTCTCCATTTAAATCATATAATTTGTAGGTCCAAGGGACTGTATCCATTACATCAATGATTTTAAATAATTCACGAGTCCATTTTTGTGTATAACCTTTCTCAAAATGACTTTTCCATTTGTATATTCTTACAATATCACCAACTTTAAACTTGGGCTTTCTCAAATTAATCTCCTTTTCATATTCTAATTTTGTAAATGTTTCTGATGGTTTTGATTGTGTTGATGAATGAACTGTATTATTGTAATTATCTACAATATCCTGAATTAAATACACCCATTTTTGAGAACCGAGTTGTGTGAATTTTTTATATAATTTCTCTTTTAAAGTACGATTAAAACGCTCAATAACAACTGCCTTTCCTTCATTAAAGGTGCTGTATAATTTAATACCCTTCCCCTTAAGAAATTTCATGAATATTTTGTTATAGAACTCTGTTCCCTCATCAGTCCATAACTTCTTTGGTTTCCTTTTATCCCGATCAAATATTAGCTTAAAGGCTAACATTAAAGTATCACCCCTTTTATTTTTTAAAGGGACAACCCAGGCAAATCTACTCCTCAAATCAATAACGGTTAAAGCATACCTGTATCCCCTGTCATTATTCAATTCAATTAAATCAGCGGACCATATGTGGTCAGTGTATTTAGAATAAACCTTCCTTCTTTTAAACTTTGTGATTATAGGTTTGTGTAATTCTTCAGCCAAAAGCTCCTCAGTCTTGATGGCATCATTAGAGCCTAATAGTTTTTTGAGGAATAACCAAGACCAAGTTTCAATTTAGCATTTATCAAATTTCTCACAATAAACCTATCAACTTTCTCTCTCAACGTTGGATTTTGTATCAAAGACAAATTATACAACATTTCGCTGTCGGCTTTATGTTTTTCAGTCAACGTAGTGGTTTTCCCATAAGCAATATCATGCTTCATACACACTTCGTCAACCCTATTTGTAGGTTTAGACCAAGGTTTAGGATTGTCAGCCTCATCTAATCTTTTATCCAAGTTTGTTCCTGGACCACAGAAAGAATACCCTGGAAGGTGTAATTCCCCTGGAATTCCAGTTGTTGTAAATTTACTTCCTGACAGAAACTTTTGTATGTCTCCTCCTCTTTTAGGAGAGATGAATTGGCACTTTTTAGAGCCACATACTTGACATATTCCTTTTTGATAAACTCTATTATTTTTAGCTTTAACATAAGAGATATTTTTAGATTTAGTTTTCTTTTTACATTTGAGACAATAACTCATATTTATTTATCAGAAAAATTCCGACAGAGTATCAAAACCTTTTTGGTTTTCAACATATACATTTCAATCTTTATTTTTAAAACATAAAGAATCCTAAGGAATGCCTTCACTCTCTCCTCCATTTATTTACAAATAAAAACTAACTAAAGTCAATGACACCAACATCATCAATCACATAATCTTTTCCTTCTTCTTCTTCTTCTTCTTCACCACTTTCTCGTTTAAATCTCTGAAATTGAAGACATTGACGTTCTTATTTTTGAAACCATTATCTTCATAAGAGTTGTTAATTCTTTAATTTCCTCTTCGGTGCGTTGAGATTGATTTATTTGCTTTAATACACTCAATCTTTTATGAATCTCAGTGATTTCCATCTTTTTATATTTTTCCTCCCTCTCTCTTTGCTCCCTCTCCTCCTCCTCCATTTTCTCCCTCTCCTCCTTCTCCTTTTTCTCCCTTTTCTCCCTTTCCTCCTTCTCCCTTTTCTCCCTTTCCTCCTTCTCCTCCTTTTTCTCCCTCTCCTCCTTCTCCTCCTTTTTCTCCCTCTCCTCCTTCTCCTCCCTCTCCCTTTCCTCCTTCTCCTTTTTCTCTCTTTCCTCCTTCTCTTCTTCAACTCCTTCCTCATCCCTTGCTACCCTTGAGTTTGAACCCCAAAGAATATTATACATATACTCATCTGGATTTTGAGATATTCTTGTATCTATAATTATTTTTCTCATAATAGGATACCAATAAGATTTGTTGACGATTTCTAAAAGAGTTTTATATTTCATAACTTTGAGAAGTTCATTTTTATTTAATATTTTAAACAAGTCTCTATTTGTGGGTTTAACAATATCAGTATAAGGCCAGTTTTTTATGACAAAATTCCCATGTATATGCTCCAAATCATAAGGTATGTAATACCGAGCACCCTTTTCTTGTAGGTATCCTTGAATACAAAAATTATAATTCTCTTGTAGTCTTCTTCCTGCCATTTATGTATCAGAAATATATGTGAGATTAATATTATGACAGGTAATACCACCCCATCTTCCCACTACCAAATCGGTTTGTATTCCTCGGCTTTCTATCCTTATCTCATTACCTTCCTTCTTTGTCATGCGAACCATCGCTATACTATCATATATTTTTATTTTCTTAAAATCACGTATTTGTTGTTTACTAATTGTACTTCCACATAAATCCTTATCTTCACCAAGTGGATAATATTCTTCTTTACGAGACTGATTTAAATCATGTAGGTCTTCTATGTTTATTGAAAAAGACCAATTATACCCTAAATCAGGCATATCATACCCCCATTTATTAATTCGCATATTAACTAAATGTCCTTCTTTATAAAATTTAATTGTAAGCAGGTAGTTAAATTCAATGAGGAAAGGTGTATGGTCAGTATAACCAGGTGTTGTGGTTGTAAATTTTACTTGTTTCACAAAACGTGCTGTTTTCTTTAAAGATATATATTGTGATAAATCACTGAATCTAATCAAGTCATTCGCATCTGTAGGGTTTGGATAATTGATTAATTTATAAGTATTCTTCATATTAATATTTTTACTTACACTATATTTTTGTCGTTCAGCCTGTGCCTTTGTATAATAATTTGATAAATCAATATCCTGAGAGGATTTTCCAAAGATAGAACCATCTTTTCCAACATAGGTCATTTATATTAGATAAAAAATGATATCATAAAAATTTTCATTATTGTTGAGTTGAAATAATACATATAAACATAATTGGCCACAACATTTAGAATTAATTTCTTGAACTTGGAATGTTTGATAAACACCATTCTGTAAGAATTGTATTACTTCAACAGGTGGTGGCATACCATAACTATCAAAATAATATTTATCCTGACTATTATGAATACAAACCCAATGAGAACCATTCTGTGTGTCTAAATTCATAATAATATTCTTTGTATTCTTATTTATATGTGTTAATTCATCTCTCATACAAATAACCACATTATCAATTTTTAGTGTTTTACAATACTTGGCTAGTTCTATATTTGACGTTGTATTCTTTCCAAATTGTTTAAACCATTTATCCATTTATTTATGAGAAAGATACAATCCATTACCCCGTTTAGTTAGTTTAACACCCGCTTGAGCGATAGAGGAAAGCATATCTCCAACCAACAATCTAGCTTTATCAGGTAGACTTTCAAGTTTTTGAGCAAAATCTACAATTACACCACTTCCACTAATTTGTTTCTCCAACTCCTTGTTATGTCTTTCCAATTCTTTTTGAGCTTTTAGTTGTGCCTTCCTTTCGTTAGCAGTTTTTACCGCTGCTGAAATACCACCAGTCAATGCTCCCGCCGCACTTAAACCAGCAAATAAAGGAATTAGAAACGGGAGAAATCCTCCTCTTGACTCATCTATTGAATATTTCTTTAACATAGGTTTCGTCATTTTAATTTTAAGTGATCCAACATCATTTAGTGTTTTTACTTGTGTGTGTGTGAGTAAAACATCAATTCTTACAGCTCCTTTTCTTTGAATTGTATTAACATTAATAATACAAGGCTTTTGATTTTGAATACAAGATGTTAATTTATTAAGATTGATTTGATTAACATATACCCCAACCATTTATTTATGAGAAAAAACCTATGTGATATTAATCATAACACCATTATCTGTATTAATCTGTAATTCTGTTTCCTCCAAAAGCAAACAATATGCATTAACCTCTTCACTCTCCCCTCTTTCAATGTATAGAGAAGTATCCACTCGATTAGACTTTATAGTTTCCTTTTGAGAACTCAGGTCAATTGCGTAGATTGTATATAAACCTTTAAATGCAACCATATCCAAAATAGGATCATTATTACCATTACTTTCACACACCTTTTGGTAGGACTTGTAGGCTTCCGCATAATCATTTTTTTCCCAATCAATTTCCAATCTATCTCGCGGATAAAATGTGCCATCAAGAGAAACCCGAAGTTGTTTCACCTTAGCATTATCACTCAGCGCATTATTCTTATTAGTACCGTCCTCTCCATCTGGTTTTTTAAAAATGAGCCAGAGGTATCGTGGCTTTCCTTGAAGAACACCCAAATTCCAAGTGTAGGTAGTGTGTTCCAGTTTAACGTGTTGACATCTTCTTTTAAGGTATGATACATTTAGCGGTTTCTTTGAGTTAAGTCTTCTATTTAACATCTCTTCCGTTTTAAGATTAGGAGTATATTCACTGATATACCAACACAAATCATTAATAACAAATTTATTGTTGTCTCCAAAAGCATTTTCATCCCCAAAAAGCAACCTATTTACATTATCATTCCTTTGTAGTTGAAATCTAATTTTAAGACCATACAAAACTTTATCATAATCGCAAAATCCAAATATACCTTTAAGAGGTACTGCTACGGTAAAACTATTCACTGCTTTTGTTTCATCATTATACATTGACTTCCTTTGACTATAACCAGGGTCTGCGTTTGTACCCGTTGACATATCAGGAATAAAACCTTCAACAGCTCCCTTACCCATTCTATCACTAAACGAATATAGTGTAAATTTCATCATTTCAGATGTAGCAGAGACATAATCAACCGCTTCAACCTCTTGTGTTCCAATATACAGGCGGACACTGTCAAACATTTTCCAGAAGAAATCATTTACGAGTGTAGCATTAGTATTATTCGCAGCCTTAGTGAATTTAAATTTACACAGCAAGAAACTATCAGCTATATTCAAGTAAGTTTGTTGATTATTTATTTCAAAACTTTTTGTTCCGTTTGAATTCCAGTCTGTTCCTGTTATAGCATTTACCTTAAAATAGTCTTCCTTTTTAGTGGAGTTTGAAATGATAATCGTATCATCCAAATCATAGATACTATCAATCGCTTCCATACTTGTATTTATATAGCATTAAAATTGTTGAAACCCTGACCCAAGTATTTTAATGATTTTTTGTCGTTCTTGTGAAGATAGTTGAGTTTTACCTTTTTTTATTTCTTTGATTGCTTGTAATTTATGAGACTCCTTTTGAGCATCTTTTATACTCTTTATAGCACCCGCAACGGAGCCCACGGCAGAAGCAGTTGAACCAATTAGGTCTTTATGTTTAAGGATGGTTGAACCAATACCCATTAGAGTATCAATTATCCCATCTCCTTTATTTCGAAATTGATGACCTACACCTCGTTGTCTCTTAGGTTTATAGTATCCTCTACCCACATACCTTGTATAGTCTGGTGAAAGGAACATGCCCTCCCCTGTAATTATTTTATATTTTCCCAACTCGTGTTTTCTCACAATAACCATTATTTATTTATTGAAAAACTTCACGTAGGTGAATTCTGATGGATATAATTTCATCATTAAAGGATATCATACGATTATCTTGGTCGGTTATCCTAAAATTTACTCTGTATATGGTTTTTCCTGACACAGGTAAATAGACAAGATTTTTTGGTTCCATATTAAATTTATAACCAATCGGGGTTGAGTATGCACTGAATGAAAATATTGTATTTGTTCTTATTCCATCGTTATAAGCACCATCAATCAAATCACAATGAATTAATACTGAATTTATACCGGAGGATATTTGGATAACATTATCACTGTAAAACGTCCCGTTATTTTCAATCTTTTTTGAAGAGAAACCCAATAGCTCTCTAAACGAATTTTCAATCGTGAAATCAACTTTATAATTATTTTTAAGTTTAATAGTTGATTTTGAAGTGTGTTTTTGAATATCTATTACAATATTTTTTGGTTCATCACCTTTTTCTTTCATAAGGCGAGAGACTTCTGAAGATATTTGAGAAATCTCGTAAGCTCCAGGTGAAACGGTTATAGTTTTATATCCACTTCCTGGATTATAACTAAACTTGTTGTTTTTCTCTGTGATATTAAAAAGGGTATTGTAAGTTTCCATTGACAACAAAGATGCCTCATATGAGGTAAGGGGGTCAAGTTGTAGTGGGTAAGGGAATGAAGCTGTGTAATCGCTCGTTGTGAAATTAAAACTAAGAATTGTGCTTCTCATCTTATTTAATATCTAATAAAATATCTTTGTATTGACATTTATTAATTATTTTCATGTTCATCAACTGATCTAAAATGGCTGAGGATTCATTAAAACAATTGTTGTTTCCAGCCTTCTTACTACCTAACAACAATAATAGCCTATTAACTAATTGTGATGGGTCATTTGGAAGAAAACTAACACCCGAACCAAGCTTACTTAAAGCATCAATAATATGTTTCTCCTTCTCATTCTTCTTACTTTTACCAGCAACAGAAACTCCATAATCAAGTGCATTTAGCAACTCAATATATACCCTATCTTCCTCTCTTTCCATATCAAGTGGTTCCTCAAAATATTTTGAACCGCTGAATCCGGGGTTTGTTAGAAGAAACATTAATCTTGGAGTTAATTTAACATTTGGTTGAGTAGAACTCAAGAACATCAATTCATCATTAAATATCAATACCTTTTCTTCCACAAGATGAAACACTGCTGGTTCTTCTGTTGGAATGAGACCTGCTCTGGTTTTTGAACCCGCCGAATATTCATTGTTTTGAAGAGCTTCCACAACATAATTAGGGGGTTGATTTACCTCCTCAAGTTTCCGAAATAATCCCTCGTCATCATATTCTAATTCACCAAGTTCTTGTTTTGTTATCTGACTAAAATCTTTGAGCATTTGAAGTTTTTTCGGAGTAAATTCTACCGTGGGAACTGTAGGGTGTTGAGTTTTCAAAAGTGGTTTAAAGAATTTCTCTTGTTTTCTTTCAAAGGCTTCTTCACCAGTTAGTTTCTGTCTCCGTTTCTTCTTTATCTCTTCCTGTTGTTTAACAACTTTTGAAACTAATTGTTGATGTTCCTTAAACTTTCTTTCTCTTTCTTCAGTATTCATTTTCTGTATTTATTTATTGAAAAATATCATTTAGTATCTCATCTTGTTTCACAACAATATATTTATATTTTCCAATCGTGTGTTTCATATAATTTTCAAATTCTTTTTTACTACATAACGTAGAGCAATTATCTCTCCAAAAATTATTTACATCTATTGAATTTAACTTAAATAAAATAAAAGTATTGGCATTGTTTCTTATTGAGCGTCGAGGGAGTTGAAAATATGATTGACTAAGATATATACAATTACAAGAAGAATGTCTCCCTCTTGTATAGTAGCTATCCATTACTGTTTGGTTTCTCTCATTAACACAATCATCAAAGATGACAAGGTTCTTTTTTGATTTATCTAAATCTTGAGGTGAAGGTATATCATCCGTATTATCACTGAGAATACAAGTTATGGGTTTCGATTTTGATTTCTGTGTATCACAAAATAATTGTATTATATCATCAATATTATAATCATTTAGTTTGTTTTGAAGTTTAAATAAACCGATAATGTCTTCCTTTTTAAGACCCGCATTAAAACCCTGTGAGAGTAGTTGATACTCGGGTTGAAAACTTGACTTTGTAAAAATTATTAAATTATCATAATCTAAAAAATTAGAACCAAGGAGCATCTTTAAAAGTAAACAGGTTTTTCCACATCCGCTTGAACCAACTATTAGACATCTCAATGAATTTGGAATGTTTTTATGGTTATTAAATTTTATCTTATTTTCCCAAACGGGTAAAAAATCATTCATTTATATATTTGGAAAACAAGTTATCCAACTTTTTTTGAGCTATTTGAGAAACTCTATATTTTATCCTGAGTTCGGGTTTAATTTCAAAATAATCCATTATTTTATTTATATAGTATCTTGTATTAACATTTCCATTAAAATTATTTTGAATAATAAATATCATTAAACCCTTATACATTTCCTCAATACAATTAGTCTCTTCCCTTGAAAGAAATGGTGTATTATCATCACAATACTTAACATTCATCTCTCTTATTAATCTTGTAAAGTAATTCATTTTTGGTTCTAATTTAAAAGAGTTATATATTTTTTTATATTTCTTATTATCATTAATTAAAATTAAATCACAGAAAATACATTGTTTATATGAATCCTCATCATTAAGCCCCACTCTATCACAAGCCGGACAATTCTCTAATTTATCATATGGAGAGTCTGGAAATTCTAAATATCCTTCAGAACTTATCATATTTATGTGGTAAATTTTTACTTAAACTAAACGCAAGTTTATTCATTAATAAATACAATGTTTCAAAGCACAAAAGACAAATTTCAATCAATCTCTACTTCGGTGGAAGATATAGAAAAATATGTCAAAGATGTTAAATTGAACAAAGATAAATATGGAAATTTTTGGGTAAAACCAGTTATGGAAAATAACATGAGCCCCTCTATTTCATTTAAAGGAAGAGCTCTAACTATACCTGGAAAGACATCCATTAAAGTAAATCTAACAAAAGTTTCTCCTCTACTCCTGGCAATTTATTCAAAGCTTGAAAAAGTGATTGACCACGATACTTTGAAAAAGAATGATAAGACCATTAATAATTCTAGAGGAGACATTTGTATTTTCTTTAATAATCCAAAGGGTGTAGATCTAAGTAAAATGAATGATGTTAATATTTCTGGTGAAATGTCATTTCGTTCTATGATAGTTAGAGATTATTTAAAGATAACTTTTGATATAAAAATTGTAGAGATTGAATCTGTTAATGAAAGAAAGTATATAGATATTGATGGGAATATTTTTCTTGCTAATTAAATATGAGTCAATACAGCAGTGAAGATTTTACTATTTCATTGAACTCAGACGATAGTGATGATAGTATTTCATTGAACTTGGACGATGGTGATGATAGTATTTCATTGAACACAGATGATAGTTATGATACTAATAGTTTGTGCTCAAATGATAGTTATGAGAGTAGCTTTATTGATGACTCTGAGTATGATTCTGAGTATTCATGTGATAGTTATGACTTAGATGATTCTGAGTGAAAAAGTGTTTTAGTTTAAGCACAGCGATATATATAAAACGGAGCTGTAAAGCTCAAAAGTGTTTTATTTTAAGCACAGTGATATATATAAAACACCACGTTTTCTCACGCTATAAATATGGTTTATTGTGATACTTGCGAGAAGGAAGTAAAATATTATAAACAACATATTCTCACCGCAAAACATACATACAACATTTTAAACAAACTTTCCCCTCTTCCACCTGAAACAAAACACTGTTCTACATGTAATAAAAATATCCTCAAGAAAGGCTTCAAAATACATCTTAAAACAAATCTACATTTATCAAATTTTATCACAACTAAAAACTCTGATGGAGCATTCAAAGGACATATTAAAATAAGAGTCTTTAACTTCAAACCTCCTGAACCAGAGTCTATAGTTGATGCTGTAGAAATAGTTAAACCTGCTGTTCAAACGTTGATTGAAAAAACACTAAAGGAAATGAAACCACTTAAATTTTATATGGGAGTAAAATTAGAAATGACAAAGGATGAAGGAGTTATAGATGCACCATACATGAGAACTGAGCCACACTTTATATCTTCATATCAAGATTTTAAAACATCAGGAGTCTATGATGAACTTATTAAACAAGAGCAAGATGTGGATAATTCAATCGTAGGAAGTGGATTCAATATAGGAAAAATTATTTACATAGACATTCATATTCTTAAATCAGATCCTCTAAAAGCTTCTTCTTACATTGATTTACCCAGTGTTATCAAAAATAGAAAAGCAGTTATCAATATCAAAAATAAAGACAATAAATGTTTTCTCTGGTCTATTTTAGCACACTTACATCCTCCACATTTTCATGATGAAAGAGTATCTCATTATAAAAAATATGAGAATACATTAAATACGAAAGATCTAAAGTTTCCGATGACTTTAAATGATATTCCTAAATTTGAAAAGATGAATAATTTATCAGTTAATGTTTATGGTCTAACAGAAACAAACAACATTCAGGTTTTAAAGCTTTCTGACAATTGTAAACAAACTCATATTAATCTTCTATATTTTAATTCAGACGAAAATTCACATTATACATACATCAAAGATATTGCTAAATTAATAAAACCACAAGTCTGTAAGAGAACAAATAAAATATATATTTGTTTGCGTTGTCTTAACTTCTTCAATTCACAAGAAAGATTAGATAAACATTCAAATTATTGTGGCGAACATAAATCAACGGTAATCAATATGCCTAAAGAAGGCTCAAAGATCACATTCAAAGATGAAAATAAAAAGATCAAACATCCATTTGTTATATATGCTGATTTTGAAAGTATTTTAGAAAAAATTGATACTGCTTCTCAAGATCCAAAAGAATCATACACAAATAAATATCAAAAACATACTCCTTGTGGTTTTTGTTATTATATCAAATCATCCGTTGGTGATAAATATAACAAGTTAGAGATGTATAGAGGCTCAAATACCCCAGAGGAGTTTGTAAAACGACTAGAAAAAGACTGTGTTCGATTAACCAAGATAATGAGAGAAACCAATAAACCAATGTCCTTAACAAGTAAAGAAAAAAGGGAATTTATAAAAAACAATGTCTGTCATATTTGTGAGGAGAAAATTGGTAAAGGTCTAAAGGTTAGAGACCATTGTCATCTCACTGGTAAATATAGAGGTCCGGCTCATCAAAGTTGTAATATTAATTATCAACTCCCCTCTTTCATTCCTGTCTTTCTTCATAACAACGCTCATTATGATACACATCTATTTATCAAGGAACTCTCAAAGACTTCTGGAAGTATCTCAGCAATTCCAAACACGGATCAGAAATACATTTCATTCACAAAAACAATTCACACATCTCCTATTACTCATATCAGATTTCTTGATACATTTAAATTCATGGCAAGTCCATTGGTTAACTTGGTTCAAAATCTAAAAGAGTTTCCATGTCTTTCAGAGTATTTTTTAGATAAAGATTTTCTAACACAAAAGGGAATTTACCCCTATGACTATATGGACTCATTTGAGAGATTCAATGAAACACAACTTCCTTCAAAAGAAAATTTCTATAACAAATTAAATAATAGTCATATATCTGATAAAGATTATGTACACGCACAAAATGTTTGGGAAAAATATAACATCAAGAATCTTGGCGAGTATCACGATTTGTATCTCAAAACTGATGTGCTTTTATTGGCCGATGTATTTGAAGCCTTTAGATCTGTTTGTCGCACTGGATATGGATTGGATCCTGCTCACTACTACACAGCACCTGGATTGGCCTGGAGTGCGATGTTGAAAATGACAAAACAAGATTTGGATTTGATAATCGATGTTGATATGCTTTTGATGATTGAAAAGGCAAAAAGAGGTGGAATTTCACAAGTCTGCTCGAGTAGATACGCAAAAGCAAATAACAAATATCTTCCAAATTATGATCCAACGAAAGAGAGTTCTTACTTGATGTACTATGACGCGAACAACCTGTATGGCTGGGCAATGTCTCAGGCTCTTCCTTATGGAAAACTTAGATGGGTAAAGGAAAAAGACTACAAAAACGTTTTACAAGATGTATGTATCTCTACACAAAAAGAATTGGATGAAGAAAAAGTTGGTTATTATTTTGAAATTGATTTAAAATATCCAGAGGAACTCCATAACCTACACAAAGATCTCCCATTTGCTTGTGAGAAAGAAAGTCCAAAGAAAGAATGGTTGAGTGATTATCAACGATCGTTTGATATAGGTGAATCAACAGAAAAATTACTTACTACATTATATAACAAGAAAAATTATGTTCTACACCAAAGAAATTTGCGACAATATTTATCAAAAGGTCTAAGAGTAGAGAAGATCCATAGGGTTCTAAAGTTCAATCAAAGTCATTGGTTAAAGGGGTACATTGATTTTAATACACAAAGAAGAACAGAGTCAAAAACAGATTTTGAGAAAGACTTTTATAAATTAATGAATAATGCGGTCTTTGGTAAGACTATGGAGAATGTGAGGAAAAGACAAAATATCAGACTATCAACATCTTGGGAACAAGCATCAAAATTAATTAATAGACCGAGTTTTACTCGAGCTGAGGTCTTTACTGAGAACTTTTGTGCGATCCATTTGATTAAAGAGAGTATTGAAATGAACAAACCTATTTATATTGGAACAACAATTCTTGATTTATCAAAGTCATTAATGTATGATTACTTTTATAATAACTTGAGGAAGAAATATCAAAATGATGTTAATCTACTTTATATGGATACAGATAGTTTTATTTTGAAAATTAATACCAACGATGTTTATTCAGACATGAAAAGAGACATTAATATCTATGACACGAGTAATTACAGTCCAGAGAGTGAGTTGTTCTCTTCTAAAAATAAAAAGGTGATTGGAAAGTTCAAGGATGAATTAGGAGGAAATGTTATGAGTGAATTTGTGGGATTGAGGTCAAAGGCTTATGCTTATAAATACATTGTGAATAACGTTGAAAAGACTGATAAGAAGTTAAAAGGTGTAAAGAAAAATGTTATTAAAGAAACAATAAACTTTAAGGATTATTATAACTGTTTAACAACAAAGAAAGAAGAGTTTAGAAAGATTAATGGAATAAGAAGTTATAAACATCAATTATATTCAGAAGAGATAAATAAGAAAGCATTGGGGGCTTTTGATGATAAGAGGTTTATTTTAGAAAATGGAATTGATAGTCTCCCTTATGGTTATATAAGTATATAAGTGATAAGATATATATAAGTGATAAGATATATATAAGTGATAAGATATACATAAGTGATAAGATATATATAAGTGATAAGATATATATAAGTGATAAGTTAAAAAAGGGGGGGGGGGGGGTTGGGGATTTTAACGGGCTAACGCCGCCTTTTTTACTATTATATAAATGATAGAACCAAGTATCAACCAGACTAAAGAGTGGAGGTGTAATCAACCTTGGTATATAAATGGAAAACATAATGAATGTGAAAAATATCAAATAGGTATAATTGAAAAGGCAACTGGTAAAAAAGTTCACAAAACAAATAAGAGAATTAATTTAAATACCGGTGAATTGGGTAAAAAAGATGGAAATATTTTTGAGTGGACGGAAAACTTTGATGGTTGTCAGGAAAATATATACTTTAATTTAAAAATGGTATGTGGCACTGGAGGCGCTCAAATAAGAACATTGAGGGAGGTTTACCATTTTATCTTAGCTCAGTTAAAATATCTTAATAAAGAACCAAACTCAAACATATTTTTTGTTAATATATTAGATGGTGAAGAGAGTGGCAAGAGAATTAAATTATTTCCCACGCATAAACAAATATTTGTAGGGTCGTTGTTTGAGTGGGTTATATTCACCAGATGATATTAAGAGTAAAAGGTTAAAAGGTTCATAAGGTCAGAAGGATCACAGGTGTTTAAGTGGTCTAATGAATAAGGATAACATGTCAAAAGGTTAGAAGGTTCGTAAAGAACAGGGTGAGAGAAATAGAGGTCTTTAGGGGCAATGAGGGAGGGAAAGAATTAATATGGAAGTGAATGGGTCAATGTTTGAGTGGGTCAAAGATTAATCTGCCAGATGATATGTAGAAGAAGGATGATAGGTCTATAAGAGAAAACAAATATTTGTAGTGTTTGAGTGGTCTAATGAACAACATTAAGGATAGGTACTACAGACAAAAGGTTCATAAAGATGAGGGTGGGAGAAATAGAGGTGTTTATGATTTTTGAAAAAGACAAGGGGGTAAATGACATTAGATAGGGATTTCCCATGTTAAACGGAGGTGTCCCAGAAACAACATTATTACACTACTCCCCATCTAACATGTTACATTAGTTCTTCATGCCTGTTGTTTGTGTGATTTTTTTTTACCCCATTTCCTCCATTCTTGATCCCTATGCTCTCTTCGATCTCCGACCATCTCTAATATATCGAGGATGAATCCCTTCTTACAGTAATTCCTTCTGATCAAACTCCCAAAATCTCGACTTAGTGCAAATATCTGATATTTTATCTGATTTGTGGAACTGCTTTCTGGAGACGATTCAATCCAAATTTTCCTTCCAGGAACTTCAACTACGTGTTACACCAACATATTGTGACATCTCCCATCACTACCTGTAAATATTTCTGCCCTTGTGAACCCCACCTCTCCCAAGCACCGTGGTTTCCGATATTTCCTCCCCTCCCATCTTTAGTTTTCTCCTGTTTGTTGGATACCTTGCTTGTTGCATTTACCTGTTGTGTACACCTGTTTCCCCACTGAAACCATGTTTGCGTTTTGCCCTCTGTAACCTCACTCATCATGAGCCATGATTTGGAACATAATAAAAATATTATCATTTGTTCCTTTTCTAGAATCTTCAACGGTGAATGGAGGTTATGTTTTCACCCCTGTCTGTCTGTCTGTCTGTCCGTTTGTGAACAAAATATCTCAATAAAGTTGTGGACGGATTCAAACAAAATTTGGCCGAGCTGTAGCGTATGTGACAGCGATGAAATGATTAGATTTTGGTGAAGATCCGGCTTCGGATTCAGCGAGTAGAATTTATTAAGTGATTCTTCACCATTGGGACATAGGGCCAAAAACGATATATAGCAGGATATGTCAAAAAATTGTGGATGGATGATTTTGATTAAATGCGATTCTGTATTGTGATTGCCTTGTCTACTCTGGGATACAAAACGTAAAGTGTTCACCTGGTGGAGGTATACTCTCCCATGAGTGCCGTTCTCTCTCTTCCCGTTTCTCTTTCATATTTGTGCCACGTTTTGTGTTCCCTTATTATTTTCTTTATAAAATGTCCAGTTTGTGTCACTCACTCTGTATCTTCTCCAGGAAGTTCTTATTGAGCATGATGAGCCCGTCCAAGTTCTTCTCCTCCTTGGAGAAGTCCAGAACTGGGAGCGGTGTTCTCTTCAAGGATTTAAAGTCTGACATGGTCTCGAGCCTTGGAATAAAAAGGAAAAACATCAGTTTTAGAAATTATTGGAGAGAATATTGTTGGAATAATACATTTTTACATATCAAAACAAGTTATCTGCAAAAGAGTTGTAAATAATTAAAAATAGAAAATAGATCGAGTGAATTTTTGTATTAATTTGTATTTTTATTCAGAAGTCGAGATTCTCGAGGAGCCGAATCCAGAATAAAGTAAACACGTAGGAAAAAAACGATGAACAGTATGGAAAGAGAGTGTCGGTGAGGGTTGTAGAGAATGAGGTGTGCGTTGGAGAAAGAATAAATCAATGATGAATGAGATGATTGAAAGATGAGATGAAGAGCATGAGGCAAGAAGCAGATTTGGTGAGTCAGTTGGTCATGGACTCGGCTTCCTGGCAGAAGATGGACAGAACAAAGGCCATGTCCCGAAGTGATGGGATAGAAAACCGTCTGTCTGCAGAGAGAAGACATAGATGAGAATAATCCAACAAGGTGTTTGTGGTGGGACTTGGGACAACACCATTCTCAGAAGTAATGTTTGTTACCATCTGTTCGTGTTCCCATCTGAGGTCCTCGGACAAGATGCAGAGAATCCTGGTTCAAATGTTATACAGTCATGTAAAAAAGTAAGTACCTCCATGTAAAGTTTTGACTTTTTCAACATATTTCAACATACAGCTATTTGATCTTCATTTCAACAATATTGATCGATAAAGGTGATATAATCTATCTATAATTCCAGTAATCTCTGTGTGTTTGTTTGTCTGTGACCGCTGTTTCTCGACAACCACGGGTCCGATATACTTTAAACTTGCCAGGTATATTGCTGGGGACCCGAGGATGTGCCTTTTCAAGGTTTCATATTAATCGGACAATTACTTACCGAGCTATGTCCAAAAAACGATTCAACCAATCAGAGAGCAGCGAGCTATCGCGTGTGCCGAACGTGGCGAACACACTCTGCCTCGGATGGCACATTTGAGAGCGTATTCATTTATTTCACGTTTGCAAACTATGTTGGCGCTATGTTGGCGTTAAACTATGTTTTAAAACTAATAATAAAACTAATAAAAACTAATTTGCGATTCATCGTAACTGCGATATACGACCTTCCGGAGCTCCTGTGAGAGCGTGCGCCATTACGGATAGTACGGGTACGTGCATGCCATATGTTGGCGTTAAACTATGTTTTAAAACTAATTAAACGGACAAATTTCATGTCATGTTTCATGTAAATGAGGGGGGGGGGGGGGATTGTCACTGTACTCGCAAGCCGTTCGCCGTTCGCTTTGGCGTTGCGAATGGACCAAAGCATTTCATGGACCAAACCATTTCATGTAAAGCGTTCGCCGTTCGCTTTGGCGTTGCGAATGGACCAAAACATTTCATGGACCAAACCATTTCATGTAAATAGAGGGGGGGATATAATTTTAGATATAGATATAGTACGGGCATGCCCTAGTATAACAAATATCAGGAAACATTTACATTTTGTAGTCCATTGTCTAATTTAAATGAACGTAAATGCAAATTTCACATGTGGAAAAAGTAAGTACACCCCGCAATTTATCACTACTTCAAATACCTAAAATTAGAATCAGGTGCACCAGCTCAGGAGCAAATGATTAGAACATCGTGAGAGAGGATCTTGGAGGAACCTGTCTTATTTAAACCTCAGACATTAAGTTTGGTTTGCTCTTTGTTGTTGAAGTGTGCGGTGTCACCATGCCTAGATTAAAAGAGCTCTCTGAGGCCTTCAGAAAGAAGGTTATAGATGCCTACGAGTCTGCGAAGGGATTTAAAAGGATCTCCAAACAATTTAAAATCAATTATTCGACTGTCCGGAAGATCATCTACAAATGGAGAAAATTCCAAACAACTGCCAACTTGTTCAGGCCAGGCCGCCCCAGCATGTTCAGCCCGCAAGCAGACCGCAAGATGCTGAAAGAAGTCTTCAAGAACACCAGAATGTCATCACGGGACCCACAGGTAGCTCTTGCCACTGTTGATTTCAAATTGCACGAGTCTACCATTAGAAAGAGGTTGCACAAATTTGATCTACATGGGAGGTGTGCCAGGAGGAAACCTTTGCTGTCCAGAAAGAACATCAGGGCGAGACTAAAGTTTGCCAATGAACACCTAGGCAAAGACCAGCACTTCTGGAACAATGTGCTCTGGACAGATGAGTCAAAGGCAGAGCTATTTGGCCACAGTACCAGAAGACATGTTTGGCGAAAACCAAAGGCAGCATTTGACCACAAGAACCTGATACCAACTGTAAAGCATGGTGGTGGAAATGTTATGGTTTGGTGCAGCTTTGCTGCATCAGGACCAGGGCAGCTCACCATCATAGAATCCACTATGAATTCTTCATTGTACCAGGGGGTGCTTGAGGATAATGTGAGGCCATCTGTTGGGAAGTTGAAGCTCAACTGAACCTGGACCTTGCAACATGACAATGACCCTAAACATACCAGTAAGTCCACCAAGGAATGGCTGAAAAGAAAGAAATGGAGGGTTCTGGAATGGCCAAGTCAAAGCCCGGATCTAAATCCCAGAGATGTTGTGGGGGGATTTGAAACAAGCTGTGCATGCAAGAAACCTCTCAAACATCGCACAGCTGAAAGAATTCTGCATGGAGGAGTGGGCAAAAATTTCTCCCAGTCGATGTCAGAGACTGGTAGACAGTTATAAGAAATGTCTACTTGAGGCTGTTTCTGCCAAAGGGGGAAATACCACCGATTAGAGCCAAGGGTGTACTTACTTTTTCCACATGCGAAATTTGCATTGATGTACATTTAAATTATACAATGGACTACAAAATGTAAATGTTTCATGATATTTGTTATATTATATCACCTTTATCTTTCAATACTGTTGAAATGAAGATCAAATAGCTGTGTGTTGAAATATGTTGAAAAAGTCAAAGCTTTACATGGGGTGTACTTACTTTTTCCACATGCAAAATTTGCATTTATGTTCATTTAAATCATACAATGTGCTACAAAATGTAAATGTTTCATGATATTTGTTATATTATATCACCTTTATCTATCAATATTGTTGAAATGAAGATCAAATAGCTGTGTATTGAAATATGTTGAAAAAGTCAAAACTTTAAATGGGGTGTACTTACTTTTTCACATGACTGTAAACCATGTTTTTGTCCATTGTCCATCAAACTCCTTGCAATTCATGTATCCAGGTTCAAATGTTATAAACCATGTCCATTGTAGATCAATCTCTTTGTTATTCATGTTGATGTATACCATCTACTAAAGCATTTGTCCTGTACTGTTTGACAGTGTATCATGTTCCGTGCATGGATGACACTTGCATACCTATGATACCATATGTAAGAAATTGTTTATTTTCTCTGACTCTGTAATGTTTGTTGGGTGGGATGTTCATTGTGAAAGTTGATGAGTGGGAAGATAACAAGTGCACCACCGGTCAAAAGTTTTAGAACACCTCAATCTTACCAGTTTTTATTGAAATTTATGCAGTTTAATGTCTCAATGTACTCTGAAATTAAGCATAGAACAAATAAACAATTGGAGATAAAAAAGAAATCATGGAATCATTGCAAAGAAATTGCAAAGAAAGCCAAGGTGTCAGTGAGTTCCAGTTTCCTGCACCATCAAAAGGCACTTGGAAACTGGAGGAAACTCTGACAGGAAGAGGTCTGGCAGACCCAAAGCCACAACAGAATCAGAAGACAAGTTTCTGAGAGTCAAGAGCTTCCGTGATAGGCGGGTCACAGGACAACAGCTTCAAGCACAGCTTAACACTGGTCAAAGTAAGCAAGTCTCAGTTTCAACTGTGAAGACCAGACTTCGAGCTGCAGGTTTGACAGGTTGAGTGGCAGTAAGAAAGCCATTGCTAAGATGGCAAAATAAGAAAAAGAGGCAGGCCTGGGCCATGAAGCACTGCCAGTGGACTAGTGAAGACTGGAAAAGTGGAAGAAGGTCTTGTGGACCGATGAATCAAAAAATTTGAAATCTTTGCTTCATCACGCAGGGTTTTGTACACCGTCGAATAGGCAAAAGGATGGTTCCTCAGTGTGTCACACCAACTGTCAAACATGGAGGAGGAAGCATGATGGTCTGGGGCTCTTTTGCTGGATCCAGTCGGCACCTTGCACAGAGTGACTGGCACCCTGAACCAAAAGGGCTACCACAGCATTTTGCAGTGCCATGCAATACCCTCTGGCATGCGCCTAGTTGGTCAGGGGTTCAGCCTACAGCAAGATAAAGACCCTAAACACACCTCCAGGCTATGTCAAAACTACCTTCGAGGAAAAGAACAAGACGGTTGGCTTCAAATCATGGAATGGCCAGCACAGTCTCCAGACTTAAACCCCATCGAGCTGGTTTGGGATGAACTGGACAGAAGGGTGAAAGCAAAGCAACCTACAAGTGCAACACATTTGTGGGAACTTCTGCAACAGTGTTGGGAAGAACTTCCTGAACTATATTTGATTTCCATTGTAGAAAGAATGCCACGACTGTGTTCGGCGGTTATATCTGCAAAAGGTGGTGACTTTGCTGAGTAAAAAAATTTCAATTAAATTTGGTTAAACCAAATGATTTCATGACTTCTTTTTTATCTCCAATTATTTATTTGTTCTATGCTTAATCTCATAGTACATTGAGACATGAAAGTGCGTAAATTTCAAAAAAAAACTTGAAAAATTGAGGTGTTCTAAAACTTTTGACCGGTCGTTTATTCTTGGGGAAAATGCCAGGAGCATAGAAAAGGCCCCTCTATATGGTATGTGCTAAGCGGAAAATTATAGTAAAGAAGGGACATTCTGAAAAAATCTCGTGTGCATGCTGGACTACCCTTGTGTTCTTTGGAGGAACCAGGAAATGCTCCAGTAAAGTTCCTATAAAGGGGCACCCTACATCTGGCAAATAAAATACATTTGCTTCTTCTTGCAGCTGTATGAATCAAATTGGCACTGCATTATATGTCAATATACATATTATTATATATCAATATTCATATTACTTTGAATTTCTCTGAGCAACGCCGGGTTCTTCAGCTTGTGTTTTATATTTTGAACACAAGAACACAAATCCCTTTGTTAGCACTTCCAAAAACCTCCAGTTTAGCAGTATTTGGAGAAACGCAAATTTCCGCTATATTGACCAATCAAATTTGCCATTCATGCTTTCAACCTTGGAAAATATCGAGGTCCAGACAAAAATATATATAGATCGTGCTCGGAAACGCAAACCAAGAGTTGAAAAGACCCTTCCATGCCCTTTTCTCAAGACAGTGTGGGGTAAGGTGTTTTATGAATTATCTTTAGAAATGGTTTGGAAGGGAATGAGGAATAAATAGAAAGAGCAGTTGAAGAAGAAGGTGAGCAGAGATCATGGATGGACATGGAGAGAAGAATCAATAAGACCGAGTGGAATACGAGCAAATTAGCAGAACAGAATATTCAAAGATGTTCAAGACTTCGAGTTTATCAATGAACACAACTAGAGGGGTCAATATATGGTTGAACCCCCAAAAAATTGATACAAAAGGTTTTTCAATGGATTCTGGTACCATTTGGGCATGCTAAATAACATACTAAAAATATAGTAACATCTGACTTCCGAAAAGGGGTCATTTTCAAGATGGCGTCCAAGATGGCCGCCAGGAGCTTAAAATGGCCATATCTCAATTATTATTCAACCTAGAAAGGTGGTTTTTGTGTCTAATCCTAGGTTTTAGGGCCCAAGGAATCCAATTGAATCAATAAAATTACCATCAGTTAATTATTTATTGACATGTCCAACATGGCATCCCAAGGTGACATCCTGATCCACAAAAATGGCTCTGTCGAATAGTAGTCAACCTAGAGAGATTTTTTCAGTGTGTATACCTAGGTTTAAGGCACCCAGGAAATCATCAAAATTACTTAAATAAGCACAAAGTAATCAGGTAATCCAGTAAGCCAGGTTTACCAGCCCATTAGGCATTTGTTGTCTAATACAGTTAGTCGCTATTCATCGTCATCCTCCGACTCACCAGCTAATGAACCAAGTGTGTGTTTCAGATTGGAGATAAGAGTTTACTGTGTCTACACCACTGCCACCTGTGACTCCAGTCCACAGTATTCAGTGATCATTACAGACAAAGGTTTGTACAAAGCTTGAGAGGTTATGGCAAGGGACAGACTATTTTATATTGGGGAGGGGGGGGGGACTGAAAAATCTGACAAACAATTTATTTTCATCTCAAAAGGAATAAGTATATTATGTGGTACATGTATGCATAAACAAAATCCATATTTTTGCATTTTTTTGCACTTCTTTTTCAATGTTTCCTGGTAGTCTCCCAAACTGGAGAGCTATCATTGCAGGAGGTTATGAGTTATGAGCTCAGTCCTTTCCCTCCTGCCCTCTTTGAAGCCAGAAACGTCTTCCGAAAGGCTGATAAGCCACAACTAGCTCACGCAATCTGTGATCATGCAAGTGATGCCATCCTAGATTCTGTACCAGAAACGGAGATCCACGTCCTTGATGGAGGTTCACTCCTTCACAGAATACCATGGAAGAGTGGAGAAAGCTATGGTGAAATAGCGCAGTCATATGCTGACTTCACCATCCAGCATTATGGTTCAGCTACGACCATTGTCTTTGATGGCTATGAGGAAGGGCCGTCCATTAAAGACAACAGCATCAGAGAAGAGGACACAATATTCATCCCATTGTCAGCTTCACTGCTGAGACAAAGTGCTCAGGCAAGAAGGAGGAGGTCCTGTCAAGAGATATCAATAAACAGAGACTGATCGGGATGATAAGTGATGAACTGAGAGAAAGGTATTGCACTGTGGTCAATGCACCTGGAGATGCTGATGTAGATATAGTAAAGGCTGCAGTGGAGGCATCTCTTCTACACACCACAACACTGATTGGAGAAGATACTGATCTCCTTGTCTTACTCCTTTACTATGTGCAGGGAGACAGTAAGAGCCTTTATTTCAGATCAGACAAGTCCAAAGCTGATGGCAGTTTTAAAGTGTATGACATCAACCGTCTAAAAGAAATCCTCGGACATGACATGTGTTCTCAGTTGATATTCATCCATGCCATGACTGGTTGTGACACGACCTCTCGGATTTTTGGTGTTGGCAAAAAGACTGTTTTCCAGAAGCTTGTAAAAGGAGACCCATCCTTCGGTCTTGTGCCAACACATTCACCATCCCAAACCAGACCACAGAGGTGATCGATGACCTTGGATGCCGAGTAATGGCTATCCTCTTTGGTGGCAAGTGCAAAGATTCCCTTGCAACAATGCGATATAACACCTTCAGCAAGAAGGTTGTCTCTGCTTCGTCTTTTGTAACACCCGAACGTCTGCCCCCAACTGAATCTGCTACCAAACTTCACTGTCGTAGAGCGTACTACCAGATCATGGTGTGGATGGGAAAAGAAGAGGGTATGGATGCCATGAAAGGGGGTGGAGCCTGCAGGATAATCAGTTTGTCCCACTTATGTCAAGAATGAACGCTGCTCCAGACAGTCTCTTGAAGGTCATTCATTGTAACTGCTCCACTGCCTGCAAGACACTCCGCTGCTCTTGTAGACGATATGGACTACCATGTACTACTGCCTGTGGACCGTGCCAACTTGAAGAATGTGACAATCCACATAACAAGTTTCTTCCAGAGGAGTCGGAGGATGACGATGAATAGAGACTAACTGTATAAGACAACAAATGCCTAATGGGCTGGTAAACCTGGCTTACTGGATTACCTGATTACTTTGTGCTTATTTAAGTAATTTTGATGATTTCCTTGGTGCCTTAAACAAAGGTATACACACTGAAAAAATCTCTCTAGGTTGACTACTATTCGACAGAGCCATTTTAGTGGATCAGGATGTCACCTTGGGATGCCATCTTGGACTTGTCAATAAATAATTAACTGATGGTAATTTTATTGTTTCAATTGGATTCCTTGGGCCCTAAAACCTAGGGTTAGACACCAAAACCACCTTTCTAGGTTGAATAATAATTGAGATATGGCCATTTTAAGCTCCCGGCGGCCATCTTGGACGCCATCTTGAAAATGACCCCTTTCCGGAAGTCAGATGTTATTAGATTTTTAGTATGTTATTTAGCCTACCCAATGGTACCAGAATCCATTGAAAAACCTTTTGTATCAATGTTTTGGGGGTTAGGTGAGTTTTTTTTTCGTATATTGACCCCTCTAAATAGATCTCAACAAATTAGAAGTCAATAGTTTTAAGTTGATGAGGATGGGAAAGAATAAATAAAAGGACAGAAAGGAATGAAAACAAGATAAACTCAAATGAGGATCAATGAGGATTTAAGGAGCTTTTTAAAGTTTGTGTCCAATTAATAACACAAATGAACTTTATAATGACCCTCCTCCCTAAATTAACCCAAAACTGTTCATTTATAGATCATAAATGGGGAAGGAAATCGCGGGAGGAAAATAATCTAGTTCATGAGGACAACTGAGTAACCTGAATCAGTTACATCTTGTTCACCCCATGTGTCCTTCTCTCCCACTCATTCTTTCCCTCACCATCATTCTTTCCCTCACCATCATTCTTTCCCTCATCCTCATTCTTTCCCTAATCCTCATTCTTTCCCTAACCCTCATTCTTTCCCTAACCCTCATTCTTTCCCTAACCCTCATTCTTTCCCTAACCCTCATTCTTTCCCTAACCCTCATTCTTTCCCAAACCCTCATTCTTTTCCTAACCCTCATTCTATCCCTCATCCTCATTCTTTCCCTCATCCTCATTTCTCAAAGTCTCCCTTTATTTTGTCTCATTTTATTATTTAGTAAATATATGTAAATGTTTAAAACACGATTGGGTCAAAAACATCAGGATGTGCTGATAATGTGTTGGATACCAATGCAGTCTCACCTTTTTAGCAGGTCCTTGGAACCCTGAAAAGGAAGAAAACAAAGAATGAGATCAAGATATTTGAATGAATGAATGTTTGTTTTTATTTATTAAATATTAGAGAGTTCACAGAACATGACACCCCACGCAGTGTTCAATTACGTTCTTCAATTTTAATAAAATAGTGATTTTAAAGATCGTCATTAAAAATATCCAGGTGTTTAGTGTTACTGAAGCAATCTTGTACATCACCATATACACTGCAATAAGACGACGTTTAGTCACAGTTTAGGAGATGGAGGCTTCTCGTGCATGGGGTAACAAAGAAAGACGTTCTCAATTTGGTAAGGAAAATATAAATTTGATTTTAATTTTGAAATAGTACTTCACTTCCCTTTGGTGAAAACACCTGATAAGGTAAATCTGTAACCCGAACAGTATTCACATGAATAACATTGAATCGTTCAGGAACAAAGTATGTGAAGAGGTTGTTTGACCATAATTCATGCTAACGTTATCAAGGTGGTTACGTACAGGTAACTTTGACTACCTGGATAAATCAAAACATTCACGAATGATCCAGCACATGATGAAAGCCATGATGCCATGGTACCTGGAGGTCCAAATGAGCATCACTTGGATAAAATCCATGAATGGAATGATAGAAACCCTCAACAGTGTCCAGGTAGTCATGCTGTATCACTGCTTTGGAGACCATGACATGAACTCACTCTCATCCCAAACCTTCATTGTGATAAAACCTAAATCTCACTTCATGATGACATAAACACACCTGGAAATGCATTCACTCACCTTTCTAGTCCATTTCATTTATCATTTTTGAACCATTGCATCATATACTGCACCTTTACCATCAATCGTGACATGTAACAAGGTCTCAACTCAAGGCTTATACTTGAATAGTGACAACCCCCCCCCCCCCCCCCAAACAGTATATTTTAAACATTAAAACTTTTATAATAAGTTTATGATAAACCACACCTGTAAAAAATAAACGACCTCCAGATCCTGGAATGCTGCGTCCATCATAGATTTTCCTTGACGTAGATCCTCCATCTGCTGCTCCAGTTTCTCCCTCTGCTTCCCAAGAAGAGAAAGCTTCTCCATTTTCCTCTTGTTGATTTCACTCTTCATCAGATCCACAGATTCATTCACAAATTGGCACACCAACCTCCGCTTCTCCTCCAAACTGTCCTCAGCATTTCTGCTGGAGTTCTGGGAGGAATCATTGTTTGATTATTCAAAAATCAATAAGAAACTTTCAGAGAAAATGTAGAAATTAACAAAAGGTATAATGGATTATGGCTGATAAGATCAGATCACTGGTACCAGGAGTGGGTTTTGAAGGTAAAATGAAGTGGGCACTCTTATCTGAAAATATTTTTGAGTGCAGGAATCCAATAGGAAATTTCAACATCCAATAAGTCCGAAATAACATTTCAGGGTTGCAATTTATTTATTTTCAAAATTGATGCACATGGAGGATAAAAGTGAAACTAGAAAATATAATTCAAAGCAAATGTGTTGATGGATATGCCTCTGTCCATGTTAGATGTAAACTCGCTGTTACGTTTCATCTCAAAGGTTGAATAAACAAGACCGAAAGTCTATCAGTGGCATCGCCGGGCTTATTTGATACTTTAGTTGAAGAGGATAATATGACCTCGGTGGGGATACCAGTTAGCAAATAATGTAGGTATTATATAATTTTTTGCATTGAGACACTGCTTTGTTTATTTTATGTTTCGAGTTACAATGAACCAACCATATACCGCTTCAATCTAGAAACTTTGCAATAACGACAAAAGGATTGCAGTGTTACGATTATATTTACTATATTATTAGTATTAATGCTATTATTATTATTATTAAGAAAACAATACTGCTGTATAACCACCGTTTAGAGTCCATTTTTCCCCGCAATAATAATATTATAATAATCTTACTATAATTCACCAAATGTCCATACGTCCGTTCGAAGGTAACGCAAAAACGGCTGAACCGATCGCAACAAAATTTTGGGTGGGAAATCCTGGAACCCCTTGGAGTAAAATAGGCTATATTGTTTTTCGAATTTTTTCCCAATTTTCCAGTTTTTTCAAACATGATGGAATAATATTTACCGATATGAACAGTGATGTAGCTTTTGTTGAAATTCTACGAAACAGGAGAGAGTAGATTGACTCCTGACGAACTCTTCCTATATAAACATGTGGTTCCAAATTAACTTGGCAGCGTGTGAAAAGCGACTGAGAAACAGGTGAAGCGGCCGCTTCTGTGTTAGATTCGGCACGCACCCTTCACACATAAACGTGCGACTGAGAAAGATGTGTAGCGGCCACTTCCGTTTTGCAGAATTCAATCTTTTTTTCAAAATGGGTGCCATGTACTGTTTAGATTTTGAAGATTTGCGTGTGATATGATTTAACGGATGTTTATATGAATCGTTTAAAATTTTGAAAAGCCTTCAATTTCTGATATTTTGCCTTTTCATTTGGGCTTCCCAATTGAAACCCCACCCTTAGGGCGGGTCCCGTTGCTAGTAATAACAATGCAATAATATAAGCCAAAAGCCTAAATTACAGTCAATTTACAAATACTGCATTTTGATAACAATAATAAAATCAGATGCAGCAAGGTGCACACAGTCCATGCTGGCATGGGAGGCAGGGTGCACCTCGCCGGCACCGACACCATCAGAGGATCGGTCACTGCATAACCAAGTAGGCCTCAGAGGCAGAACCCAGCACTGAACCCTCCAATGCAGGGAGCTCAAGGTGTCTGGACATTCATGATGAATTCATATTGAACCATTGGAACTCCAACGTTTGCTAAATTTAAATATGAATTAAAATAAACTAAAAATAAAACTGCAAAACGTTTCAATGATATATTTGGCCTGAACGAAATTGGAGTCAAAATGTGTGATGAGTTAGCCACGTACCGCTGTAATGACGACAGACGTAATCACTTCACCTTTTCATGTGACCAGACCCTCAGCTCTGATTGGTATACGTTTGAGGGGACGTACATACATACATACGGACAGACAAACACTGTTCTATACGGCTTTACTCTATGGGCTACGCCATAAAAATTAAAAGTCACAGAAGGGAGAGGGAGAAAGAGAAGAAGACAGAGAAGGAGAAGAGTAACAACATTTGATGTTTGTAACTCGACTCATGGTCTGTAAAATGAGACTTTCACCTGTTGAACCCAAAAATACCATCAGTTTATATTTTGAATTTCAATCCGTACTTGTGCCAAGTTTGGTGAAAACCCCATGAGTGGTTCTCCAGTTATCGTTGGAAAAAAAACAAAAAAAACATTGATAACTGACGCACACATGGAAGGAAGAAAGGACAGCAGGAAGGACATCATCGTACATCCCTTCACAAAACAACGATGACTTATTGGTGATTCCCACCTCTGTTTGCGCTTCCTCTTCCTGAACATGCCGTAGTTGGGATGCAACGCTCTCCATTGACTGTAACACTTGAGGATACTTTGCAGCCAAAACACCCTGCACAGAATAAAGAAACAACAGAAGTGAAGAATCGTGAACCGGTGGTGGATTAAAAAGGAACACCCTGCACAAAGTTATATAAATACTAGCAGAGGGAACCACACCTTGTGTGGAAGGAATTTAGAAGATACAAGATGATTTGTAATACGGGCTAACACCGTGTGGTGCTATACGATACACATTTACATCGAGAGAATTGGGATCTTCCCCCCCACCCCCGCCCCCCCCCCCCACCCCGAAACCCCTAACCTGTAGGTTTGAAAATGTTTTCTTGCATCTCCATTTGCCAAGAGGATTTGTATGCAATATTATGGGGTTACTACCGGTTGGGCCGATTCTTTTGGTGGACAAACAGACAGAAAATACAACTATATATAGAGATGGAATATACATTTGTGATAAGGAGCACAGTTAATTTGATGGGAATTTTATTAAAATTTTTAAATCATCTCTTCTCTTTAACTCTAGAGCTGTACGAGAAAAAGTCCCAGGATGACATTAATCACTAAAACTGTTTCTCAGCTGTCTTGACAGTAGATGGCTGGGGAGGTTGCCGTGGGGGACTGACGGTTATTTCCCCATGCCCCATTCTGCAGATGGAATTTGAAAAATACGATATATTAAAATTATATGAAAGAGAGAAGACGGATCAGCGACATTACCTCATGTTAAACAGAAGCAAAACCCCCTTTTCAGCCTCTTACAGGGGACAGATCCGGATGAGGAGCACAATCCCATTAGACCTTACTGACGCGTTCCCGGGGTGAGCACCCCTGGGGACGGATAGCCGATTTAGCTTTTACTCCAAGGCGTTCAATCTAATGGCGGTGTGAATACGTGCGGGGGAGGGATAAGGGCAGTGATGGGTAACAAAGCTCTTACCTTCATGGGTCCCACTGGACGTCTTTGAACCTGTCATAATCAACTCAAACCCGACACGGAATTATAATGCAAAAATACAGGCTTTATTGAAAGAAATGTCGGTAACAAAATAATGCACGGTAAAACTAAAATTCTAATTGAGGGACCCTCCCTACGGACTCGTATACAGACAAGAGGAATGATAAAATACCAAGAGAAAAAGACCACAGTGTGGTCACCAGCTGCGACGTGTAGAATCATGAGGATATCCGTTGCAATAACGCACGCATGCGCGTTGTGTATCATGTATGCGCATGTGCTGTTCAAAAAGGTACCCCAACATCAACAACAACAAGAACAAGAACAACAACAACGCAGTCCTCTCATGGAGCTGCTCGTCGCAGCTAAAAATAACTAATGTTTCTGCCAGCACTCAGCTCTGGTCTCCACGAGCACTTTGGGAGCTTGGTGGTCATCGAAGCTTGAAGGCACCCCATGGGAAGCACACAAGATGGCGGTGACACCGCACCCTTCGTAGCCACCGGTGCGAGGCAAGCAGATAGCACGACCTCCTTCGCTCGCTCGGGGCCCCTTCTGCATCCGAAGAACAACACAGCTGTCAAAAACTCCTCCCTTTCACTTGCAAAGCTCCCAAAAGGCACCTAAAAAGCTTTCACCGATCTCCTCACAGGCGACCACACAGGTAAAACGTGACCGCCTATGACCAAAGCCAGGACCAAGAGAGGGACAAATGTCTGGACCCCGTTCTTTCGTTCTCAAGGTTGATGTCATCGCGATGACATCTCTGCCTGCTCCCATCAGCGAGTCCCTCTCATCACTCGACAATACCAGACCAATCACTGCTCTTCAGGGTGTGGCCTCACGGACCTGCCTGCGTGATGTTGTGATGTGGCAGTTGACAGCGCCAGTGGTATTGTTTAATGTCCTGTTCTGGTTGGTTTTCATTTACTGTTTATATTAGGTGTAGCGTATGTTTTTAGTGTGTCATGAGGAACATGGATGGACTGAAGGAAAATATGAACAAGTGGAAGGAATGTATGGAGACAAAAGGTCTGAAGGTGAATATCGGAAAGACGAAGGTGATGGCAAGTGGTAAAGCATGTGGTGAGGTGGAAAGAACTGGGAAGTGGCCCTGTGCTGTGTGTAGGAAGGGTGTCGGAGTGAACTCCATTCAATGTACAATGTGCGCTGAGTGGGTTCATCAAAAATGTGGTGGTCTGAGAGGGTCATTAACCAGTGTGGCAGCTACATTCAAATGTAAGGTGTGCACAGAGGGAGCTGCAGATGGAGGAAATTTTGATTTGGATCTTGGAGATGGCGTGAAGCTGGAAGGTGTGAAAAGATTTTGCTACCTCGGAGACATGCTGAATGGAGAAGGTGGATCAGACTCGGCAACGGTTGCTCGAGTGAGATGTGCATGGAAGAAGTTTCAGGAACTGAGTGGCGTGCTGATGATGAGGGGAGTGTCGTTGATGCTGAAGGGAAAGGTGTATACTGCATGTGTGAGAAGTGTTGTGATTTATGGGAGCGAGACATGGGCAATGAACGTAGAGCAGCAACGAAGGTTGGAAAGGGTGGAAATGCGAATGGTTCGATGGATGCGCGGAGTATCGTTGAGAGAGAGGAAGACAAATGATGAATTGGGAAAATGATGGGAATAGAGCCTGTGATTGATGCTGTGAAGAGGAACAGGTTGAGATGGTTTGGTCATGTGTTGAGGAAGGATGAAAGTGACTGGTTGAGAAGAGTGATGGAAATGAATGTAGAAGGAAGTAGAGGACGGGGAAGACCGAGAAAGACTTGGCTAAAGATGGTGGAAGAAGAAATGCGGGCAAGGGGGTTAACAAGGAGAGATGCAGAAAATAGCACAAAATGGAGAAGATCATCATGGGGACCGCAAGGCGAACCCCCACTCTCGTAGGGAAAATGGCCTTTAAAATGCATGTTGTTGTGTGTTGGAATAGGAACATCTTCTTCATTGCGACATACGGAGCATGGTAATCTATACAAGTCTACCTGGCCCTATGGTATTTCATTGCCCTGTGGTATGGCATTTCTAGATAACCCTATAAACATAACATTAATTTCCAGGGCCTACTTGCTGGAACCTTTCCAGTGGATACATTTAATGCTCCGGATATGCAGTTTAACCACAGGACAGGCTTATTTGAGATTCTAGCAACAGGCCCTGATGCGTTGTACCAAATTTGGTCCATAATGGTTTAGGTAGTTTTGGAGATGGTTTCGTGAAATTGATGGATTTGGGAGGGGCCCATGGCCCCCTTTCCAGGTGAGATTTCCCATAAGGAGCACAACCTATGGTTAAGGGCATGGTCCCGATGCCTCTTGGCAAGTTTGGTCGGGATCTGTCTCATGATTTCTGAGATGATTTTTAAATAAAATACCAATATTTAAGTCAGAACCTTTTTACCTCCTTTAAAGGGGCACTCATACAGATGATGAGCACAATGGGTGGGACCTTGCTGGCCTGATAAATCGTTACAAATTAGATCCATAATTGGTCGGGTAGTTTGTGAGGAGATATTTTAGTCAAATGTTGATGGACGTACATATATACACAGGGACGGACGGCTGGGCAACTGGACACATTCTATGAGCTTATTTCACGGAAATAACCAAAATAGTATGGATATAATACATACAATAACTATTTTTTTCACTGATTTCCTCACCTTCAGTTCAGCATGAGCAATCTCCAAAGCAACAACGTCGTGGTCCCGATGTTGTCCACCTGTGCACGTGAGGCACATCAAGCTCCCATCATCCTTACAATAGAGTTGGATTGGCTTTCTGTGCTCAATGCATCTTAGTTCCTCAATCTTCACTCCAGAATCCACCAGTTTGTGCCCTTTCTGTTGATGAGGCTTCAGGTGTTTCTCACAGCAGAGGATCCCACAAGGTACACACCTCTTGGCTGCCTCTCGATTACAAACCTCACAGAAACTCTCACTGCCCCCTGATTTCATTCCTTCCTTAACATTCACATCACCATGTTCTGTAACTCGTACCTCCAATCCAAACTTTCCCTTTTTCAACTTCATATTTTCTACCAAGTTGGCAATGATCACATTCTTCTTGAGCTTTGGTTTTTGTGGAAAAATCTCACGGCAATTTGGACAAACACAACCTGTCTCTTCTTCCCTGTTCTCCCAGGATTTCTCGATACACACACGACAAAATGAGTGGCCACATGGCAAACAAATGGGCTCCTTGTAGAGTTCAAAGCACACTGGGCATGTGAGTTCATTCAAAATAACTCCAATATCAGAAGAAGAAGAAGAAGAAGAAGAAGCAGAAGAAGAAGAAGAAGAAGAAGCAGAAGAAGAAGCCATTTCCTTGGGGTGAGAGAAGAGTGCGAAGCAGGGTTGAATTGAAACCTGCAAATGGAGATTGAAAATTAGAAATATCTGAGTAATGGAAGAGGAAGTATATGTATATATATATATATATGTAAATAATTAATGTTGCATGCTGAAATTACAACGCTCTCATTCCAATATGGAATGTGTTGACAAATTTCTCCTGTTACCGCTAATCTTCCCCAGAGAGTCTTATTTATTGAACTGCATTATTTATTGCAAATAATTTGTTGGATGTAGTCGATAACTTTGTATTTACTGTAATCCTGTGTGTTGTGTTGAATGGGTGAATCCATCATTTGATGGGATTTTCCTTGAGTATTCACATAAAGAACAATCCCCGAGATTTAACATTCGGAATAATCATTCAGGGTATTAAATGAAATGACAAACTGGATAAGAAGATCATCAGAAGGTGCACTCGATCATCACAAACAGGTAACACAACAGAGTGCCAGGTGTCTCATGACAATGTACTAGTGTCGACAAACACATAAACAGAGATTATAATGACATTTCATGAGTGAAACATCTGATCCATCACTCATTGGGAGTTTTCGTAAAACGAAGTTTGAAAGGTTCACCTGGTATCATCACTTCCGGTTCCAGTCTCTGAGCTGTGGATGTGCGATTTTCACCTCTACCAACTTCCTCAAAGATAAGTCTTTCCCGGTCGTTTTTGTTGTTTGTTTTGGTGTATAACTAGTATAACTAGCATAACTAGTATAACTAGTCCCACTCCTCCCTCCGGGTCTGCAAAACAGGTGTTCACCACCATCTCTTATCTTCCCCCATCCGAAACCTTGATCTTTTCTACCCCCGTTAACCTTCCTCAAACCCACCTCCTTCAAATTCCGTGTTTTTTTTCCCCTAAAATCCCTTGTAGAGTCCATCTTTTTTATCCCATGTACGTTTACTGGATTCAAACCTTTCACCGATTCAAACGTTTACCGGATTCGAACCATTAACCGATTCAAACGTGTACCGGATTCGAACCATTAACCGATTGAAACGTTTACCGGATTCGAACCTTTAACCGATTCAAACGTTTACCGGATTCGAACCATTACCCAATTCAACCATTTACCGGATTTGAACCATTGACCGATTCAAACGTTTACCCGATTCGAACCTTTAACCGATTCAAACGTTTACCGGATTTGAACCTTTAACCTATTCAAACGTTTACCGGATTTGAACCTTTAACCGATTCAAACGTTTACCGAAATCGAACCTTTAACAGATTCAAACATTTACGGATTCGAATCTTTAACCGGTTCAAACGTGTACGGAATTCGAACCTTTAACCAATTCAAACGTTTACCGGATTCGAACCTTTAACCGATTCAAACGTTTGCGTGATTCGAACCTTTAACCGATTCAAACGTTTACCGGATTCGAACCATTAACCGATTCAAACGTTTACCGGATTCAAACCATTAACCGATTCAAACGTTTACCGGATTCGAACCTTTAACTGATTCGAACCTTTACCCGATTCGAACCTTTAACTGATTCGAACCTTTACCCGATTCGAACCTTTACCCGATTCGAACCTTTACCGGATTGGAACCTTTAACGGATTCAAGCCTTCAACAGATTCAAACATTTATTGGATTCGAACCGTTGACCGATTCAAACGTTTACCGGATTCGAACCTTTAACCGATTCGAACCTTTACCGGATTGGAACCTTTAACAGATTCAAACCTTCAACAGATTCAAACGTTTCTTAGATTCGAAACGTTAACTGATTCAAACGTTTACCGGATTCGAACCTTTAACGTCGCACCCAGCCCTCCCTCTCTCTTCCACAAATCTCCCGATATTCTTGTTTTCCACTGTTATTGTACTTCCCCTCACCCCCCTCTCGCTCCCTTTATTTTTTGTTCCATATGTTAGCATGTTTACATGAGCCTCGACTTGGTATAAAAATAAAATCGTCCGTGTCCCACACCAGCGTCTCCACCATGTTTCGTCCGTGTCCCACACCCAGCGTCTCCACCATGTTTCGTCCGTGTCCCACACCCAGCGTCTCCACCATGTTTCGTCCGTGTCCCACACCCAGCGTCTCCACCATGTTTCGTCCGTGTCCGTCCACAACTCTTTCAGATATCTTGTTCACAAATAGATAAACAGACATGAAAACAAAACCTCCATCGATCTAACGGTGATGAAACTAATGAACCTGCACCTCTGTCTGCCTCTCACTCCCGAAAACTGACATCATCCTGCCGAAACCACACGGATCTTCCCGATCGCACTCTCCACACACTCCTTCATTACCAGAGTGAAACAAACACGATCATTGGTCAACATTTCTCATTAATAACTTGATAACTCCTTAACCCGGGTACGAGTACGGACACGTTACCTCTCCTGCTGATGAAGATTTTGAATCGCGTAAAAACTTCCGCGAACTGATGTCATAGGGGGTGGAGCCTCGTTCAGTGACGTCATGAACACGTGATGACGCAGACTCGTAGAATGAACGTGTGATCTCCCGCACATTCGAGTCTCCCAGCAGGTCACGTGATTATTTTAATAACATAAGCTGGATTTTTCAACTTGTTTTTCACCCTCAGTTTATTTTCTTGTGAATGAATAACCGAATGAGGGAACATTCCGCGGGGGTTTAAACCCTTTCATGTGATAACATTTATTTTAAAACCGTTATCTCTGATTATCCCGTTTAATAAACAATCTCGTTCTCATCTCGTTATCATTTATCAAAACAAACATCATTCCTGAATCCCGATCCACGGATTTCTCCGATCGATGTTCGAGGAGGAGGAGGAGGAGGAGGAGGAGGAGGAGGAGGAGGAGTTGGAGAACGGGAGGAGGAGAAGGGGAGGAGGAGAGGAGGAGAGTGGAGGAGGGGAGGGGGAGGGGAGAGGGGAGGGGGGAGGGGTGAGGGGAGGGGGGAGGGGGGAGGCGAGAGGGGAGGGGGGAGGGGAGGGGGGAAGGGAGGGGGGAAGGGGAGGAGGGGAAGGGAGGGGGGAAGGGGAGGAGGGGAGGGGAGTGGAGGGGAGTGGAGGGGAGTGGAGGGGGGGAGGAGGGGAGGGGAGGAGGGGAGGAGAGGAGGCGAGGGGAGGAGGGGAGGGGAGGAGGAGAGGAGGGGAGTAGGGGAGGAGGGGAGGAGGGGAGGAGGAGAGGAGTGGAAGGGGAGGAGGGGAGTGGAGGGGAGTGGAGGGGAGTGGAGGGGGGAGGAGGGGAGGGGAGGAGGGGAGGAGAGGAGGCGAGGGGAGGAGGAGAGGAGGGGAGGTTTTTGGTGTTCGGGGTATTTTTGGTGTTCGGGGTATTTTTGGTGTTCGGGGTATTTTTGGTGTTTGGGGTCTTTTGGGTCTTCTGGGTCTTTTTGGTGTTCGGGGTCTTTTTGGTGTTTAGGGTCTATTGGGTCTTCTGGGTATTTTTGGTGTTCGGGATCTTCAGGGACTTTTCAGTCTTTTGGGTCTTTGGGGTATTTTGGGTCTTCAGAGTCATTGGGGTCTTCTGGGTCCTTCTGGGTCCTCTTTGTCGTTTGGATCCTTGAGGTTGTATGGGTCTTTTGGTTCCTCGGGGTCTTTTGGATCCTCGAGGGCTTTTGGATCCTCGGGGTCTTTTGGATCCTCGGGGTCTTTTGGGTCTTTTGGGTCCATTGTGTCGACAGGGTCTTTTTCAGTCTTTTTTTTTTTTTTTTTTTTTTTGTATACTGAATCGAGGCTCGTGAAAGAGCTGACAAGAGCGAGGGAAAGACAGCACAGGGGGACCACGAGGGAAAGACAGCACAGGGGACCGCGAGGGAAAGACAGTACAGGGGGACCACGAGGGAAAGACAGCACAGGGGGACCACGACGGAAAGACAGCACAGGGGGACCACGACGGAAAGACAGCACAGGGGGACCTCTACGGAAAGACAGCACAGGGGGACCACGACGGAAAGACAGCACAGGGGGACCGCGAGGGAAAGACAGCACAGGGGGACCATGAGGGAAAGACAGCACAGGGGACCGTGAGGGAAAGACAGCACAGGGGGACCGCGAGGGAAAGACAGCACAGGGGGACCGCGAGGGAAAGACAGCACAGGGGGACCGCGAGGGAAAGACAGCACAGGGGGACCGCGAGGGAAAGACAGCACAGGGGGACCGCGAGGGAAAGACAGCACAGGGGGACCGCGAGGGAAAGACAGCACAGGGGACCGCGAGGGAAAGACAGCACAGGGGGACCGTGAGGTAAAGACAGCACAGGGGGACCACAAGGGAAAGACAGCACAGGGGGACCACGAGGGAAAGAGTACTGGGGGACCACGAGGGAAAGACAGCACAGGGGGACTGCGAGGGAAAGACAGCACAGGGGGACCACGAGGGAAAGACAGCACAGGGGGACCACGAGGGAAAGACAGCACAGGGGGACCGCGAGGGAAAGACAGCACAGGGGGACCACGAGGGAAAGACAGCACAGGGGGACCATGAGGGAAAGACAGCACAGGGGGACCACGACGAAAAGACCAAGTCTATATTTTGGGTGTTTAACAGTCTATAGGGTATTTTGGGTCTTCAGGTATTTTGGGTCTTCAGGTATTTTGGGTGTTTGGGTCTTTTGGGTCTTCCCAAAATTTTGGGTCTAAGGGTATTTTGGGTCTATTGGGTCTTTTCAGTCTTTTGGATCTTCAGAGTCCTTGGGGTATTTTGGGTCCTCTTTCTCATTTGGGTCCATGGGGTTGTTTGGGTGCTTGGGGTCTTTTGGGTTCTCAGTATTTTAGTTCTTTTAACCGGTTAACACATTCGTGTTAAAAGATATCCCATTTAACCCCCCCTTAAATTCCCTCCAAAAGCACTAATCAAAGCCTTTAAAGCCGACCGTTATGAAGGGGGACAGACAAACATCTCGTTTTTTCATTTCTGTTTCTCACAATCCTATCTCTCTTTTATTCACACACACACACACACACACACACACACACACACACACACACACACACACACACACACACACACACACACACACACACACACACACACACACACACACACGTACAGTATCGGTTGTTCCTAAACTTAAATAGAAATAATTTAAAGGATTGTTGTGAATGATGTTAATTTCTCAACATCCCATATTCAACTTTATTTAAATTCTAAACCTCAAAACATAGTTTCCTTACCTAAAGCAAGAACGGCAACCCGGAAGCAACTGACTAGTTTCCCGACTGCATGGATCATCAGCTGGGCACCGTTCTTCCTCGTGGTTTCAATCCTTTCAACCCAGGACCTCTCCAAACGGCGGATCCACAACCTCGATCATGGATCCACATCAATAGATGGTACACCAGTAGATCCACAACCTCAGTTGCGTCCAGGCAGTCAGTCAACCCATCAATGCACCAACATATTGCATCGCACATTTGTTGCAGGTCAAAAGGTAAACTATATTTGAGGTTGTAGCGACCCATGGGTCCCCCCAAAGCTCGATACCAGCGACAGAATCGCCTTGCCCCAGCCGGTGACATAACCGGCGGGGACACCACGGCACCGCGGTTATAATTACTTGCACCTGTCGGTCACGTGACCACCAAAGCGTGCCCGGCGGGCGAACAGCTGTGCCGACGTTATAATTACTTGCACCTGGCGGTCACATGACCACCAAAGCGTGCCTCGCCTGAGACGCGTGGCTTTGGTTGAAAAGCATGCTTTTTGGTTTGATATATTCATGCGAACCCGATAAACGGGCTTTCAGAGTTCCCGAGTTGAGTTTACAATAAATATCTTCTCGGACGAGTTTGTGTCTTGGCCGTCACTTCGTCCGTCTCATGCAGGAGCAGCGGCTCCTTCACCGGCTCCTTTACGACACGCGATGGACACGGCAGTGTCCCTCAAACTGCCCACTTTCTGGGAAGCACATGCCGCCGTCTGGTTCGCTCAGGCGGACTCCAAGTTCGCCCTGCGTGGCATTACGGAGGACGCCACTAAGTACCATTACGTGGTCACCGCGCTCGGCTCCCCGACCGCTGCCTGAGCCTCCTCCAAAGCCCGCCCGCTGACGGCAAGTTCGACACCATCAAGGCACTTCTTCTGGGCGCTTTCGCCCTCCCCCCGTCTGAACGTGCCCGACGCCTGCTCGACCCTGCTGAGCTCGGCGACACGCGCCCATCCGAGCGTATGGACTACATGCTCGCGTTGCTCGGCGAGCACCCCTCGGATTTCCTTTTCCGAGAGCTTTTTCTCCGCCAGCTCCCGGCCCGGGTACGGGTCGCTCTGGCCAGCACGACCATCGCGGAACCCCGCGACCTCACCAGGGAGGCCGACAAGGTTTATTCGGCAAGCCAGCTCATCAGAGCGGCGAGCCAGCTCATCAGGGTGGCTTCCGGGAGCCCGCCCGCCGCCCAGTCGGCGCCCGCGGTGCAGTTTCCCACCCACCTGCCTGACGCCTGCGACGCAGCTCCCTTCCCGGAGGCCGCCGAGCCGGCACAACTGGCGGCGGCGCCGCCGCGTCGCCCAGTCCCGACGCGTCGACCGGCGCCCCTGCCAGACCCGGCCTGGTGTTATTTCCACGCCAGGTTCGGGCGGCAGGCCCGATCATGTCGACCCCCTTGCACGTTCGGCAGGTCGGGAAACGGTCGGGCCGGTGCTCACTACCAGCCATGAGCGCCGGCCGTTCCGGAAGCCTGCTATTCATCGCGGACCAAGCGTCGGGGCGGTGTTTTCTCTGCGACACCGGCGCTCAGCTGAGCATCATTCCCGCTTCGGTGGAGGACAGGCGGGCTGCCATTTGCGGCCCCTCCTTAATCGCGGCCAACGGCTCCACCATCCGCACCTTTGGCCCACGTACCGTCGCCCTCCACTTCGGCAGGTAGCTCTTTCGCTGGGAGTTCGTGACAGCGGACGTCCCCATGGCTTTGCTCAGGGCTGATTTCCTTTGCACCCATGGGCTATTGGTCGACGTGAAACGCCGGTGTCTCATCAACGCCGAAACTTTCAGCTCGATGGCGTGCGTCTTGAGCCGTTCCGTGCCCACCGAGCTTTCCTGCATCCTCCCGGTGGCGGACAACTTCGCGCGTCTCCTCGTGGAGTTCCCGGCCCTCACACGACTGACGTTTTCGGCCGTCGCGGTGCATCACGGCATCGAGCATCACATCCCCACTACGGGCCCGCTGGTGTATGCCCGAGCTCGCCGTCTCGACCCCGCCAAGGCCGAGTTCGCTGTGCTGGAGCGCCTCGGCATCATGCGGCGCTCCGACAGCGCCTGGGCCTCGCCGCTGCACATCGTCCCGAAGCCAGGGGGTGGATGGCGGCCATGCGGCGACTACCACCGCCTCAACGACGCCACTACCCCCGACAGGTACTACCACCGCCTATCCAGGATTTTTCCGCCCGGTTGACGGGGCGGACCATTTTTTCAAAAGTGGACCTGATTCGGAGGTACCACCAGGTGCCCGTCCGCCCGACCGACATCCCAAAGACAGCCGTTATTACACCTTTTGGCCTCTTTGAATTCCTCCAGATGCCCTTTGGCCTCAAACGTGGCACAGGCGTTCCAGCGCCTGATGGACGGCGTGCTGTGCAACTTGCCGTTCCTCTTCACCTACCTGGATGACATCCTCGTCGCCAGCACGTCCAGAGCCGAGCACCTCCTCCACCTCTGGACGCTGTTCGGCCGCCTCCGCGAGCACGGCTTCATTGTCAACCCGGCCAAATGTCACTTTGGTGCGGCGACAATCGACTTTTTGGGCCACCTCATCACCCGGAACGGCGCCGTACCGCTACCGGCCAAAGTCGAGGCCATCGCCGCTTTCGCGTGCCCCCGCTCCGTCAAGGCGCTGCAGGAGTTCCTCGGGATGGTGAACTTTTATCACCGCTTCGTGCCCCGAGCGGCGCAACTCATGCGGCCCTTGTACACCGCCCTTCGCGGCCAGCCGGCGAAGCGCGACGTCGTCTGGTCCACGGACATGGACGCTGCATTTGCCGGCGCGAAACGGGCCCTCGCCGACGCAACGCTGCTGGCCCACCCGGTACCCCATGCTCCCATCGCCCTCACCACGGATGCCTCCGACTACGCCATGGGCGCGGTCCATGAACAATGGGTGAACGGGGCCTGGCAGCCGCTCACGTTCTTTAGCCGGCAACTCCTACCCAACGAGCTGAATTACAGCACGTTCGACCACGAGCTCCTCGGGCTGTACCTGGCCGTCCGCCATTTTCGCCACCTCCTGGAGAGCCGCCCGTTCACGGCCTTTGTCGACCACAAGCCATTGATTTTCGCAATGGCCAAGGTCACGGAGCCGTGGTCGGCCCGCCAGCAGCGCCACCTCTCCGCCGTGTCGGAATACACCACGGACATCCGGCACGTTGCCGGAAAGGACAACGCCGTGGCTGCCTGCCTTTCTCGGGCCGGCACCAGCGCCGTCCACCTCGGCGTGGATTTCGCCCTGATGGCGATGGACCAGGCCACCGACGGCACGGTGCAGGCGCTCAGGGTGGCAGACACGGGCCTCCGCTTTGCTGACGTCCCCTTCGTGGGCACGGTCCTGCTTTGCGATGTCTCCCAAGGCCGACCGCGCCCTGTCGTGCGGTTCTCCTGGCGGCATCGTATTTTTGCTTCCCTCCACGGCCTCGCACCCAGGCCGGAAGGCGTCCCAGAAGCTGGTGTCGGCACGCTTCATCTGGCACGGGTTGCGACGGGACGTCCGCAACTGGGCCAACGCCTGCACAGCCTGCCAGCGGGCCAAGGTCCACCGTCACACCCAGGCTCCGCTGGCTCCTTTCACTGTGCCCGAACGGCGTTTCGACCACGTCCACGTGGACCTGGTGGGTCCCCTTCCCCCATCGCGGGGGTTCACCCACCTGCTCACCATGGTGGACAGGACCACCAGGTGGCCGGAGGCCATGCCCCTCACCTCCACCACCGCCGCCGACGTGGCGCAGGCGTTCATCACCACCTGGGTCGCGCGCTTCGGCGCACCGGTGGACATCTCGTCCGACCGCGGCCCACAGTTCAGGTCCGAACTTTGGGGCGCGGTCGCCCACACGTTGGGAGTCATTCTGCACTGCACCACGGCCTACCACCCCCAAGCCAACGGGTTGTGCGAGCGGTTACACCGCTCCATGAAAGCCGCACTCATGGCCGGCCTCCAGGACGACGGGTGGGCCGACCGGCTCCCATGGGTCCTTTTGGGCCTCCGCACGGCCCCCAAGGAGGACCTCCAGGCGTCCACCGCCGAGCTGGTGTATGGCCAAACTCTCCGAGTCCCGGGCGAGTTCGTGCCTGACGCCACCAGCCCCTGGTCCGCCGCGCGCCAGCGCACTGACTTCCAGGAGGCCGCCAAACGTTTCACCCCGGTGCCAACGTCCTGCCATGGCGACCCCCACTCCTACGTCCCCCCCAGCACTCCGCACAGCAGAGTACCTCTTTTTGCGGCACGACATGCACTGGGGGCCGCTCCGGCCACCATACGTCGGACCCTTCCGCGTCCTACGATGGGACAACAAGTCTTTTGTCGTCTGCATTGGCGGCCGGGCGGACCGAATTTCGGTGGACCGCCACAAGCCGGCCCACATGGACGTCGACCAGCCACCACAGCTGGCTCTCCCACCACGGCGTGGCCGCCCCCCATCCACTGCACCCCCCCCCGTCCGGCCACCCGCCACCACACCGGACCCCCCCCCCCCCGACCAGCCAGGGGTCGTTTCGGGCGGGTCATCCGGACCCCCTCAGATTGACCTTCCTGGACCAAGTCGATTCTGGGGGGGCGTGTGTAGCGACCCATGGGTCCCCCAAAGATCGAGACCAGCGACAGAATCGCCTTGCCCCCGCTGGTGACGTAACCGGCGGACACACCACGGCACAGCGGTTATAATTACTTGCACCTGTCGGTCACATGACCACCAAAGCGTGCCTCGCCTGAGAGGCGTGGCTTTGGTTGAAAAGCATGCTTTTTGGTTTGATATATACATGCGAACCCGATAAACGGGCTTTCAGAGTTCCCGAGTTGAGTTTACAATAAAAAGCTTCTCGGACGAGTTTGTGTCTTGTCCGTCACTTCGTCCATCTCATGCAGGAGCACCGGCTCCTTCAAGGTTTTACATGTAATTAATTCTTTAGTTTCGTTTAACTTGTAATAGTCAGGCAGATAGGTGTATCCATCATAGGAATTGTGGGTTTAGACGTACAAGCATGAAATTTGGCACAGTCATATATAATAATCCAATGAATAATTCCAGATGTGGACCCACCGCGAAAACGTCCTATGGTAGCCATGGCGGCCATTTTACAAAATGGCCGTTTTGACCGCGATTATTTTTTACCGGACGACACAAATGCTTCTTTATGTTCTAATGAAATGACTCTAGATACACATATATGCCATAATTGTATTCTCCAAATGACCACAATTTGCATTTGTGTTGCCAGCAATGTCAATTAACCCACCAAGCACTGTAACGGTAACTTATATTACTAGATAGTTCCAGTTTGATCTTGTTTATACAATAAGTTTATACAATCATGGGGGGGAGGGGAATAAACGCACATTCCCCTCCCCCCCACCCCCCACACACCCCACACACCCCCACCCCCCCCCACACACACATACACACACACACACACACCCCCCACCTCCACACATACACACACGCACATCTGCCCCCTTCCATGCGCACACCCCAACCCCCAACCCCCCACCCCCTTCCCACATACACACATATCCACCCACTTCATAATCAATCATTATCAACCAACTGGGCATGATTCCAACTGAACGTAATCAAAACAAAGCGATGTTCTGATCGTCACGAAGCAAACAAGGCTTTAAGAACGAAAAACTGGGTTACTTCGCAAACGTCATTTCCGGTTTGTGGTTTTGACAAAACTGATTTTGCTTGTTCGGCGATATTTTGACAAATTCTAATAAAACCGCGAAGATATTTGTGAAATGAACTCAATAAGAAGTGTTTAAGATATTGTAACGGATTTGGGAATTGTGTGTGTAATTGGATGTAGAACGTGTTGTAAATATCACCCTACCTAGTGTAAAGATCAAAGGTCGTCCTTAGTTAAGCCATCGCACACACGTAGCCAATCATAAGTTTCCCTCACTAGTTATGTCCTTACTATATGTCAGTATAAGGCTCTGTGGTCCACTAGTTCATTGCGTTGCATCAATTAAATAAGATAGAGCCCCTTTTGTCATCTATTGCCAACTGCATTCGCCACTACGGTTTTGGCTGATGGTCAGCGCCTTTGACTCCATTAGCCACGAGGTGAGCTCAGAGAAGAAAGGCGTGTCTCCGCCCTCGTCAATGGAGGGAGGAGTATGCCAGCCCTTGCCGACCAACCAAGAACGAGGGGTTTGGCTTTGAGAGGGCGTGGAGAGAACCATCGAGGAGGTTCGCGAAGGTTTGAGGGTGTGGCAGATATAACCGCGGTGGGACATCCCGAAAGAGAGAGGGGAGAGAGAGAACCGAGAGAGATAGGTTATTGGAGAGCACGCGGCGCATGTGAGAGAGAAGTGATTGGAAAGCACGTGACGCAGCGGTGCGCAGGGTCAGCTTGAACCAGCGGAGCTTTGACCGTGCAGCTTTGCCACCGCCGCAGTTCGAACCGCAGCAGCTTGCACGACCGCAGCTTGGGCTTTGATGGCGGTGCTGACGTGGCCGCGAAGGAACGGCGGCTGCCCCCTCCCGGCCCGACCGTGCTCCGGTCATCCACCTCCTGTGATTCGTTCCTGCCTTCATCCCCCATGTAAGTGTGATTGCCGTCTGTCTTTCATGTTGTCTTGGGGTTAAATAAGCTTGTATAGGTAAGCTAGTGGTGCACTGTGTCTGCTTCTTCTTTAAATTACCTTCGTTTCTTCTTCTTTCTTTGGTTTGTTGTAAATAATAAATATCTGTTCTTCCTACCTTGTCTTCTTCTTCATGCTCGTTCGGTCGCTTTAGAGGTTTCTATATTGAGGGTACATGGTGCGATTCGGCCAATGAATATAAATCGGGTCTAGTCTTGGAAAAGGGCTCACACCGCAGTTCGCTTCGCTCGGCGCAAATCATCCATTACACTGCGGCCGTGAGCGGGGAATATTTCCTTGCGTACCAGGAGGCGCTGGTATTTAGGTCATAGGACGGTTGGGCCTAATACCCTACCCAGCGCCGACCGGGCGTGATGTCATACCCCCTGGACCACGTCGGTCAGTCATAAGTGAGGGAATTAATCCCCCCTTGGTAAGGGGAAGGGGCCGACGTTGGGGTCTGTAACAATTGGTGTCAGGAGTGGGATTCGGACCTGGAGCGCGAATAGCGCGCTCAAAATTTCGAGCGGCCAAATTTAATTTTAAAATCCCAAATTTGAAAATTGTGCCATGGATGATCAAGGCGACAGGATGCCGGTGGGGGAATTAGAAGAGGGGTTAGGGGTAACCCACGACCAGAGGGAGGAAATGGAGGAGGAGAGCAATGGTGAAGTGGTTGCGGGGATATCAGGTGCACAAAATGGCGCCCTCGCGCACGTGGTTGGAGGGACACAAAATGGCGGCTCACACGTGGTTGCGGGGGCCATGCCCGTGGCACCAATGGGCGTGGTCCAAATGCAAGCCTTCATGGCCCAATTTAGAGTCCCTGTATATAGAGAGTTGTGTCAACTCAAATTTGGACGCCATTTTGTGTCTAAGTGTGTCGGATTAGATATACATGTACATTCGCGATATGGGGTGATATATTCTAAACCTGCTAAAAAAAAAATTACTACACATATTTAGTCTTATTATTACATACATGTGATATTTGTTTTGTCAAAAACTCAGCTATTGCCGTGAAAAAGAGCTGTGTGGTGATATTAAAAGTGGTATGGCAATGCATATTACAAGCCAACACTGCATATAAGAGCTAACATTATAAGTAAGACAAACCAATGCTGTCGTTCTCTGAATTTTAACAACTTTTAGAAAGGAGTGTGGGCATATCCAATATTTTTTAAAGGGTGCCGAGAGCAATTCCGGTGTAGGACTTCCAGCCGACATATAGTCTAACACACTTAAAACAAATTCTGCACGTGGTATTGCCATATTTCTATAGTGTACAACTTTAGTTTTATCGACATTTATATTCAATTTCCATTGTAATGATTTAACAAGCTGCAAGTCAGCTTCTGTCTCTGACATAAGGAAAACGTCATCGGCATCTAGTAAGATTGAAACGTTCATTTATTACTACACCCTTGCCCAGAACTCTGATGGATATTGCCTGATCGATTAATATGTTTCATAGCTGGCGACTTAATTAACACTTAATTTTCGACTGCGCCAAGCCGTAATTAAACAGAGAAAAAACTTTTTAAAAATACCTGCAGTGTGCACGGTTCGTCTAGTCGAACAGATATGGAAAAGCACAGATAAGACGTCGTATTCACCATAACTTGTTTAATTTCACCAGGAACACGATGAGGCCAACACAGTAAACATTCAGTACAAAACTTGGTTCATACATTCAGTACAGAACATGATTCATACATTCAGACCGTAAGAAAACTCTGCCCGTAATACAACACTCTGACCAGACCAACACTTCATCCCACTACGTTCACTCCTCACAAGTGAAACTCATCACTACTCCGTTCACTCCTCACAAGTGAGACTCATCACTACTCCGTTCACTCCTCACAAGTGAGACTCATCACTACTCTGTTCACTCCTCACAAGTGAGACACCATCACTACTCCGTTCACTCCTCACAAGTACACCTGTTACACCTGCCAACAAATACACCTGTTTTACTGCATTAATCACCTAGAAATATTGTATGTTTTGGGAACGATCGCTGTCACCAGGTTAAATATATAGGGATTGTCCAATGTGCAAAATCTTCCATCACTACAATTTGGCCATAAATCCCGGGGTGGGAAATATTTGAGCAAATATGCCACAAGACGCATGAGCACTGTACAAAGCAAACAATAACTCGTCAAATTTTGGACGTATGGATGGCTGCACAACCCGCAAAAAAATTGAGCAGGTCCCCCCCTAAAATTGCTTTTATGATTGCCGATTAGGCTAAAGATTTTAAACCAAAAAAATAACTTGCCTCGGAATAAGTTTTGAATGGACGGACAGACAACTGAAAACAAAACGGACCATGGGTTTCCCACCCCTATAAAATCAAAATTAATTCCCTCTGAAAAAGTACAGTGACATTGCCCGCAGACTACCCAACCGCAGACCAGGCAATGTCACTGTACCGGGACATTTCATCAATCAATGACAATATGCGGTCCGCTAGGACTACCCGAAAAAAATTGAGCAGGGTTCTTCCCACGGAAATGCATTTTTGGTCAGCTCCTTGAAGATTATAAACAAACACAAATCACTTCCCTTTATAAAAGGGTTTTCAACGGACAGACAACCAAAAAAAACCGAGCAGATAGAATTGCTTTTGAACATCGATCATCAAGCGGCGTGGGCCTACCTGGCAGAGTCTCGAGGAGTCGATCGCTTTCCAGCTCTTTCGTCTGACTTTCGCTTCCCAAATTTGTCTTCTGACTTTATCACTTGGAAATCTATACATCTTATATTTCCCAGATTGGTTTGAACAACCAAAAGCAGAACAACCAGTCATTTTGTTTGGCAATAAACAACATTCCCGTACCAAGCTGACGTTCACGCACGGTGAAGTTAGACACAAAATGGCGCCACAAAATCACGTGACCAGAAATCTCGGGTCAGCGCATGGCGCAACTCACTTTATACAGGGACTCTAGTTTGAACCAAATATGGGTGGGAGGGATAGAGCAGTGGGGATTGGTCGAATGAAATATGGGTGGGAGGGATAGAGAAATGGGGAAGTGCAATTTGATAGGTCGAGTGAAATGTTGGGTTGGGCAGACTTCCGGCTGAGTGAGTTCGATTAGGTCTGCATATTAAAATATCCTTGATGAGGAACATCTGTTCTTCCTTTGTTCGCACCAGACTCTGCGGAGCCAAAACTCCCCCAATTATGCTTGGAGACTTTAAGGACATATGAAAGGCATTCACTGACTATTTCAATGTAAAGCTTTTTCAAACCTTCGAAGAAATAAGTGGATATATCTTTTACTCATCATATTTCTAAATAGAAATTTAGAAATACCGAATGAGTTTTGCGAGCACATGAGGTTATAATTTCAAACCTGCATGCTCTCCGTAATTCATTCATCTTTAATATTATTGTTTCACAGAATTTGAGCATTACTATCCTGATAATTCAGTAGATGTCTATAATTTTAATTATTGCCTTTGAAAAAGAATTCCGGGGAACTCCTGACAGTTTTTTAAAACTCAAAATGCCGGAGATAGCTCCCCTACTGGAGCAAACTTGTATGCAATGAGGAAGTCCCTATCCAATTTACCAATGCATCAATCCACAGGCACCTATCCCCGAATGTTTTTCTACATGGCTCTTTAAAAAAAAAACAAGACTGCATACAATCTTTTGATAGTTCCATACACAATTTTCAAGACTTTAAAAACCAGTCATAAGATTAACTTGCATGCGAAGCAAGTGTTTAGAAAGAAAGGTACATGTGGATCCCATCCCCACAGGTCACGTACACATTATTTCACCTTAATTGTAAGCAAACATTTAAAATGCAGAGCATTGTGAAGATGGAGATTCGTTTTTATCAAACACAATGGAAGTTGCAAACCAGTTAAGTATTTTACCTTGAAAACAATATTTTTCTATAACTTACTTATTGAACTCAGTAAAAAACATTGTAGATATCTATTTGAATATATTTTAAAGACATAACGTAATGACATTTACTGAATCATTATTCGACATTGTACATAATAAATTTATCATTTGTGAAGACCGAATCCAACACCATATTTCAAAGCACCATATCTAACTATATCTCCCTCAGTCATAAATAAATAATTACAGCACCTTTATTAAAACTATACCAAAATGATTTACCATTCTGTGGTTTTACACTTTCCCTATCAAATAAATTTGGTCAGGGTGCCAGCGATAATTCGCCGACGCTCCCTCCTTTTTCAGCAAACACAGTAGAATAATTATTTTGCTTTTTAATTTCCCGACAGTTCTGAATGGAATTTATATGCAAACACTCTCTATTTTACCACTGAAGATGTAGTAAAAAAAAATGTGTAGTATAAAAAATGTATAAACTTGTATGTATCACGGTAAATAGTTTAAATTTCTCGCTGTTGTGATGAATGAGATAGAGCTTTCTATATGGAATGAATGAATGAATGAATGAAAGGCATGAATGATTTAAATATATATGAATATTTTAAAATAAATAATATATCATATAAATAATATAAAATACAAATAAATATTTATTCATTCATTTCATTCATTCATTCATTCATTCATATATTATCCTTGAATTACTCTTGATAAAACAACAATTCATGACTCATCTAGAAACCCACAACCTTCTAACTGATGTTCAGTATGGCTTTAGACGGTCAAGGTCTTCTGGTGGTGTGCTATCCCTAATCACTGAACATGTGGAATGGGGTTTTGGATCATTGTGGAAAAGCCAGGGTTGTTGCTCTCGACGTCTCAAGGCTGAAATCAAATGGCATTTCTGGAGAATTGCTTGATACAATCTCTGACTTCCTTGCAAATCGTCAAATATTTGTGGTACATGAGGGACAGTAATCCCCTGTGCATAATAAGATTGCTAGTGTTTTTTTTTTTTTTTTTTTTTGTATACTGAATCGAGGCTCATGAAAGAGCTAACATTTACTTCACAAACAAATCAACCAGACAAACAAAATATATAAAAAGAGGGAGCAGAAGACGAGATGGGGAGAGAAGGGGAAGCACACAAACACAACATTTGAGAGCAGGGAGATGTGTGGGAGGGAGAGGGCTTGTGGGGGGGGGAGGCGTGGGAAGGGGGGGGGGGGAAGAAGTATAAAACACAAGGATACCAAGGACATCCAGGACGGATGTTGGTATTTCAAAAAGGTGGAATTGGGGTGAAATTAGCGGGGGTAGAAAAGATCAAGGTTTTGGATGGGGGAAGATAAGAGATGGTGGTGAACAGCTGTTTTAAAAACCTGGAGGGTGGAGTGGGATTGAAGAGAGTGAGGGAGTTTGTTCCAGAGGCGGGAGAAAAGAGTAATGAAGGAGTGAAGGTGAGCAGAGAGTCTTGACTTTGGCAGTTTAATCATAAGAGGTTTGCAGGCAGATCTTGTGCGACCTGTAGGAAAATTTGTGGGACAGAGTCCAGAGAGAGCTGGGGGGGGGGGGCAAGGCCAGAGAGGAGTGGGTAGAAGACGGAAAGACCACCAACCTGCCTGTGGTGAGTGAGTGAGAGGCCCTTGGAGTTAGCTTCATCGCAGGAGATTTCAATGATTCTGAATGTTTTTATTTCAACAGCATGAAGACGAGCTAGGTGTGAGGCAGGAGCACCAGCCCAGAGGGGAGAGCAGAATTCCATTGAGCTGTGGATGAAAGCCTTCTTTGTGTTGAGGAGCTCAGGTGTGCCAAGGAAGGACTTCGCACGACGGAGGATGCCCAGTCGGTGACTGGCTTTGGAGGCCAGATTTGAAATGTGGTTTTCCCAGGAAAGATCATGGCAGATAGTGAGACCCAAAAGCTTGAGTGACAGAACTTCTTGGAGAGGATTATTCAGAAAGTGGATGGGAGGATTGTCCAGTCGGTCTTTTCAGAGAGACATCGTAAGAGTGTGAGATTTGTCAGGATTGAAAGACATGTTCCACTTGTTTGCGCAGTCTGTGATTTTGTCCAGGTCTGCAGAGAGTGAGGAGGCTGCAGACTGCCGATCTGAGGGATGAAGAATGGAGCGACAGAGAGTAGAGTCATCAGCAAAGAGATAGAGAGGATTTTCAAGAGAATCAGAGAGATCATTGATGAAGACCAGAAAAAGCACAGGGCCCAGAACACTGCCTTGGGTAACTCCAGCCTGAACAGGAAGAGGAGATGAGAGAAACCCATTCAGGGCCACACGTTGACTACGACTAGAGAGGAAGTCCGCCAGCCATGCATGGATATTTCCATGGATACCAAAAGAAGAGCGTTTGGTGAGCAGAGCGTTGTGCCAGACCATATCGAAGGCATGTGATATGTCAAGGGAGACAGCTCTAATTTCCTGTTTGGCATTGAGGACCTCCATCCATTGTTGAGAAAGCAGAAGCAGCATGTCCAGAGTAGAGTGACCAGGTCTGAAACCAAATTGATGATCAGAGATCAAGCCATTGGAGAATAGGAAAGATTTCATATCTGAAGCAATGATGGAATCCATGACTTTTCTGATAATTAGGAGAAGGCTCCTTTTTGTTATGGTTATGAATCAAATCCTTTTGGTTATGACAAACTTCCCTGCTAATGTCTGCTGCTCTTCTTCTGCTCCAATCGGTTCTTATGATCATGTGCTTGTCAAAGTGGACATCTCTCTGGCCATTCTCAGAGAGCCTCCTCAGCGTCGACGAGTCTGGCATTTCACTCAGGCCGAATGGGACGGTCATCAAGCAGCCATCAATCGTCTGGATTGGTCTCCCATCTCCACTGCCTCTGACATCAATTCTTCCTGGGAATTCTTCCAAAGCAAACTGATCTCCCTCATGCACAGATTTATCCCATCTCGCCTTCAGTTGTCTTACCCTTCCTCCCGTCCATTGTACACTGAATCTTGTGGTGAGGCAGTTGCCCTGAAACAACTTGCCTTTGCCTCTTGGAAGGCTAATCCAACTGAAGGCAATCTCAGTTCCTTCCACCAAGCTCGGAACAAGTGTGTGTCTACCCTCAGGAATGCCAGGAAGCACTATCTCTCCACACTCAAGAATGAACTCTCAAACCTGTCTCCTTCCTCCAATCCTGGTGGCGTCTGGTCAAATCCGTTTCTGGTGTTTGTTCCCCCTCCATCCCCTCCCTTACCTCAAATGGCCACACAGTTGACATCGCACGTGACAAAGCTGGATGCCTCAACTCTGTGTTTGCCTCAAAATCCTTAGTCCCAAACCCATCTCTCTCTGTTCCCACCTTTCCCAGTCGAACCCAACTGCTCCTGGACTCTGTGTCCTTCTCTCCTGACAAGGTGGAGGAGTTTTTGTCAAACCTCGACTCTGATTCTGCAACTGGACCAGACGGCATCAGCCCACAGGTCCTAAAATCCTGCTCTGCCGCTCTATTTCACCCTCTCTCTGTTCTTTTCACCCTATCTTTTGCTCAAGGTCATCTGCCAGCATCCTGGAAATCAGCAAACATTACCGCTTTACACAAAAAGGTGCAAAAACAGATCCTTGCAACTACAGACCAATCAGCCTGCTCCCAATTATCAGCAAAGTCATGGAATCCTTCATTGCTTCGGATATGAAATCTTTCCTCTTCTCCAATGGCTTGATCTCTGATCATCAATTTGGTTTCAGACCAGGTCACTCTACTCTGGACATGCTGCTTCTGCTGTCTCAACAATGGATGGAGGTCCTCAATGCCAAACAGGAAATCAGAGCTGTCTCCCTTGACATATCACGTGCCTTCGATACGGTCTGGCACCCAGCTCTGCTCACAAAACTCTCCTCCTATGGTATCCATGGAAATCTCCATGCATGGCTTGCGGACTTCCTCTCTGGTCGTAGTCAACATGTGGCCCTGAATGGATTTCTCTCATCTCCCCTTCCTGTTCAGGCTGGAGTTCCCCAAGGCAGTTTGCTGGGCCCTGTGCTTTTTCTGGTCTTTATCAATGATCTCTCCGACTCTCTGGAAAATCCTCTCTATCTCTTTGCTGATGACTCCACTCTCTGCCGCTCCATTCCTCTTCCCTCAGATCGGCAGTCTGCAGCCTCCTCACTCTCTGAAGACCTGGACAAAATCACAGACTGGTCAAACAAGTGGAACATGTCTTTCAATCCTGACAAATCTCACACTCTTACTATGTCTCTCCGAAAAGATCGACTGGACAACCCTCCCATCTACTTTCTCAACAATCCTCTCCAAGAAGTTCTGTCGCTCATGCTTTTGGGTCTCACTATCTGCCATGATCTTTCTTGGGAAAACCACATTTCCAAGCTGGCCTCCAAAGCCAGTCACCGACTGGGCATCCTCCGTCGTGTGAAGTCCTTCCGAGGCACACCTGAGCTCCTCACCATATACAAGGCTTTCATCCGCAGCTCAATGGAATACTGTTCTCCCCTATGGGCTGGTGCTCCTGCCTCACACCTGGCTCGGCTTCACGCTGTTGAATCCAAAGCTTTCAGAATCATTGGAATCTCCCGCGATGAAGCTATCTCTGAGGGCCTTTCACTCACTCACCGCAGGCAGGTAGGTGGTCTTTCTGTCTCTACCGACTCCTCTCCGGCCTTGCTCCCCCAGTTCTCTCTGTGCTCTGTCCCCCAAATATTCCTACAGGTCGCACAAGATCTGCCAGCCACCCTCTGATGGTTAAACTGCCGAAATCTCGGCTCTCTGCTCACCTTCACTCTTTCATTCCTTTTTTCTCCCGCCTCTGGAACAAACTCCCACACTCAGTTCAATCACACTCCTCCCTCCAGGTCTTTAAAACAGCTGTTCACCACCATCTCTTATCTTCCCCCATCCAAAACCTTGATCTTTTCTACCCCCACTAATTCACCCCAGATCCACCTTGTTTGAAATTCCAACTTCTTTCCTGGAAGTCCTGGCAGTGTCCATATGTTTTATACCTCTCCCACCCCCCCCCCTTCCCATGCCTCCTCCCCAAAGCCCTCTCCCTCCCACAGTTCTCTCGATGTCTCCATGTCTCTCGGTCCCTGCTCTCAAATGTTGTGTTTGTGTCCTTCCCCCTCTCTCCCCATCTTGTCTACCACTCCCGATGTTATTTGTTTTTTGTGTCTGTTTGTCTTTCTGTGTGATTAATGTTCCCACTTTCACAAGCCTCGATCTTGTATACAAAAAAAAAAATGTTGCCAAATGACCATGTTGCCAAAAGACTTCGCACCCTTGAAGATGAAGAATTTGTCTATCATATGGACAATCTGTGTTACAAAGCTTACACTCACAAAAAATCGTTGGAAAATATCAGTAAAGCTTCCGCCTCCACTTCTAGTGGCAGTGAAGAAGTCAGTCGTGAGGCATCATCACGCCGCTCTCGCTCAAGCATCTCGCCGAGACCTGGCCCTTCCAATGTACCGGACATGAGGGAGTTGTCATGTGTCATTTGTGGATACAAGAAGCACCATGGGGTGCATCAGAAATACCGCATATCAGAGTGTGACAGGGCCAGTAAATTATTGGAGGCAACCGTAAGCTTTCAGGATGATGTTTGCACTCGCACTTGTGACATACAAAGTGTTCGTGCAGTATTTGGTGCCGACTTATATTGCCACAATTTGTGTATTAAAAGTTATTTGCTGAACTATGAGCGTATATTTGAGAAAGGACAAACAGAAAAACCTGTGACTCACAAGCAACAAGCATGGGAACAAGTAGTGAAGGACATAGAGATTGGGATAAATCAAGGCTTTGGTTATGAACAAAGCTTTGTAAGAGACTGTGTGGACCGTGAAATTACGTCATGTAAAAGAGTAACTAACAAGGAAGTAAATGTACTCTTACTTAATCACTTTGGAGATAGAATTAGATTCTCTGTGCCTAAAGAGGCCAATAAGTCTGTGATGTTTTTTGGCAAAGATGTCAATGTCCAGCATATGGCTGAGACAATTCGCGCTAATGACCCTATCCGTCAGTGTGCAGAAAGCATAAGACAGTGTCTTTTAGAGTATGACTTTGATCTTCAGGATCGGTTTTGCGATATGAATGACTTGAAAACTGCTTGGGAGAGTATAAAGATCCCTGAACCGCTGTTAAGTTTCTTTTCCATTTTGTATAATTTTGATGCTGAGTCATTTGCTTCTTCATGTAAGGTAGTCGGTGTGGGGGATAATGCAGAGGAGACAAGCGAAGCAGAGTCTGATGTGTCGTCATCGAAATGCAGACAAATGCTGGCACTGTTCCAAATCATGTTTTACAACTTGCACAATGGAAGAAGGAGAACACCGCTTCATATGCTGAATAGTCAGGCAGTGTATGAAACTTGTAAAAGTGCTACCCTAATCACAAGCTTTAATCGCTTTGGGTTGTGCACAAGCTATCATGAAGTGATGCATAATCACACTGCTCTGGCCTCATTCATTGTTGAATCTTGCGAAGATGGAGTTCCATTCCCCAGTGATTTTGTGCCATTACAGTTTACCATGGCTGCCTTCGATAACTTCGATCACGAAGAAGCAACGTTATCAGGGATCGGAGGCAGCCATGATACTGTGACCGTGTTGTTCCAGGAGGATGGAGAACTCCAACCTGCCAAACCAAAAGTTTCAGAAACAACCATTCAACATGGTGAGAAGGCATTCAAGGTAGATCTTAAGTGCCAGGAACTGCAGAAATTTTACAAACCTGCAAAAAAGCCAAATCTACCAGCCAATTACCAAGTTGCCACTGATCCAATTCCTGTGAATAATGATTTACTGGATGCTGTAAGGGCAAAGGATGTTGCATGGTTACTTGCCAGACTAGATCTTGATGCTCACCCGTTGTACACAGTTAAAATCCGGCCTCAGAACCAGACAATGCCATCCTGGAGTGTAACAAACTCGGTTTGCTCTCCAGATGAAATCAGTCGGAAACGAATTGCTTTTCTACCCATACTACAATACCCTGTTACCCAGTATGACACTGTTTATACCGCAATGAAAAACCTCCAGGGTGTTCTGTGCAACATTGATCAGTTGGTACTACCAGTCACGTGCGACGAAGGCATTTATCATATAGCGCGGGAAATACAACTTATTCGCCCAGATGAGTTCAGCAACATCATCATATGTCTTGGTTCATTTCATATGGCGAAGGTTGTACTAGGCTGTTTAGGAAAATATCTGAAAGAAAGCGGGGCTGAGAATATTCTTGTAGAAAGTTGTGTGTTTGGTGTCAATGTTGTTGACTCGGTACGAGAAGCCAGAAACTACTCAAGGTCACTCAAGGGGATGCAGCTCCTAAAAGAAGCATTATGTCGGCTGGAATGGAAGGAATTCTTTGAACAGGAAGGCAATGCAACAAAATACAGTGAGCACCTAGAAAATGTAGTGGCATTCAAAGCAGCAGTTGCTATCAAGTCATTTGATGAGAGTGTGAGCATTCTGGAAGGATCAAAAACGTCAACTCAGCAGCTACTTTGTGCTTTTGATGACTTCAGAAACGAAGCAGGAAAATGCAGTGAAACCTTCAAATATTGGGACACATTTATCACACTTGCGACTCATTTGGAAACCTCATCAGAAGTGACAGGGAAGGAAATTGGGATTTACATCTTCAGACTGTGCAAGCATTGCTTCCAATTTTCATGGCTTTTGACTCAACCAACTACATCAGGTGGGGTTCCCTCTATCTTGAGGACATGCGCAAACTCCCACAAACAGCACCTGAGATCCACATAGCATTCCAAGAGGGCAAATTTGCCATAGAGAGGACACGTGGGACTTTTAGAGCAACTGGAGCAGACATGGCGCTAGAGCAAACGATAAATAGGTCCAAGAAAGGCACCTCGGGGATAATAGGCAGCAAAAAGAAGAAGAAATACGTTGCAATGTGGGACACAATCTACCATGAGATGCTGGCAATTAGTAATCTTTTCAGAGAACTAAGTGGAGTTACAACCCAGTACCAGCAAGATGTAAACAACTCCTTCAGCAAATATGAGACTGAAACCGGGGAAAGAAACGTCCAAGCAATTCTAACTGTTATTGAAAACAAGGAGAATCCTTTCAGGAAAGATGCCACACAGCAAATACTTCACAATATAATGACACAGGAAGTAATGACTGACGAAATCCGGAATCAGCTGCTTCAGGTAAAAGCAATTGGGACCGCAGCCTATGAGAAACTACGTAAAGAACGGTTTGTTGAACAGTCGGCTCAAATATTTCGGACCATTCACAGAACAAATCTGAAAACTTTCAAGAGTATCCGCGCACTCCCAAAACGACAAGAGGCTTCAGGAAAGTCACAAACACAGAGGGAAGATAAACATAGGCAGCGTGTCATTGAAATTGCCCATGCCCGAGGGAGATCCATGACAGACCTTCTAGAATATGACTTGACGTCATCTTCTTCGCTTTTTGACAGCCAGGGTCTTATGTCAAAGAACAACAAAAGTGACCTGATGAATGAGATTGCAAAGAAACATTCAATTGATGTTCTGGATGATTCAAAAGACATGCAGGTTGGGTATATAGCGGATGTCATGGCTAATGTAAGGAAGATGACTGCCAAAGAATTTACTAACTTCGGTGAATTTAGTGGAGGCATTGTAGCCTACATACAGAGATTTGCAAAGGGAGCTGATCGAATAGATTATATCTTTGATTCATACTTTGACATTTCAATCAAAAACTCGGAAAGAAAGCGACGAGAAACCATCTCCCTGATTGAACTGAATGCAGTCAGTGAAGATACACCTTTACCAGTTCAGATGGAGCGGTTCTGGCCAGCTAACAGGAACAAGCATAATCTTGAGATTTTACTGCACCAGACAGCCATAAAGCACGCGCGAGAGACCCCTTCAAGCCTGAAGGTATTTGTGAGTGGCTTTTCAAGTGAATCTGTCGAAGTCCCATGTCTTTCCTGTGTGATGGCTATTGCAGGGACATTCCAGAACTCTGCATTGATATAGAGGAAGCAGATACACGAATTATACCCCACGCCTTACATGCTGTGGAGCACGGAATACAACGACTTGTGGTGTTATCCCCAGACACTGATGTATTTGTGCTGTTGCTCTTTTACTGGGATGTACTGCATGAAAAGGGCCTTTATGAACTGTGGTTGAAAGCTGGCAGTGGAAACTCTACCAAATATATTCCAATACATTCTCTTGCGTCATATTAAGGGCCTGACCTATGCAAAGTCCTTCCCACTGTGCATACGCTCACTGGGTGTGATTACACCAGCAAGGTTGGCACAAAGCAAGCGGCCCTTAAAGCAAACCCATTAGACTACCTTCAAGGATTTGGTTGTAGCCAAAATGGACCTTCTGACGATGAAGTTGAGAGAGCAGAATCATATCTAGTGAAAGTCCTAAAGAATGGAACTACCTGCACAACAATGGATGAACTCAGGGATCATAATTATCACCACAGCAAAACCCCACTCGAGAAGTTGCCACCTACAAGCCATGCCATAAAGGCCCATATTCTAAGGGCATATTATGCTACATATGTGATGACATCAATTCTCTCTGCAAATACGACTGAGTTGAATCCTCTCCTATACGGATTTGAAGAGGAAGATGAACTTCTCCATCCAGATAAGGCCATCAGACCCATTGCCGAGGAATATGCTGTGCACTGTACTTGCTTGAAATGTGCGACAGAGAGATGTGCATGTCGAAAGAGTGACCTGCATTGTTGCAAGTTCTGCAAGTGCCAAGGTATGGGAGACGAGAATGTTTGCTGTAAAAATACAGCTGGTTGTATCTAAAACCGAACAGAACTCATATGTGACACTTACAGCTGCGTGGAAATGTACTCCTGGCATCTACATGTATTCCTTCTCCAATTATCAAATTGGCATGATTTGGAATAGTGACTACAGTCAGCAGTATACCTTCATTTGGATATAAAAACCTAGACTGTTACTAAAACTGAGCAAATTCAGCAGTTTATTTTTGCTGAATGGACTAAGGATGTTCCGAACCCCCGCCCCCCCCCCCCCCCCCTCTACAGGTGGTTGTTTTAGGACTTAGTGGGTTAGCGACATGGGAATGTTGTAAGAAATTAGTAAATTAAGTGATATTTAGGCTTAAAGAAATAAGTAGTTGGTGGTAGATCATATTCATACTGATGAAAATGTTCGATTACTTTATTTTGTGGCATGTGTCTTCCGCTGCAAAGGAAAATCAGCTTTTCTGAAATAGCACCATTTATCAAAGTTGATGTTTACGTTACAAAAGGGTTAATTTTTATACAATGCATATCATGTGATAGAGATACGTCTTGGCAACCTCTGACAGCCAGCAAACATTCTCAAGTAGTACAGGCAGCCTGTAACTCACATTTTTCTTCCGGTGGGTCAGATTTTAAGCAACCCCCGATTTCCACGACCTTTTGACCTCTGGACAGCAAATTTGCATAATAATCAGATAATTACATATTGTCACATGTAGAGTGAATAAAAACAAATATTTTGAATGGTAGTTTGCAGTTATATCATGTATGGTTGTGGCGTTATAAGCATTTTAGTTTCCCCTACCCCAAATTTTTGGTCGCCTCATGAACGCAAAAGCTTGATATTGTGACGTAATTTTCTCAAATCCGACCAGGCTCCCAGATGTCAACCCTCACTTTTTTGATGTCCCACATGGTCCACTTCAATAATATGAAGAGAAACTTAGGGCAAATAAAAGTCACACAGAAACCACCCCAGCCCATGGACTACATGGTGTTCCGTGTTTAACGGTGCATTTAAGTTATCTGCATTCAGAAAGTAGTTTGTCACCTCTCTTTAGCCATGAAAGGTTTATCCTTGTTATCTCACGCTTTTTGAAAAATATGAAGAACCTTCATCGTAGTCATATTGTGATCAGCTCTGACCATTCGTTTGTCTGTCAATCATGCTGTCTCCTCCTGAACGGTTGTGTAAAAATTCACGTACTTTGTTGTTATGATCACCACCTGGCAATAAGGTGCAAGAGTATTCAGAATTATTTTGACCCCACACCCTGGGTACATTACCAAAAATAGGTCAATACCCCTGGCGCTCACCTGATGGAACAAGCCACCAGGGAGGGGCAACATGCCATATTACACTGACAAAAGGTATTTTAAACCAGTTTCAATGGTTGCAAGAAGACAGGGCAGCATGTATAATTATACTAACATAATCATAAGACTTCAAACAAACAAAGAAAAAAATACCTATTTGAGAGGCAGCCCTTCCCCTCCTCCCACCCCGCATACCTTCACAGACCTCAATTATTCTAATGCCTTGAACCAGGGGTTCTTTACCTTTTTTGAGTCATGGCCCCCTTTTAGAATCTGGTGAAAGCTATGGACCCCTCCCCAGAAAATGTACATAAGCACATAAACACAAAATTTTGCATACAATGAATACATTTTATTGCATTGGAAAATTATTTCCTTCACAAACCGTCCTAATCAGAATTAAAAAAAAAATCTTTACAAAGAATATATCTCACTTTTTTCATGCAAAAATCAATGACCATTTTCTGAATAAAATGAAATGCATCCAAATTGTGCAAATTAAACAAAAAATACACACAAAACAAAACAAAAACACATTTTTCGTGACTCGGTCAAAAGGCAACAACAAGGGCATGCTCAAAGGAATTGTTCACTAAACCTGGGTGGTTGGTACATGATATGTCAATATGAGCATACATTAAGATAGAGTCCCCTGAAATATGAGACAAGCTCACTGATTCTACTCCGAATTCATGATAATACCCGGGTATGGGGGATGTAAATATCTTCGAATGGAAAGAAATGGAGAAAAACATGGTACCCCAATATTTATATTCACAGTGTCATGCATCATTTATCTATGAAAATATGGATGAAAGATAGACAATATATTGTAATGTAGAAAATAAATGCAGATAAAAACATGGCAAGCGGGAAAGGAAAATCAGAGCCAGTGCGTGACTGGTCTGTGATCTACATCACATCACATCACATCCACCTGCGACGCAGGTAAATTGAAAAATTATATTGATGGGTAATTGAATATACAGTATAATTATATAGGATAAAAAACATGGATCTGAAGACACTGTAAAGTTTTAAACCTCATCACTCATCAGTATATGAGAAGATTCCTGAGTCATGACAAGCCGTGGAAAGTGAGAAATAAGCACTTGATTATGGAGTGGCACTGGGTGGCGGGTCATGCAAACGATGATACCAAACTGTAAACACGAGGTCCAGCGGCCAGCGCGAAAATCTGGGGCAGGGGCCATTTTCTTCAATTTATATCGACCGGAACTATTCTGGAAGTCATAACTTCACGACGATGACGACTGTATATTACCTGACTGTACACTCAGTATCATCCCATTTCAACCTACCTTACAGATCTACTAGTCTTCAGCAAGAAATAATAAGTACATAACATCCTGTACATAGACAAAAAATAAAACTTTTTATAAAAAGATAGCGAAAATAAATTATAAATAATTTTTATGCGCCTGGTTCATGGATCCCCTGAAGCCCATCCACGGACCCCAAAAGGGTCCATGGACCACAGGTTAAGAACCCCTGCCTTAAATAAATAATTGGAACATCATCAGTGATTAAGGTTGTGGTGAGGTTTCATTGAAATTGTGCATGTAGTTTCAGAGAAAAGAGCAAATAACTACTTTGGGGTGGGGGCAGGGGGAGGGGCAACATGCCAAATGTACCTTAGACCCCGATTGGTTTTTTTTAAATGCCGGCAAACAAATGTTGGTACATCACAGGTGATGAACGGAACTTTGTGGTCAAGTTTCATTGGAATTGCATGTGCAGTTTCTTACACGAAAGCAATTACCTATTTTGGGGGCAATCCCCCCCGCCCCTGCACTCTGTAGATCACCTCATGGCCCGGTTTTTTTTTAGCTCACCTGGAACGAAGTTCAGTGGAGCTTATGCGATGGCGCGTTGTCAGTCAGTCAGTCAGTCAGTCAGTCCTTCCGTCAGTACATAAACACTTGAAACCTTTTTTCCAAAACCACTGATGGGATTGCGACAAAATTTGGCAGAAATGATCTTTGTTGTGTTGTGACTAAAGTTTGTTCACGGCATTAAAAAAAAGTCGGTGTCGAAGGGGGTCTACCAGGGTCAAAGTGGATCAGGTTTAACCCCCCGAAATAGGAATTTGCAATTTCCTCTGAAACTACACACACGATTTTGAAGAAACTTGACCACAACCTTCATTACCCGAGATGTACCGAAGTTTTTTCACGGCATTAAAAAAATCTGCCCCTTTGGAGGTTTATGGGGAGGGGAGGAGGCTCCCCCAAAAATAGGTATATGCTTTCTTCTCATAAACTATAGACACGATTTTGATGCAACCTGACCACAACCTTAATCACGCATGATGTACCAATGTTTGTTCAAGGCATTAGAAACATTGGGGTCTTAGGAGGTATATGGGGTTGGGGGTAGAGGGGCTTTGCCCCCCAAAATAGGTATTTTTTCGGGTTTGTTTAAAGTCTTATGATTATGTCAGTTTGATTCTTCATGCTGCCCTGTCTTCTAGCAACCATTGAAATTGGTTTAAAATAACCTTAGTCGGTGCAGTATACTGTTTATTCTACCAGGTGTGTGCCAGGTGTATTGCTCCTATGTTTGTTTTAATGCCGTGAACAAACTTTGGTACATCACGGATGATGACGGTTGTGGTCAAGTTTCATCAAAATCGCGTGTCTAGTTTCAGAGAAGAAAGTAAACATCTATTTTGGGGGGTCAAACCTGGACCCACTTTGACCGCCCATAGACCCCCTCACACTTCGATTTTCATAGTGCCGTAAACAAACTTCGGTACATCATGGGTGTGATGAAGGTTGTGATCAAGTTTCATTGAAATAGTGTATGTTGCTTCAAAGGAAAAAGCAAATTGCTATTTTGGGCGGTCAAACCTGGATCCACTTTGACCCCTGGAAGACCCCCTAAGACCCTGATTATTTTTTTTAAGGCCGTGAACAAACTTTAGTCACAACACAACAAAATATAATTTGTGCCAAATTTGCTCGCAATCCCATTCGTGGTTTTGGAGAAGAAGTTTCATGTGTTTATGGATGGACTGACAGACTGCTTGATGGACGGACGACGTGCCCATTGCATAAGCTTCACTGAACTTTGTTCCAGGTGAGCTAAAAATGGAATACCAAAAGGTAGAATACCAAAAAATGTAATTATAGGCACATTTTAAAACATTTTTTATGTAACCTTGTATATGCAATCAGCATTGGGGGACACATTAAATATATAAGCTTTTTCTCTAACTTCCGGTTCATGCCCCAGGATTTAGCATCAGGGTCAAAATGGAAAGGAGACCCTCAAAATTTAATATTGGGTCATTCCTTGTGGAACTTGTCGCCATCTTTTAACAAAAAAACTTTCATTTGAAAACAAACTCCAACCCCAATACTCCAACTGGTCCATCAAAGCAAAAATGTGGATTTTTTTTCCCAACAACAATTTTGTCTTTCTTCTAAAGAAAAGACTTATTTAATTCTGAAATGCTTATTTAAATCTAAATCAAGGATTGAGTTGTAATTAACTAAATTTCAGTAACTGCAGTTTGCACATCGACCATCTATGTGCAGTTATCTTCTCTTTTCCACCATGTTGTATCTTCTCTTATCTACCATCTCTTTTCTTTTTTTCTTTTTCGTATACAAGATCGAGGCTCGTGAAAGAGCTAACATTAATCACACAAAACGTCAAACCGACATATAAAACATATAATAAGGGGAGCGGTAGACTAGATGGGGAGAGAGGGGGAAGGACACAAACACAACATTTGAGAGCAGGGACATCGAGAGGTCTGTGGGAGGGAGAGGGCTTGGGGGGATGTGGGAGAGGTATAAAACACATGCATACTGCAAGGACATCCAGGAAAGAGGTTGGAATTTCAAAAAAGTGGATCTGGGGTGAATTAGCAGGGGTAGAAAAGATAAAGGTTTTGGATAGGGGAAGATAGGAGATGGTGGTGAACAGCTGTTTTAAAGACCTGGAGGGAGGAGTGGGATTGAAGGGAGTGGGGGGTTTGTTCCAGAGGCGGGAGAAAAGAGGAATGAAAGAGTGAAGGTGAGCAGAGAGCCTTGATTTTGGCAGTTTAACCATAAGAGGGTTCCTGGCAAATCTTGTGCGACCCTTCGGAATATATGGGGAACAGAGCACAGAGTGAGCTGGGGGAGCAAGGCCGGAGAGGAGTCGGTAGAAGACAGTAAGACCACCAACTTGCCTCCGGTGAGTGAGTTAAAGGCGCTCGGAGTTAGCTTCATCGCGGGAGATTCCAATGATTCTGAAAGCTTTGGTTTCAACAGCGTGAAGCAGAGCTAGGTGTGAGGCAGGTGCACCGGCCCAGAGGGGAGAACAGTATTCCATTGAGCTGCAGATGAAAGCCTTGTATGTGGTGAGGAGCTCAGGTGTGCCAAGGATCCACCATCTCTCATCTTCTCTTATCCACCATGTCTTATGTTCTCTTATCCACCATCTCTTATCTTCTCTTGTCCACCATCTTTTATCTCCTCTTATCCACCATCTCTTATCTTCCCCCATCCAAAACCATGGTCTTTTCTACCCCCGTTAATACAACCCAAATCCACCTCTTTCAAATTCCGTTTTTTTTCCTGAAAGTCCTTGTAGTGTCCATTTGTTTTTCTACTCCCCCCCCCCCCCCCCCCCCAACACCAAACCCTCTCCCCTCTCCCTTTCACAGATCTACCACTGTCACTGTTATTTATTGTTGGTGTGCTTCCATCTCTCTTCCCGTCTTGTTTCCCAATCCTTTTATTATATGTTTTATGTATTTTCTGTTTATGTCTTTGTGTTTTATGTGTTGCTCTTACACTCATAAGAAGTAGCTTCCTCATAAGTTTTGGAGCTGGCTAATTAGCAATGTCTTATTTTGATACATGTGCTGGGAGGAGGTTGCAGTAAAGACGTGGACCAAATATACTATAACGGTGTAGTGATTCTGTGATATTTAGATCATCCTTTTCTTCGACTGAATAAATGTCCTATTGACATGATTTATATTTGGAGGTTTTTAACTTTGTGTCCTGCAAAAGACTGACACTAAATTGCATGCAGGTGATGTCTATCCTGTGAAAGTGGAATGCACACAAAACAACAACGATTCTTCCGTCTCAGAAGCTTTGAGATGTGCTTCTGCAAAGGAAGAGTCAGATGTTCCTTTGACAAATAGCAGTGCTGCCTGTTCTGCAACTGGTGAGCAGAAACCTACAAAATTACCATTTAGGGCTGAATTTGCGAAAGGCACTTAGTGAGCATCTTGCAAACAAACGTGTAAACCTTAAGTGCTGTCAAAACTAGAACAGCACTCTGCAGAGCGCATTCCTCCGCCAGGCTGAACAGTTTGTTTTGTATCCCACTGATAGGCCGGATCTGGATTCGGACCTGAACCAAAATCTTTTCAGCTTGGTCTTGTCACCTAACCAGCTCGTCCACCAAGTTTAGTCATAACTCGTCCATAACTTTTTGAAATATTATGTTGTATATCACTTTTTACCCGATCTCTCAATGGTGAAGAATCGCATAAAAATTAAATAAACTTCGTATCCGAATCCATATTCAGATCTTCACCAAAATCGAAACCATTAGTCCTTGTAACACATACAACCTGTCCACCAAGTTTCATCCAAATCAGTCCATAAGTTTTTGAAATATCGTGCAATATATCGGTTTTAGCCCAATCACTCGATGGTGAAGAATCACTTAAAAGTCATCACCTGGTGTTGGCCAAATGGTTAGGGTGGAAGGCTTGGGATCCTAACGTCCTGAGTTTGAATCCCGTTGAATTAACGCCAGTTGGGGTTGACTCAGCCTATCATCCTTCCGAGGTCGGCAAAATGAGTACCAGATAACTGGTTATAGAGAGGCATTGCATCAGCGGCAGATGCACCCACTGAAAATGATGCAACCAGCAGCAGTGTGGCTGTACACCGAACCACCACCACCACCACCACCACCTTAAAATCAAATTATTCTCGTATCTGAATCCATATTCAGATCTTCACCAAAATCGAATCAATTAGTCCTTGAAACACACACAACCTGTGCTCCAAGTTTCGTCCAAATCCGTTCATAACTTTTTGAGATATCGTGCTATATATCGTTTTGGGTCCCATCTCCCAATGGTAAAGAATCACTTTTAAAATACTACTAGCCGGATCCGAATCCGGATCTTCACCAAAATCTAATCATTTCGTCCTTGTCACATAAACTACCTCTCCCAAATATCGTCCAAATCCGTCAATAAGTTTTTGAGATATCTTGTTCACAGACAGACAAACAGACAGACAAACGTACAGGGGTGAAAACATAACCTCCATCCACCTTTGGTGGCGGACGTAAATATCTTAGGACGTGCACACATAATCCGCCGGTCCAGATCGCAATTTGTGAAGGGAGATAAACAGCCAATTAGTTGTACGTGTAGAAACATCTGATTAGCCTGTGACACGTCGAACATATCTCGAACATCCAATTTCAATGATGCAATTGTATCGAATCGCAGCGTCACAGACAATTGTTGAGATGGATTAGGTTGATCCAGTTGATCTTACACAAGATTCAGCAGCGATCAAAATGATTGCTTTGAGAGTCTGAAAGGCTGGACAAATTTAATATTGCCACATTTCTTCAGAGGATTGTATCTATCCTAAAATAATCTCAATGCACGTCGGTGAACTTCCCTATTACTACCCGCTTCTTCCTCCTCTTGAGCGAATTCAAGCACTCCTAACACATCTATACGTTATTCACCATCCCATGTTAACTACCAATCACAAGTCCTGCAATGCTTGCTTCAAGTCCTTCAACACACTCTTAAACATGCACTTGCCAACATTTAAAGTTTTGTTGTTATTTAAACGCTTCTGATTAGGTTTAGATAGCGCATCAGATAATCACTCTTTCGCGATTGGCGACTAACTTTGAACTGGTGATCATCACACATTAGCGTTTTTACACACGTCTAATTCTTCAACACCTTTCGTAAATTCAGCCCTTAATCTTTTGAATTCAGAATACCGCATATTCCAGCGTACATGTCGAGGTCTTCTTCTTTAATGGTATTGACCTGAAACATCTGCGGTATTCACTCATACCTGACAGATCTCTCCATACACGTTGCTTCTAACAAACCAGACTTGATCTGCTTCACAGAAACTTTCCTCCTTCAAGATGTCTCTGACTCCTTAGTAGCTCTCCTGATTCCTCCCTCCTCTGGTACGATAGACCTGAGCCTCGTCCTGGTGGCAGAATTGCTCTCCATATCAGAACTCTATTCCTCACTCTCCCTGCACTGCCCTCACTCCACCACACCTCAGGAGTGTCTCCCTCCTCCAAATCCTGGTGGCGTCTAGCCAAATCTGTTTTTGTTGTTTGTTCCCCTTCCATCTTCTCCCTTACCTCAAACGACTACACAGCTGACACCACACGTGAAAACGCTGAATGCCTCTGTGTTTGCCTCAAAATCTTGTCTCCCAAACCCTCGCTCTCTGTACCCACCTTAACCAGTCGTAATCACTTGCTCCTGGACTCTGTATCCTTCTTTCCCGACAAGGTGAAGTTTCTGTCAAACCTCGACTCTGATTCTGCAACTGGACCAGATGGCATCAGCTCACGGATCCGAAAATCCTGCCCTGCCACTCTATCACATCCTCTCTCTGTTCTCTTCACCTTCTCTTTTGCTCAAGGTCATCTGCAATCTGCCATCTGCTTGGAAATCAGCCAACATTAACGCTTTACACAAAAAGGTGCAAAAACAGATCCCTGCAACTACAGACCAATCAGCCTACTCCCAAACATCAGCAAGGTCATGGAATCCATCATCGCATCTTCTAGTAAATCCTTCCTCATCTCCATTGGCTTGATCTTTGATGAATCAATTTGGATTCAGACCAGGCTACTCTACTCTCGACATGGTGCTTGCTGTCTCAAACAATTGACGGATGTCCTCAATGCCAAACAGGAAATCAGAGCCGTCTCCCTTGACATATATTGTGCCCTCGATATGGTCTGGCACCCCACCCTGCTCACCAAAGTCTCCTCGAATTGTATCCATGGAAATCTCCTTGCATGGCTGGCGGACTTCCTCTTCAGTTGCAGTCAATGTACACTACTCACAATAAGTTAGGGATATTGTGGGAGTGAGTTGATTTTTTTTTATAGGGGTGTGTGTTTCACTTCACTGATTTTTGGGATAGGCAGACCATTGTATGTGGGCTATGGAATCACCTTGTTTTGTGTTCTGTATGAAATGTGCTCACTGTACACTTTGTTTGTACTATGGGGGTCAATACTCAAAAACTCAAATTCACAATCATGGTCAAAACAGCATACATTTGTCCATATCTGGGGTTATAAAGACAGGTATTGTTGAGGAATATTGCCCAGTACACCATTCGACCAACAATGCATACACGACGTCGCTTAACAGATGAGGAGCGCCACCTAGCCATAGCCCGCCTGTGTGTTGGCAGTGGGCAGTCTGATGTCGCCGTCGAATTTGGCGAGTCACAGAGTGTCATCAGCAGGCTGGCTACGAAGCATACAGCCACTGGCAGCATTCGGAATTGACCCAGGAGTGGAGCTCCACGTGTCACCGATCGGAACAACGACCAGTACCTGAGGACCTACACTCTCCGGCACCGAGATGTGAGCACTCCGCAGCTTCAATCACGTTTGCGAGAGGCCAGGGGTACCATGGTGTCCAGACAAACCATTCGCAACAGACTCCACTGCTTTTGGTTGAATGCTAGACGTCCATTGCAGGTGACGCCACTGACGGCAAGACACCGTGTTAACCGTTTGCAGTGGGCACAAGATCACATCACGTGGACCATGCAGCAGTGGTCCTCCGTCCTGTTCACTGATGAATCCCGGATCACCTGCACAGAAAAGATGGCCGCCGACGTCCCTGGATTTGCGAAGTGAACGGTACGCCAAGGTCAACATGGCCCTGAGGAACTGCTTTGGAGGAGGTGGCATAACAATCTGGGCAGGCATAACCAGTCAGTGCAAAAATGGAACTGGTGTTTGAAGATGGGACAGTTACTGGCCGTTCTTACCTGCGGGAAATCATAGACCCCATCATCATCCCCCAGTACACTCAACGTACCCCAGATTTCATCTTCATGGATGACAACATGCCTCGTCACCGAGCCAGAGTTGTCACAGCTCGTCTTCAGGAAGTCGGTGTTCCTCACATGGAGTGCCTGGCCTTGTCACCCAACCTGAGCCCAATCGAGCATGTCTGGGACCAACCACGTGACCTAGCTGAACACCGCGTGGTGCTGGTGGAGGAGTGAAACGCACTTCCGCAGATCAACATCATGAGGCTGGTGAGGAGTATGAGGAGTCGGTGTCAAGCGGTGATCGCTGCGAATGGTGGGAACACACGCTACTGAAATCCTGAATTTGTGGTTTTGGGGGTATCACCCATATGACGTGATTTGTTGTAACCAATAAATATTGAAATCAAGAATGCTGTGTTTTTTCACACTCATTAATAACCATAGAATTAGGACCAACAACTTTTTTCAACATAATTAATACACAAAATCAACCACACTGAAGAACTTGCCATTATCCCTAACTTATTGTGAGTAGTGTATGATCCTGAATGGAATTCTCTCATCTCCCCTTCCTGTGCAGGCTGGAGTTACTCAAGGAAGAGTTCTGGGCCCTGTGCTTTCTGGTCTTCATCAATGATCTCTCCGAATCTGGAAAATACTCTATCTCTTTACTGATGACTCCACTCTCTGCCACTCCATATCTCAACACTGAGATCGGCAGGCGGCATCCTCTTCACTCTCTGTGGACTTTTCTCAGATCTTTCCTGACAAAAGGAAAGATGTTTTTTGACTTCACTCTCTGCGGAAGAAGTTCTGTCACTCAAGCATTTGGGTATCACCAACAGCCATGAGCTTTCCTGGGAAAACCACATTTCCATGCTGGCCGACAAAGCATGTCGCCGACTGGGCATCCTCCGTCGTGTGCAGTCCTTCCTTCGCACCTTTGAGTTCCTCACCACATACAAACTTTCATCTGCAGCCTGACGGAGGACTGCTCTCCCTTCTGGGTTGGTGCTCCTTCCTCACACCTAGCTCGGTTTCACGCTGTAAAAACTGAAGCTTTCAGAATTATTGGTATCTCCCACGATGAAGCCGATTCTGATGGCCTTTCACTAGCTCACCGCAGGCAGGTTGATGGTCTTTCTCTCTTCTACCGACTCCTCTCCGGCCTAGCTCCCCCAGCACCTTCTGTGCTCTGTCCCCCAAATATTCCTTCAGGCCACACAAGATCTGCCTGCAACCCTCTTATGGTTAAACTGCCAAAATCAAGACTCTCTGCTCACCTTCACTCCTTCATTCCTCTTTTCTCCAGGCTATGGAACAAACTACCTCACGCTCTTCAATCCCACTCCTCCCTCCAGGTCTTTAAAACAGCTGTTCACCACCATCTCTTATCTTCCTCCATCCAAAACCAGAATCTTTTCTACCCCTGCTAATTTCACCCCAGATTCACTTTTTTGAAATACCAACTTCCTTCCTGGAAGTCCTTGTGGTGTCCTTGTGTTTTCTTCTTCTCCCACCCCTCCACCCCCCCTTTCCCACAACTCCTCCCCCCCAAGCCCTCCCACAGATCTCCCGATGTCCCTGCTCTCAAATGTTGTGTTTGTGTGCTTCCCCTTCTCTCCCCATCTTGTCTACCGCTCCCCTTATTATATACTTTGTGTGTCTGTTTGATTTTTGGTGTGATAAATGTTAGCTCTTTCACGAGCCTCGATCCTGTCTGTATACAACAACAACAAAAATACGATAAGAGGAGAGTTTCATGATCAGGGCGGGGTGCTTGACAATGACCATATCGCAGGCATGAAATATGTCAAAGGAGACGGCTCTGAGTTCCTGTTTCGCATTGAAAGGACCTCCATCCATTGTTCAGTCAGGAGAAGCAGCATGTCCAGATTAGAGTGGCATGGGCTTGATCCAAAATGATGATCAGAGATCAATCCATTAGAGAATAGGTAGATTTAATATCAGAAGAGATGATGGATTCCATGACCTTGCTGATGATTGTGAGTTGGCTGATTGGTCTGTAGCTGCAGGGATCTGTTTTTGCACCTTTTTTATGTAAAGCAGTAATGTTGTCTAATTTCCAAGCAGATGGCAGATGACCTTGAGTAAAAGAAAAGGTGAGGAGAACAGAGAGAGGGTGAGATAGAGCAGCACAGCAGAATTTTAGGCCATGTGGGCTGATGCCATCTGGTCCAGAACCCAGCTGCACACAGAGTCCAGGAGCAGCTGGGTTCCACTGGTTAAGGTGGGTACAGAGAGCTATGGGTTTGGGACACAAGATTTTGAGGCAAAGAGTTGAGACATTTAGCTTTTTCACGTGCAGCGTCAGGTGTGTAGCCATTTGAGGTAAGGGAGGAGATGGAAGGGGAACAAACACCAGAAACAGATTTGACCAGTTGCCACCAGGACTTGGAGGAGGGAGAGATATTATTTGCTGGCACTCCTGATAGTAGACACAAACTTGATCAGAGCTTTGTGAAAGGAAATTTTGAGAAATTTTTAACATCAGTAAATTCCAGAAAAATTTATGGATGAATTTTACAATCTTTATTTTATTTAAATTGGATTTAAATACATGGACACTGTTGAACTCAAATCGCCTTCTTGTTACTTCCACTAACCTACAGTTGAGCAGTACCAAGACATGTGAAATAGGGTAATGTGGGAGACTGCTTCAATAGCGCTTCACATCTGGAATTTTTCTTTTTAACAATCTTTAACTTCATTATTATATTTATATTGAAGTGTACATTCCATTGCTTGACATGTTCTATGAACTCTCAAGATGGTTGTCAATCTCATTTCCCTGCAAAAGACTGACGCTGATTTGTACGCAGCTGAGGTCCATCCTGTGGAAGGCAGACAACACAACAACAATTCATCTGTCACAGAAGATTCAAACTGTGTTTCTGCAAACGAAGGTTCAGAGGATATTCACCTGACAAACGGAAATGCTTTATGTTTTGCAACTGGTGAGTGTAAATGTAAAAAAAATTAACATAGAATCTTTTATGTGTAGAAAATGTGCAATTTTTGGAAATGTTTTAAATATTTTGCATTTTGATTTTGACAAAAAAATATAATGTGTTCTTTGTTTCGGTAGAACAATCCAGAAGTAATATGGGACAAATATGGCCCAGTTGCAGCTTGTCAGTGAGGAAGAAGCCTCTCCTGAAGAAACAATCACCAGATCAAGACTCATTTCCTCTAAAATACAGGTGCATGTCTGGGCCTTGCAACACCAAGATTAATATTAAATTAAACAAACACAAAAAAGTTCGAGAAAGGCAAATGTGTAACAAGTGTAAGGTGTGCAGAATGGATTTTGCTTCAATGAGTAACATCAAAATACACATGAGAACCCACACTAGAAAACATCTTCACAAGTGCTCGATATGTGATAAAGGTTTTTCTCGAAACGGCAGTTTGAAAAGGCATATGAGGCTCCATACAGGAGAGCAACCTTACAAATGCACGATATGTGATAAAGGTTTCTCTCGAAAAGGCTATTTGCAATCGCATATGAGGATCCATACAGGAGAGCGACCTTACAAATGCTCGATATGTGATAAAGGTTTCTCTCATAACTTCAGTTTGAAATCACATATGAGGATACATACAGGAGGGCAACCTCACAAATGCACGATATGTGATAAAGGTTTTTCTCAAAAAGGCCATTTGAAATTACATTTGAGGATCCATACAGGAGAGCGACCTCACAAATGTTTGGAATGTGATAAGGGGTTCTCTCAAAACTGCAATTTGAAAGAGCACATGATGATCCATTTGGGACAGCATCCTTACAAATGCTCGATATGTGATAAAGGTTTCTCTCGGAAAGGCCATTTGAAAAGGCATACAGGATCCATACATGGTTTCAAATAGATCCATGCAGGAGAGCATCCTTATAAATGCTCGATATGTGATAAAGGTTTCTCTCGAAAAGGCATACAGGATCCATACATGATCCATACAGGATCCATACAGGATCCATATAGATCCATACACGGTTTCAAATAGATCCATGCAGGAGAGCATCCTTATAAATGCTCGATATGTGATGGAGGTTTCTCTCGTGAAGGCCATTTGAAAATGCATGTGATGATTCATGCAGGAGAGCTGAAATCTGAAATACCATGTTATGAAAAATGAGATCAAGAGGATTTCGAAATTGAAGAAACCTGAAATTGTACCAGTAATAGTCGGAGCAACAGGGAATCTGGATGATCAAGAAAACCCTAACTGAGTTCTTAAAAATCATTCTGGGGAATATCACGACAAACAAGCGATAGGTGGATGCTGTCAGAGGATCATTGAGTATTCTAAAACGAGCCCTTGGAACAAAGCTATGAGAATGAAGTTTCACAATCTGGTTCATGAATAATTATTATTTACCAAAAAAGGAGGTGGAGATTTTGAGTTCTGGAAGAACTGCTTCCCACCTCCTAAAACCTGCCAATGGAGATAACAACCAATGAGAGCGTTTTTACAAATGTTCTATTTGTGACAAGGATTTTATTTGAACCAAGGAAACGGATCTTGATCTTCTATAGTGCAACCCATGCTGAAGTACTCATATAAAAAGTGCTCTGACTGCAGGAAACGTTTTGCTGAGAGAGGTTTGTTAAATTCACATTGCATTACCCACACTGGGTTGTACGTGCCCCCCTTGAAAGCGATCCTCAGCAGTAGGTTTCAGCAGTAGGTATTCAGTGAACCAGGAAGGAGAAAGCTGTCGTGAAAGCATACAGCCCTTTCTGCATATACCTTGTAATCACAACTTCACAGAGTACCATCTGTAACCCTTAACAATCAGCCGGCACCCCAAACCTCTGATGAAAGCCATACGGCTATCTCTCACCAGAATATGCACAACAATGACTGCAAATTGGTGTCAGAGGGCAAGAAGAATCTCAAAATGCTAACACCATCTGTGTCCTCAAACTAAGTTTAAGTAAAATTTATTAATTTGGTTCTCTGTATTCTCAGAATAGAGAATTGTTGAAACATTGATGCCAAAAACTCAAATGGTAACAGAACTTAATCCCTCAATCTGATCTTGGATTTCATCGTGCTTCTTTCAGGGTCTTCCTTTCATTCTTAGATTGTAATTCTTGTCTGTCCTTGCCATGAATCCAGCCAAGTTCCATTTGAGTTTTTTGATTGTTACCAGTGTTTAGGAATTTTGTTTTCTATCTGATTTAGTTGTTTTTCTTGTCCCTTTTGGTTGTGCTCAGATGGCATCTTTCCATGGCAGTTTGAACATCAATTTTTACTCAATCTTTGCGGTAGTCCATGTTTCATTGCCATGTGTGATGTGGTGAGAAAACCCTTGTTGTAAAATTGTTTATCAGAAGAAGACTCCTGCCTATATTTTTCATGAAACTTGAATTTGTGAAGAATTTCACAATAAAGAGAAGTCCTCAAAGCACAAATGCACTGTCTGTGTTATTGTGAATATATAATGGCACATTATGATCAATTTATCAATCAGTGGAGAGTTTGGAGTTGTCCATATTCCCCAAAAGTAATCCTCATCAAACCAGTTGAAAACCTTGCATGGATTTACCACCATGACATAACTGCACTTCATGTCATCAATGATTGCTGCCAAGCAGCTCAGTTACACAGGTCCCAATGTGGATGGCCACACAGCTGGTTGCTGCCACATTTTTCTCAACATCAATGTTGAAGCTTCTTCAATTGAGGGCATACATTTGAACACAGACTTACAAAGAAAAGAAGAGGGGCACGGACCCTTCCCTCACCTCCACTCCCCAAAAGGTTGAGATTCAAGTCTATTTGGCCATTGACCAGACCAAGTAGTAATAATTATTCCAAAAACTAAAAAAGAAATTTTCAGAAACAGATATATGAACCTTTCAAGAGCATTAATTGGATCCTCCGAAGAACACAAGGGTAGTCTGGCATGCATACAATATTGTTTGAATCTTTCTTCTTTTCTATTGTTTAGCATTTTCCACAAGCTATGGAATGTCTCTTCTTTTCTATACTTTGCTACATGCCACTGTAGAGTCAGATATTATTTGAATAATTGTAATCGGAATAATTCTAATTCTAATCAGAATTAAAATAATGAAACTATATAGTGGGGGGGGGGGGGGGCGGGGGTGCTCATTTTCAAGCTCGTGTGCAGTTCATGTTGATTTTGGGCAACCACTATAAATGGTTTTTTTTCTGTTGACCTTTAGTGACCTTGACTCAAGGTCAAAATTCAAACGTCTTTACAGTGACCATACTTCATTCAAAGTATATCGACCTTGGCACCAAAACGTGGCAAATTTCACAAGGAACATTGATTATGACATTTGTTTTGTCATTTGGCCTCTCAGATGTTTGCAATATGCAAATTAATAAGCAAATGACCTAATTAGAGAAAAAATATGCAAAATTAACATATAGTCTTCGCCATACACGTAAATCCCATCACTTCACATTATTATTGAATGTCAATCATTAGTTACCATCTCAAATGTGTTCTGCTGTTTCCGAAACTGGAAAAATATTGTTGCGGATTCGGGGTCTGCACTCCCGTTACCAAGGGGGGGGGGGGTTAATCCCCTTGTCCTTTAAGCTGGCCATCCCCCGATCCTGGAAACTATAACGCTCCTCTGCGGTCAAGATTGGCCAGGGTTATTGGTCAATGGAGGTCCCAAATACCTGCGTGCCAATCTCTCCGCAAAGCAGGGAGATAATTCCCTCTCGAACCACGGATATGATGGTAATTGCCAAGCGGTTTAGCAAGCCGCAGCCCGAGCCATTAATAAAAGGACTAAACCTGATTAAAGCGGTTCCAAATCGGGCCACAGGTACTCAATGGAGAGAAAAGACGGAGACGATCGAATAAGGAGAAAACAGAAAGAACAGGGCAATTTATTAACAATTGGTACAATTAGAAGAGGAAACGAAAGAAGGGAATGTACAAAGAAGAAGAAGAAGCAGACAGGGCAACCTTATACAGTCTTAATTAGCACGCCCAGGACAACATAAACAGACTTAAACAAAAGGAGTAATGGTGTCAGGGAAGGAAGGTCCAAGCAGAAGGACGACTTGGGCTCCGGCTCCGATCCAAGCTCCACTCCGGTCCCGATCCACGTTCCAGCTCCCCGGCAAAACCCGGCAGATAGCGCTGCTCCTATATTGTTGCACGCGAGCGGACCTTACTTAGCGGGGTTCATATGTTGGGGAAGTAGGCTATGAGCCGAGGGGTCGACCATGCTCAATCAGAGGGAGGATGGCTAACAGTTATTTTTGGCAAGGCCAAGGTCCCTAGTGCTGAAAAAAAAGTGATAGCAGTGTGAAACTCTTAGCCGTATCTGTGTTATCATCACATTTGTCAGATCACCCATTTATCGCTTTTCGGGTCATTTTTCCCGCTTAAGATTTAGGGGGTGGGGTTAGTGTTTTTGGCTCTCAAATAATATCACGTGTATATATCAGCTAGTGTGGTATATCAGGTAAAAGGTTATTGAATTACCTTTCAAATGATGTATAGAAAGTGCCTGTGTGATCTATAGTAACCTCTTTATGATTATTAAAACATAATTATTTCCACCAACTCTCAAAACTTCATCACAAAATCCCCAATTTTAGGAACAAAATAGGCAAAAACAAAAGGTATGTAAAAGGTATGTTTCGATTTGAGACACACATACAGTATAATTAGAGTCAATATCCTCACACATATGATCATGATGTGCTATGAAATTCAATGCAATATGTGTAGACATGCTAATACGAATGTTGTCATCAATGTCAATATTTTCATTATATTTTACTAGGGCGTGCCCGTACTATATATATATCTAAAATTATATCCCCCTCCTCTAATTACATTAAATGGTTTGGTCCATACGGGTTTGGTCCCGTACGTGCGTGCAAAAAAACATGCGTGCAAACAACAACAACAAAAAAAAACTTTGAAACCACGTGGCAGTAACGACCACAGAACCCCCCCCCCCCCTCTATTTACATGAAATGGTTTGGTCCATTGGCAACTTTGAAACCACGTGGCAGTAACGACCACAGAACCCCCCCCCCCCCCTCTATTTACATGAAATGGTTTGGTCCATTCGCAAAGCCAAAGCGAACGGCTTGCGAGTACGGTGACCATACCTTGGGAACCACTTGTCCGATTAATTTCAAACCTTGAAAAGGCACATCCTCGGGTCCCCAGCAATATATCTGGCAAGTTTCAATTAGATCGGACCCGTGGTTGTCGAGAAACAGCGGTCACAGACAAACACACACACACACACACAGACACACACACACACACACACACAGACACACACACATACACACAGAGATTACTGGAATTATAGATAGATGTGATTTGCAACCATGACAGCGGTGCACGACATCTAATGTATTTCTCTTTGTAGATTTGTTGGTGCAGAATACATTTTTAAGCAACTATAGCAACTGATGCTAATTTGTAGTAGTGGTGGTGGTGGTGGTCTCATTCGATATTATGTGTCTTTCCAGGTGAGACAGTGGTGGTGATATTGGTGGTGGTGAAACAGAGTGTACTGCAGATAGACAATTGAACAAATACTTGCAATGGAGATTGCGATCACTCAGAAAGTTCCCAAGGACGTTTGTATCATTCATAAGCTATCGTTAGATGTCAAACCAGAAGATCCGCTCATAAGCCCTCAAACATTCGATTCGTGGACTACATTGCTGGATGCGGCCAAAATACGGAACCATGCACCCATTCTCGACCTTGCTCAGTCGCTGCCAGAGAAGGAGATTCCCCGAGTATTCTACCACAGGCAGTGCAGGAGCGTGTTCACCATGAAGCGAGATTTGGAAGCACTGAAACGAAAAGCTGAATCCAATTTAACCGACGATGCTGCTGCAACATGTTCAGCGAGCAAGAGACAAGCCAGAAGGGCATCTTCGGAATCACGCATCTATGAACCGGATTGTATATTCTGTGGAAAGACCAAGTGGTGCAAGGGAACGTCATCCCGTGAAAAGTTGAGCAAGGCTGTTGATCTGAGAGCAGATGAAACACTGCGAAACAGCGCCGTGCGTAAATGTGACACGAAAATCATGGCTGCCACAAGTAGAGACATTGTGGCAGCTGAAGCACGATACCATTTCTCTTGCTACAGAAGTTACACGAGACCAAGCACTAAAGATGCACATGACAGAAACACGGCCGCCACAAACGAATCTGACTACACTGAAGAAGAAGCATACAATGAGTTGCTAGTATACATCCGGAACCATATAATCCCGAATAAGGAAATTGTTAGGATGACAACGCTGGTAGAGCACCTACAATCGATAATGACATCAAGAGGGTTGCATGGGATAAGAACTGCTACAAGAAAAAACCTCGCACGGAAACTGGAAACTGATCTTGGAAATAGCGTTCACATCTTTCAAGACAAAAGTGGTAAAACTGATTGTCGTACCTGATAATGTAACACTACAAGATGCTGTCAAAGAAATACAAACACTTAAACAACAACTGAGCATTTGGAAAGGGAAATCATCAAACATGTCCAAAGTCATTGATCAGACATCGACACACATCAGATCGATGATAAGGAAGGATAACAAACCAACTCCATGGCCCTATCATCCAGCCGACGTCGACAATGACTCTTTCGTCGTTCCCGTCTATCTCCAGCGCTTTATGCTTGGCCTCTTGACTGGAGATCCGGAAAACGAGCTTCCATCAAACAGGGTCATCATGCTGATGCAATCTTTCAGCCAGGACATTATCTATGCAGTGAGCTGTGGACAACAAAAGCCTCCGAAACACATGTTGCTCCCATATGCAGTTAAGACTCTCACAGGGAACGTAGAACTAATTCGCACATTGAACCATCTTGGACATGCAATATCCTACACTCAACTGGAGGAAAATGACACTGCACTATGTCTTCAAAAACTTGCAGCAAACCTAAATGAGCAAACAGTCCTACCAAGCAGCATCCAGCCGTATGTATTCACAAACTTGGCATGGGATAACATTGATAGACTGGAAGAGACGCTGACCGGGAAAGTAGTCCTTGAGCCAACCGGCCATATTTTGAAGTGAATGCTCCGGCGGGGGGAGTAATTCTCATTATGATTTTCCATTAGACCAATGTCTCAAGTGTCAGAAAAGGTGTGATGGACATCTGAGAACGGTAGCTTAGTGCCCGGATGGACGCCATCTTTAAAACCACCCAGCTCGAAAATGCCCATTTGGTGGGGTACATTGTTGCACGTGTATCTGGACTTCTATACTAGCTATCGATGTGCGGTTGACGACTAAATATACGTCCGATGTGTACCGTCTAAATAAAAAATAATATGAAGCATTTTGTTTTAGATTAATTATTATAAAAATCAATTATCGAAAAAAAATCATATATTTTTCAATATTTTATTATTAGACTTGTACTTTTTTTAGTGAAACAACACTGGTATGATTTTCCAAATTATGCATTGTGCTACACCGTTTATCTGTCTATAAAAATAACTCAAAAACTAAAACATATCATCCACCACGAGTGTACACAAAAAATATATGAAAAGGCATGCACTTTCCACAAACCGAAACTATGTCAGTTGGAATTTCCCGCCGATAATCAACCCACAGAACCCAGTGCCGAAAGTGACGTCAGTCTATTCTATATCTATATTCTATATTCTATATCTCAGTCTGAGATTTGTTGCGGTGACCTGATTAATTTCTGAGGGGGGGGGGGGGGGGGGGGAGGTGGGTGGCTTAAGAACTAAAAGTGAACATGTTAGATGGCGCCACATACAACTCTATTATAGAGTTGTATTGTGGCGCCATCTAACATGTTCACTGACTTGGATGAGTATGTCTATGTAAGCTGGCGAGCTTTTCGGATATCGGAGTAATCTAACGTCAGTCTTTTTGTTCTTTCAGCTGAGATGGCCGGTGTCGAGGCGAAACGGGCGAAGATTGAACCTGAGTCCGGAACGTGCATCCTGTGCAGCAAGAAGTCGCCACTCTCTGAACTAAGCAAGGCAGCGGGCAACAGTTCTTGGAAGACATTGTGTGACGCAGCCGCAGTTAGAAACTTTTATCCAATTCTAAAGCTAGTCCAAGAAGGCGCAGTTGAACTTCCTAATATTCCAATATTATACCATAGGGCTTGTAGATCAGACTTCACTCACAAAAACCACCTTGCTACTTTGACCAATGCAGCTAGAAGTTCTTCAGTTGATACTGGCGATGCGGTGCGACGGCGATCATCACGGGAAGAGACAGGATCAACTTCAACGGTCTACGATGATAAATGCATTTTTTGCCAGCGTGCTTCAAAATTCATAAAAGGCAGTCGTACCCGTGAAACAGTTGTCTTGGCTGTTGAACTTCGAGCAGATAAGACAATAAGAGATGCTGCGACAGCTCGCAATGATGAGAGAGTTTTGGCATTGACTACACGAGATATGGTTGCAGCTGAGGCTCACTACCACTTCTCCTGCTATAGAAACTACACACGGCCCCAAAAACCTCAAGTAGAAACTGACATTGAAGATAATATCGAGAAAAAAGAAATGATACGATGTATATTCAATTTCATTCGCACTGACTTGTTCTTGAACCCGAGGATTGTTCCAATAGTTGATGTTGCAACAGATATCCTGTCTTCAGATACATTTTCAGTTGATGTTCGTGACTCCATCAAGAAGAATCTGCAGTGCACATTACAAAGAGAGTTTGGAGAATCGCTCATCTTCTTCAATGTGAAACACCGTGTATACTTGATGCCCGATAATCTGACAAAGCGAGAGATTGCTGCAGAGTGCGTAAACCTGAAAGCAGAAGTGAAAGCATTTGAACGAACGGACGGTGAAAGTAACATTGTGCGTGCAGCTACTTCACTGCGACACCAGATCAAAGATGCTCATTACAATGAACGTTGGCTGCCTCAGCCAGCAGAACTCACTTCAGATTACGTGAAGATACCAGATTCTCTTCGTGTATTTCTGCATACTTTGATTTGCGGGAGTGGGGGTAGCTCTGCGCGTGCCGACACACTGGTATGGTCGATGGCTCAAGATATCATCAATGCTGTACACCGGGGTACCATCAGAACATCGAAGCATGTCCTACTTCCGTGGGTCATGAAAACGCTCACCGGTAATACAGAGGTCATCAGAATATTGAATCGACTCGGGCACGGATGTTCGTACACAGTTCTGGAAGAAATCGAGACAGCGCTATGCATAGACAAATTAGCAAGTGTGGAGAAAGATACAGTACCACTTCCGTCACATGTGCACCCTTCGGTCCCGACTGTATTAGCATTCGATAACATCGACAGGCTAGAGGAATCGCTGAGTGGTGGCGGAACATCGCATCGCGTCAACGGTATCATCGTCCAACCGAAGTCGCAGTCGTGTTTGCCGCCCCAACCTCCATCGGCAGTATCCAAAGCAGATAAGAAGCGATCTATCCCGTCATCCAGCGATTTACTTCCAATATACAGCGGTGGGAAACGCGAGGGCCCACCTGCAATCAAGCCTGCAGATCTTTCTGACACTCTTGCAGGCGCAACATCCCTTGCGCAGCGCCGAAATCACGTATGGATTATGACTCGCATGCTGGAACCATGCGACCAGACAATCAGTTTGTGGACTGGTTTCAACATCATGACTAGAGATCGTGTTCAGGTGACGGAAGATGTAGTTGGCTACCTGCCGACTATAAACGCGCCTGCCACAGATATGGCAACAGTGCAAGAAATCCTCAGAGAAGCTCTGAACATCATGTCATCACTTCAGCTTGAGCGTATACCGGTGGTGCTAGACCAGGCACTATTTGCTAAGGCGACCGAAATAGCATGGAAAGATGTCGATCGATATGGAAGAATCGTGCTCATGATGGGGAACTTCCATACCATCTGTAACTTCATGTCGAGCATTGGGAAAATGTTTGGAGATGCAGGCCTTCGGGATGTAGCTGTTGAGTCAGGAGTAATCGCTGAAGGTTCCATCAACAGGGTTCTGGAAGGCAAGCAATACAACCGTGCTGTGCGACTCCACAAGTTGATGTACGAGGCACTAATGCGCATCATTTGGAAGGGCTTCCAGGTGTGGATAGAAAGCAATCATCCTGACAAGGAACCCCAGATTCGAAGCACTGACCTCAAAATTCGCAGCATCAAGGAGGATGTTTGCCACGAGACTCTCGCTGCTGCTCTCGATGATGATTCATGTGTACAGAGCTTTGACATGTTCGCGAAATACCTACATTTTCTGCGAACCAAACATGGAGACCTGGCTCGCTTCTGGATGATGTATATTGATATGGTAGAGACCCTGCTGGGGTTGATTCGTGCGGATAGAGAAGGCAACTGGATGCTTCACTTGGCTTGTGTCAGAAGAGTGATCCCTTGGTGTTTCGCAATGAACAAGGTGAACTATGCTAGATATCTACCAGTGTACTATGCACAGATGACGCAACTCCACGAAACATGCCCCGAGTTGTACAGGCATTTCAATCAAGGCTACTTCTCCGTACAGCTTAGACCAGGGAATCCATTTGCCAGAATCGCTGTTGATCAGACAACAGAAGAAACAGTAAACAAAGATACGCAAACAGCTGGAGGAACACGAGGTTTTAGTCTTCGACAAGGGGCTGTGTCACGATACTATCTAACTGCAGAAAATCGGGCTACTGCACTGAGGCAACTACGAGAAACTATCCTTGTGAATGGCAGTGACACATCTCACGCCAAGCACCCTGACTTGTCTACTTCTCGCATCAAACGTGATGAGTCTGGCGTCACAGCTATCTGTGATCTACTGGAAAATGACTGGACCAATCCATTCGCCGATGATCCGTCATGTCTTCTCAGTATATCTACCGGAGCGGCTGCGAGGGAGGACGTTTCTAATGACCTACTCAACGCCCTGCAAAAGGGGGAAGCGGCGTATCAAAGCTTCCAGAAACGTCTTGAAGAGGGAACAGGCTTTCATGACACATTGAACAAGCTAAACTTGAAGACCTTTGGTAAGATCAAGCAGAAAGTTGTGAAGGGCACAAACAAGGAGATCGTCCCGAGAGCTGACAGACAACTGTTTGCCACCATGATACTCATCGCCAAGACAAGGAACCTCGACATGCAACTTGTCCTTTGTCACCCACTAGGGCCGTTACCATGGTCTTTGGCAAACGTTGATGGGTCAATGAAAAAAACGAACAAAGCTGCACTTGCGAAACACATGGAAGGTCTTGTGGAACCAGCCGAGAACGTTGACAAGCGAAGTGCAACAATAATTGATGCGATGGCTCTCATACAAAAGATGCATGGCGAGAACGACACGTTCGAAGAACTATCTGACCGCATCCTTGCTGCAGCGCTTCACGCTGGTCAAGGCAGTGAGTGCATCGATGTTGTCTTTGACACATACACAGAAGAATCCATCAAAGCAGCTGAGCGTGTGAACCGCGGTTCAAATGAAGGCATCAGTTTCAGCGAGATCAGACCCGCACACAAAATCATGAACTGGCGGCGTCTCCTTGCTTGCAGCCAGACAAAGGAGAAACTGGTTGTGTTTCTGGCGGAGTCGTGGAAACATGAAACAAATCGCGAAAAGCTAGGCAACAGAACACTGTATGTCACCTGTGGTGAAAAATGTCTGGTACTGACCCGCGATAGGTGGAAGTTGGTGCAAGCACTCGAATGTAGCCACGAGGAAGCAGACACGCGTATGTTTCTCCACGCAAAGCACGCCGCTACCCACTACAAGACGATCATCTTAGTGGCAGATGACACCGACGTTCTGATCATCAGTCTTCATCTCAGCAGAACCATCGATAGTCAGCTCTTCATCAGACGAGGAACAAAGGTTCGAGTCAGAATGATCGACGTTGGAAAGTTGGCTGCGGTATTGGGGTCTGGAGTTTGCAGTGCATTGCCAGGGCTTCATGCATGGAGCGGGTGTGACACTGTGAGTGCTCTGGCTAGCCAAGGAAAGATAAAGGCTTTGAAGCTTGTGCAAGCGAATGAGCTGTATCTTCAAGCATTCACAGATCTGGGATCTTCGTGGAATGTACCAACAGACGTCTTCAATAGCATTCAGGCCTTCACGTGTCAGCTGTACGCCAAGAACACGAAGATCGTCGGTGTTAATTCGCTCCGTTATCACATGTTCTGTGCAAAGAAGGGCCAGATCGAATCTGGACAATTGCCGCCTTGTGAAGACTCCTTGATGCAGCATACGCTTAGGGCCAACTATCAGGCGGCTATCTGGCGACGCAGCCTTGAAAACCTACCAGACGTCCCAACACCATCAGCAGGACATGGTTGGGAACTCGATGATGGCGGTTCGCTCACAATCCGATGGATGGCGGGTCTACCAGCTCCAGATGTCGTCTTGAATCTCATCTCATGCACATGCAGAAGGACGTGTCGACCGTCAGATTGCTCCTGCATACTGAATGGGTTGAAGTGCACTGTTGTGTGTAAGCTGCAGGGATGCTCCAACATGGTGCAGGATGATGCTATCATGGCTCAGGATGCCAATGACTCTGATGGCGACTCTGATGATTAACTTTGTGTGCACTGTATATTGTATAGCATATGTTGTTCTCTATTATAATGCAGGCCAAATTGCCTGAAAATCTTTATAGACAGATAAACGGTTTAGCAAAATGTATAATTTGGAAGATCATACCGGTGTTATTTGACTAAAACATGACATGTTCAATGATACCTCCGCTTGCTTATTAGGAATATACATCGTATGGTGTTAAAATCAGCTCCATACGTCTTTCCAAACTCTAGTAATGAATAATTAATATAATTGGCGGCCATTTTGAAATCCAAGATGGCCACCAAAGTGCAGATTTCCTATGTAACAATTTCCGCCTGCTTATTAGATATCGTATGGTGTTAAAATCCTCTCCGTACGACATTCCTAACTTGCGTTATCGTCAGAATAGATAATGCCAGCGGCGGCCTAAGTCATTTTATGCCTCTTTACATTTATTTGTTGTAAACTCGTGGTGGATGATATGTTTTAGTTTTTGAGTTATTTTTATAGACAGATAAACGGTGTAGCACAATGCATAATTTGGAAAATCATACCAGTGTTGTTTCACTAAAAAAAGTACAAGTCTAATAATAAAATATTGAAAAATATATGATTTTTTTTCGATAATTGATTTTTATAATAATTAATCTAAAACAAAATGCTTCATATTATTTTTTATTTAGACGGTACACATCGGACGTATATTTAGTCGTCAACCGCACATCGATAGCTAGTATAGAAGTCCAGATACACGTGCAACAATGTACCCCACCAAATGGGCATTTTCGAGCTGGGTGGTTTCAAAGATGGCGTCCATCCGGGCACTAAGCTACCGTTCTCAGATGTCCATCACACCTTTTCTGACACTTGAGACATTGGTCTAATGGAAAATCATAATGAGAATTACTCCCCCCGCCGGAGCATTACTTTTGGTCTGGCTCAAGGACTAAAGGAACAACACATCGAGTCAATGGCATTGCAGTGCAGGCCAAAATGTATGGACCACACCTTCCAAAGGAGCCACTTCCGAAGATCGAGAAGCTCAAGCAAAGAACAGTCTGCATAACAGAAGAAACACTGCCTGTCTACATTGCAGGTGAACGTGTTGGGACTCATCCACTACACACATTATCAACAGCTGCAGCGGAAAACAAGATGGCTATGGAAGTTGCTCAAATCAAGAATCTTCTTTGGGTCATTGCCCATCAGGTGGACCCAGTAACACAAAAAACACCAAGTTGGACAGGATTCAACATCACCGTCAGGGCATCTATCAGCGTCTCTCAGGATATTGTTAGATATATGCCTACAATAAATGCACCAGCTACAGAGATGTCCACAGTCGCAGAAATATTGAAGCAGTCTGAAAGCGTCCGACAGATCCTACACTTGCAGGACATCGTCGTCGTCATGGATCAGGCCCTGTATGCTAAGGCTGCCGAGATCGTCTGGAAACACACAGACACATATGCTAACATCGTACTTCGCCTCGGCACGTTCCACACAATCTGCAATGTGATGTCGATTCTTGGTGCTCGTTTCCAAGATGCTGGTCTTAGAGACTTTTGCATGTTCGGCAGAAGACGATGAAGAAGACGACGACGATGACGAGGATAACTTCTGAATTGTAGAACTGTATGGAGAAAGATCATGTACATATGTGTAACAAATATGGTGTACGCTGAATTGATAACTCGTGTACTTTATGGTATGATGTCTATAAATATATGTTGCTTAAATAGAAAGTACATTGTTTTCCTTTGGTTTACTTTATGTATAGCTGGTAATATAAGAGAACCATACAACACTACAAGACTAAAAACGTTTGCATGAATATGATGTAAATTATCTCGCCAAGTTAGGGTACATCAGGATACATACATGTACATGGAGTAGGTTAATCATCACATGCATCATACGTCTGTGGTATATTCAAGAACACCACATACAGTTTGGTCATAATGCCTTCATATTTTTAGAATTAGACATTTCTGACACCAATTTCAGTACTTTTTGGCCTATATATGGCTGACATCCCAATATTATATATACTATTTTTAGACCAATAATGGTATAAAACTATATACATGTTGTCGGTCAAAAATCGTAAAATGTAAATCAATATATTGTTGCGGATATGGCATTTGGCCTCAATATCCGCTTGTAAATACTCCCCTATTTCCCCAATACTCCCCAACTATCCCCAATCCCCCATTCCCTAGTCCCATTGCCTGTAAATAACACTCTGTAGAACCGACCTTCCCCTTTTTCCCCCATTAAATGTCGTGCCCAGGTTCACCGCATCTCACGTAGACAACTATAGGACATCTTGCTAGTTATTCTTAGTCTATGTCAGTTAAGGACTCGTTTCCATTAATTCTGACTCTTCGTTGCACCAGAATGTGATCGTATGGCACCAGTAGTGAGTTTAGGACCTCCCCTTACCTCCTCCCATCTTCCCCATGAAACAACAACAACAACAACAACAACTACAACTACAACAACAGAGGAGAATGGGGGCGGCGCGGCGCGGGGGAGTGTGCGTCCTCACACCGGCTCGGTTAGCCGCCATTGACCATGCGCTCCGACGGGGTTACCACGAAGGGGCTCCCTGTCAGCCCCTCGTCAAGGGCGGAGCCGGTAACCCCCCGCACGCACCCAATGAGAAGGAACGGGCCGATTCCATCTGGGGCGGAGCTAACGAGCCGAGGGCGTGTCACTCCCCGCCGGATATACGCGGCCACTTACCGGATGTGAGGTCAGATGCGCCCCCAGCTTGGAGAAAGAACGTGACCTTCCAGCGCTGAGTGAGACCTCCCGTATCTTTGGACTGGACCGGGTCGATTTTGCCCCTGAGCCAAGGTGCACCTTGAGCCATCGAAGACCTGCCCCTCCTTGCCATCAATCCCCGTGTGAGTCAGTTTTGTCCCGTTTATCTGTCGTCTGTCGGGGCTAGATAAGACTGTGTCTAAGTGCCTGCCTTTCTATGCTGTCCCTCTTGTCGTTGTAATCTGACCTTCCACCCTAATATAACCTCCTCCGGAGGTCTTGAGAACTGAACCCTTGGTGTCGTGTCATTTTAATCCAGCCGTTGTGTCTTTTCCATCATTGATTTAGCATAGCGCGACTTAGTCAACGTTCGAGCATAATCGGGTAAACTGTGCAGACGCGGTCATACCAAACCGCTCGGTAAACTAACATCCACAACCGCGTCTGTAACAATTGGTGTCAGGAGTGGGATCCCATGTGGAATCCCATGCCGGCACACAAATCTGTGGAATCCCATGCCGGCATCCTGTGGAATCCCATGCCGGCACACAAATCCTTCCACGAAGGCCTACGCCCTCCCCAACCAAGAAGCAGGGGTGGTAGCGCAGGCCTTCGTGGAAGGATTTGTGTGCCGGCATGGGATTCCACAGGAGTTGCACACCGACCAGGGACGAAATTTTGAGAGCAAATTGCTAAAAGATGTGTGCAGTCTCCTGTCAATTCGGAAAACCAGAACAACGCCTTTAAGACCTCAATCTGACGGGATGGTGGAAAGATTTAACCGAACTCTAATCCAACAACTGGCACTGTTCACCGCCACCCGTCAGGATGACTGGGACGAACATCTCCCTTATTTGCTTATGGCCTACCGAACCAGCCAGCACGGGGCCACCGCATGCAGTCCAGCGTTGCTTATGTATGGGCGGGAGTTACGGGCTCCCGCCGACTTGCTATGCGGTCCCGTGCCAGACACAGTGGTTAACCCGCCGAGGGAGGGGTACGCACGTCACCTAGAGGAAGGCATGGAGCTAGTCCATGCCTTCGCCCGCCGCCAACTCCATTTGGCGGAGGAAAAGATGAAGCGCAGGTACGACGACCGGAGCCAGGGGAGTCAATACGCTCCGGGGATGAAGATTTGGTTCTTTAATCCCCGGAGGCGGAAGGGAAGGTGCCCAAAGCTCACCTCCCCCTGGCAAGGCCCAGGAGTCGTCCTGTCGCAAATCTGTGACGTGGTCATTAAGATCAAAATGGGGCCATGAGCCCTCCCTCGGATCGTCCACGCCGACCGGATAAGACCTTACACCGGCGAGCAGGCGCCCCCGTGGATTGCCTCGGCTTTAGATGCCGAGGCGGGACCCAGTACCTCTGAATAAGGGGGGCTTATTAGTGCCAGAGGACTGGGGGATTGATGAGCGATGGGCCCGGTGGGTAAGGGTGGCATCCCTGCCACCCTGCCCATGGTGGGGCAAATGCGCTATAGCTTATGGGGTTGATGGCAGTGAAAACTAGCCCGGGTGGGTTAGGATATTGGTAGGGATCTAGCGAAGATGACATTAGGTAACGTTAAGTTTAGTTAGTGACTGATACCTGTAGTGGGGACGCAGGTAGATTAGTATGGATGATAATGACGGGGGAGCGCAATAGTTTAAAGGGACGACAGGGAAGCGCAAGTTTCAGAGGGGAGTAGTTAGATGAGATGATGCTGTGTGAGAACTGAACAGGTGTGTGGAGCAGTGTGTGAGTAGTGAGTGTTGTGGATCAGCGCGAATGCGCTTGGGGAGAGAAGGGTGCAGGCGGCACCAAGAGTGAGAGCACAGGTGTGCAAGTACAGGTGTGTGGAGAGAGTGGGAGTAAGTGGTATGGAGTGGTGTGCATGGTGCGAAGGTGTGAATGGGGGAAGAGTGGACCCCTTTCACGAGTACCCGGGGCGGGTAGTGTAAGTGTTAGATAGAGGGTATAGGTAAATTGTGGTTGGATATTGGCATTTGTGGTGCGGTTGCAGAATGGTATTGTGGATGGGTGCATTAGTGTTGTGGAAATGGCTGGGCGTGTAGCCTGTTAGTGTGTGTAGTTGGTTGGGCACTCCACCACTGTGAGGATGTCGGCCAGGTGAGGCCGCAGGTGGGCTCTGGGAGCCGGTAGAGTTGTGGATGGGGCCCGAGGATCCGGAGGACGGACCCGGGTAGCCCAGTGCCAGAGAGGGCACCGAGTGGGGAGAGCGCCAGAGGGCCTTCCCCAGGTAGATAGGTTAGGGTAAGGAGCAGGTAAGCTCGGAGGCAACTGCAGTGGTGGAGGTGTGCAGGTGGGTAGACCCACTGGGAGAGGTACACGCCACAGCCCAGAAATTGTGCGAGGGCACCGGGAGATGAATCGGGGGAGTGAGACCCCAAATTGAAAAGCACCACAGTTTGGCCAATGGGAATTGGTTTTTAGAAGCCATAGTGTAAGAGGGCCAATGGTTTGGCCGGAGAAAGACCCCGGGTAGTGTAAAGTTGTTAAAGTCATTTAGGAAATAGTTAGGATTGATGAACCTGTCGCACCATACGCAGCCACTTACCTGTGGTGATGATGATGACTCCACACCTGTGTTTTCTTTGTTTTGGTGCAGGAAATGAGAATTGCTGTGAGGATTTGTGAGACGCATCACGACGTGGATGAGACATTGGGGTGATTCCATCTCTCCCTCCCTAGGAGGGACTGATGATGAATTGGTGATAGCAAATTATGATGTTGAGTTGGAGATGGCAAATTTTGATGAAAGTTGAAAATGGCAAATTTGATTGGTTAGGAGGGAGAGAAGACGAATTTGGTATATGGGAGGAACGGGGAAGACAGTAGGGATGGTTGTTGATTAGTAAAATAGATGTTTATGGGTAGTGTTGTGTTTTGTGGATACAGTAAGGGGTAAGGGAGGGGCCATGTAGGTTACCTGGTGGGGGGGGGGCGTACGATAGGAACGTACCTGTCTCACCTGGTTCCCATGTGCCCCCAGTGTGCATCATCTTGTATTGCGTGCACTTTTGAGCCCTTACCACCTTACTCACTTGTCTGCTTCTTTTGTCTCCCACCTCCGAGGATCTGGCTTTGGGGTAGAGAGAGAGGAGAGAGAGGTGCTGGCTACGCAGTTGTGGGCCTGCACTTTCGCTGCTTGCTGCCTGGATCGATACATCATATGGACCGCAATTTTGGTGGCCACCCACAATGGACCGCAGTTCTTTTGCGGGCAAGCACCACCCGTTGATGGACCTATGGGTCAACGTGGCACCTATGCCATACAAGGTGAACCACTTATAGTTGGCCCCCTGATGGCCACAATACAGAATTGGACGCGGTTGGCGCCTTTCTTTATTTTTTTGAAAGAGGCAAGAACACCAAGTGCACCACACGAAGGCAAGACCAGCGGCAGAACATCGGCCGGCTGCGACACCACCGGTGATTTATAAACACTTTATTGGTGCACCGGATGGTGCTGACTGTGTTATGGGGTGGTGCTTTTGATGCTTGGAAGGGGTGCTCTGCACATTATTAAAGGCCATAAGGCCACAGAGCACTCGTGGGTTGGTTTATCGATGCTGGCATGCGTGCTCTCTCTATGCATAACATCTGCATGTGTTCCTCCAAAAACAGGTCCTGGATCGTAGTGTAAATATCAGCGTAGTCTTGTGTAAATAATGCTCCCTACCAGCTGTATGTTTAGTTTGCGAATTCTTTCCGCAATTCGGTTATCCTGTGGGTGTGTTTCTGTGAGGAGAAGGGTGCAACGTCGCAGGGGGACATATTTACTCATTTGTGAACATCTGTAAAACTGTCGCACTCAGGGTAGAGTTAATAGTAGAGGGAACTACATCTGAGTGCCACACTAAAATAGGTAAAAATTTATCGGGTCGGGACGCCCCGAGGGTAGAGAAGGGTGCAATGTTGCGGATATGGCATTTGGCCTCAATATCCGCTTGTAAATACTCCCCTATTTCCCCAATACTCCCCAACTATCCCCAATCCCCCATTCCCTAGTCCCATTGCCTGTAAATAACACTCTGTAGAACCGACCTTCCCCTTTTTCCCCCATTAAATGTCGTGCCCAGGTTCACCGCATCTCACGTAGACAACTATAGGACATCTTGCTAGTTATTCTTAGTCTATGTCAGTTAAGGACTCGTTTCCATTAATTCTGACTCTTCGTTGCACCAGAATGTGATCGTATGGCACCAGTAGTGAGTTTAGGACCTCCCCTTACCTCCTCCCATCTTCCCCATGAAACAACAACAACAACAACAACAACTACAACTACAACTACAACAACAGAGGAGAATGGGGGCGGCGCGGCGCGGGGGAGTGTGCGTCCTCACACCGGCTCGGTTAGCCGCCATTGACCATGCGCTCCGACGGGGTTACCACGAAGGGGCTCCCTGTCAGCCCCTCGTCAAGGGCGGAGCCGGTAACCCCCCGCACGCACCCAATGAGAAGCAACGGGCCGATTCCATCTGGGGCGGAGCTAACGAGCCGAGGGCGTGTCACTCCCCGCCGGATATACGCGGCCACTTACCGGATGTGAGGTCAGATGCGCCCCCAGCTTGGAGAAAGAACGTGACCTTCCAGCGCTGAGTGAGACCTCCCGTATCTTTGGACTGGACCGGGTCGATTTTGCCCCTGAGCCAAGGTGCACCTTGAGCCATCGAAGACCTGCCCCTCCTTGCCATCAATCCCCGTGTGAGTCAGTTTTGTCCCGTTTATCTGTCGTCTGTCGGGGCTAGATAAGACTGTGTCTAAGTGCCTGCCTTTCTATGCTGTCCCTCTTGTCGTTGTAATCTGACCTTCCGCCCTAATATAACCTCCTCCGGAGGTCTTGAGAACTGAACCCTTGGTGTCGTGTCATTTTAATCCAGCCGTTGTGTCTTTTCCATCATTGATTTAGCATAGCGCGACTTAGTCAACGTTCGAGCATAATCGGGTAAACTGTGCAGACGCGGTCATACCAAACCGCTAGGTAAACTAACATCCACAACCGCGTCTGTAACAATATCATAAGAGCGGAAAGATATACATTTATGGATTTTAGGTCATGGTTACAGAAACTACTGTATATTGGATTTTCTCATCTTTATCAAGGTGTATGATATTTAAGGCCCAAATTTGACTTTAATCATACTGTGTGTTTCTCAAATTCAAAAATTCATTTAATATCCGCCAAACTGAATTTTTGCCTAATTTTGTTTTCATTAGGGATTTTGTGATAAATTTTTGAGGGTTGGCGGAAATAAATATGTTTTAATGATCATAAAGAGGTTACTATATATCACACAGGCACTTTCTATACATCATGTGAAAGATAATTCAATTACCTTTCACCTGGTATACAACACTAACTGATACATATAGGAGATATTATTTGAAAGCCCCAAAACGAACCCTACCCCCTAAATCTTAGGCGGAAAAATTACCGAAAGCGTTATTGGGGTGGTCTGACAAATGTGATGATAACACAGATACGGCTAAGAGTTTCACACTGCTATCACATTTTTTTCAGCACTAGGGTCCCTGGCCTTGCCAAAAATAACTGTTAGCCATCCTCCCTCTGATTGAGCATAATGTCGAAAATTTGAGGGTCTGGCTCATAGCCTAATGGGGTGAAAAGACTGGGAAAACAGAGAACGAAAGTTATTGGATCACAAACGACGGACCGCTGAGAGAAAATCAAAGCCTCAAGGTTGTACAGTGTACACTGTACAAGGCCTCAAGACACGACACGAATTAACACGATTTTCAATACAGGTATGAAAGATTTGCACCGAAAATCTTCGTCGGGACACAATATACGTACAGTCGTACATACACCATAAAATAAATACAGTTATAACGAAAATACAAATGGGACCAATTACTTAACTTCGATTTCGATGGAGAGCATGGAGAGCTGCGAATAAACGAAACCTCGCCAGTTAGACCGGAAACGGAAGTCCTCAACAGAAACGGAAATGGAAGTCCTCAATGGAAGTGCTTTGTCTTCCTTCACCACTCATGGACCGTGGTATTTGTGTGCCGAGGGGAAAGTGTGCAGGTGCCGAAGTTGTGCGCATGCACCCTTGCTGCTTGCCTGCCTGGACTGGTACACCACCTATGGACCACACGTTCTGTGGCCAAGCCCACCATATATGGACCACACGTTCTGTGGCCTGGCCCCTCTGCTGGCGCGAGCCATTGCTGCCAGCAACTTGCTTGTGGACCACGGTCAAGGTGGCACCTATGCCAAGCATGTGGACCACCTTAGTTGGCCCCTGCTGGCCGTAATTTAAAAAAAGTGGATGCGGTTTGTGCCCTTTTTTATTGGTTAAATAGGCCGCAAGAAAGAACATCAAGGCGCCAAGAAACATCGGCCCAGCAGCCATCGGCCCAGCTGAGAAGACGCCAGTTTATTTTTGAAAAATGTATGACTGTACTTATGGTGGTGCTTATTGGTGCTTTTCGTGCATGGTGGTGATTTTTGTGTTTTTTTTAGTGCACCTTATTATTTGATTGTGCATTTCTGTGCATGTGGGTATGGTGTATCGGTACAGTGCAGTGCATGACCTTTCCTCCTATCAAAAACATCTGCTTTTGCCTTCCCAAAAGACAGGTCCTGCGTGTAGTTTGTAAATAATCAAATTAATAGTAGTGTCTTTGTAAATAATGCTCCCCACCAGCTGTATGTTTAGTTTCAAAATAATTCCGCAATTCGGTTAGTCTGTGGGCGTGAGTCTGCCAGGTAGAATGCAATGCAGCAGGCAGGACATATATAGTTTTAAAAATGTCACACTCAGGGTGAGGTTAATACGAGAGGGTAACTACACCTAAGTGTCACACATAATTGTAAAAGATATCCCTTGTGAAATGGCCCGGGATGGACCTGGAGAAAGGGAGGGTGCCGTGTTACGGTTTTTATAACTGGCACTTGTAAATAATAATCCATTGTAAATAATTCCCTGTAAATATTCCCATCTACAATAGGTTAAAGGTCGCACCATAATTAGTCCATATACAACACTTAGGGCACCATAGGAACTTCTCTAGTTATTTCATTAGTATGTGTTTCAGGCAAGGCTCTGTTTCCAATAGTTTGACTCTGCGTTGCATTTAATTAATTAAGATAGGTCCATTTTTTTTTTTCTCTCTCTCCCTCTCTCCCTCTCTCCCTCTCTCCCTCTCTCCCTCTCTCCCTCTCTCCCTCTCTCCCCCTCTCTCTCTCTCCCCCTCTCTCTCTCTCCCCCTCTCTCTCTGTCTCTGTCTCTCTCTCTCTCTCTCTCTCTCTCTCTCTCTCTCCATCATGCGCACCTACAGGCGGGGGTTGTCTCTCTCATGCTGTTACACGCCTTAGCACTTTGCTTGCTAGCAGCGTTCACTGCATCAAATCGCCATTGCGCACGCGGTCAGGCTGGCGAAGAAGGGCAGAGCACAGGGAGGAGGTATGGCCCCCCCGTCGGCTCATCATCAAAGGTGGAGCCAGCGAGCACTCGCCGACCTACCAGGGCTGAGGTAAGCTCGCTAGTGGGCGTAGCCCTATGAAGGTGGCTTGATTTTTAACACGCATGATATAAGCGCGAGCACGAAGCCCTGAAAAAGGACTGCACGGAGAGAGCTCGAGATAAGAGATATGCAGAAATACGGAGAGATCCGCCAAGATTACGAGCTGCGCCGAGAGCGACCAACTGCATCGGACTGCGCCGGCGATTTCTCCTGAACTCCAGCACATTATGAACGTTAAGAGAGAGAAAGCCGCATACCTTTAGGCTATGAGCCAGACCCTCAAATTTTCGACATTATGCTCAATCAGAGAGAGGATGGCTAACAGTTATTTTTGGCAAGGCCAGGGACCCTAGTGCTGAAAAAAATGTGATAGCAGTGTGAAACTCTTAGCCGTATCTGTGTTATCATCACATTTGTCAGACCACCCCAATAACGCTTTCGGTAATTTTTCCGCCTAAGATTTAGGGGGTAGGGTTCGTTTTGGGGCTTTCAAATAATATCTCCTATATGTATCAGTTAGTGTTGTATACCAGGTGAAAGGTAATTGAATTATCTTTCACATGATGTATAGAAAGTGCCTGTGTGATATATAGTAACCTCTTTATGATCATTAAAACATATTTATTTCCGCCAACCCTCAAAAATTTATCACAAAATCCCCAATGAAAACAAAATTAGGCAAAAATTCAGTTTGGCGGATATTAAATGAATTTTTGAATTTGAGAAACACACAGTATGATTAAAGTCAAATTTGGGCCTTAAATATCATACACCTTGATAAAGATGAGAAAATCCAATATACAGTAGTTTCTGTAACCATGACCTAAAATCCATAAATGTATATCTTTCCGCTCTTATGATATATTGATTTACATTTTACGATTTTTGACCGACAGCATGTATATAGTTTTATACCATTATTGGTCTAAAAATAGTATATATAATATTGGGATGTCAGCCATATATAGGCCAAAAAGTACTGAAATTGGTGTCAGAAATGTCTAATTCTAAAAATATGAAGGCATTATGACCAAACTGTATGTGGTGTTCTTGAATATACCACAGACGTATGATGCATGTGATGATTAACCTACTCCATGTATATGTATGTATCCTGATGTACCCTAACTTGGCGAGATAATTTACATCATATTCATGCAAACGTTTTTAGTCTTGTAGTGTTGTATGGTTCTCTTATATTACCAGCTATACATAAAGTAAACCAAAGGAAAACAATGTACTTTCTATTTAAGCAACATATATTTATAGACATCATACCATAAAGTACACGAGTTATCAATTCAGCGTACACCATATTTGTTACACATAGGTACATGATCTTTCTCCATACAGTTCTACAATTCAGAAGTTATCCTCGTCATCGTCGTCGTCTTCTTCATCGTCTTCTGCCGAACATGCAAAAGTCTCTAAGACCAGCATCTTGGAAACGAGCACCAAGAATCGACATCACATTGCAGATTGTGTGGAACGTGCCGAGGCGAAGTACGATGTTAGCATATGTGTCTGTGTGTTTCCAGACGATCTCGGCAGCCTTAGCATACAGGGCCTGATCCATGACGTCGACGATATCCTGCAAGTGTAGGATCTGTCGGACGCTTTCAGACTGCTTCAATATTTCTGCGACTGTGGACATCTCTGTAGCTGGTGCATTTATTGTAGGCATATATCTAACAATATCCTGAGAGACGCTGATAGATGCCCTGACGGTGATGTTGAATCCTGTCCAACTTGGTGTTTTTTGTGTTACTGGGTCCACCTGACGGGCAATGTCCCAAAGAAGATTCTTGATTTGAGCAACTTCCATAGCCATCTTGTTTTCCGCTGCAGCTGTTGATAATGTTTGTAGTGGATGAGGCCCAACACGTTCACCTGCAATGTAGACAGGCAGTGTTTCTTCTGTTATGCAGACTGTTCTTTGCTTGAGCTTCTCGATCTTCAGAAGTGGCTCCTTTGGAAGGTGTGGTCCATACATTTTGGCCTGCACTGCAATGCCATTGACTCGATGTGTTGTTCCTTTCCCGGTCAGCGTCTCTTCCAGTCTATCAATGTTGTCCAATGCCAAGTTTGTGAATACATACGGCTGGATGCTGCTTGGTAGGACTGTTTGCTCATTTAGGTTTGCTGCAAGTTTTTGAAGACATAGTGCAGTGTCATTTTCCTCCAGTTGAGTGTAGGATATTGCATGTCCAAGATGGTTCAATGTGCGAATTAGTTCTACGTTCCCTGTGAGAGTCTTAACTGCATATGGGAGCAACATGTGTTTCGGAGGCTTTTGTTGTCCACAGCTCACTGCATAGATAATGTCCTGGCTGAAAGATTGCATCAGCATGATGACCCTGTTTGATGGAAGCTCGTTTTCCGGATCTCCAGTCAAGAGGCCAAGCATAAAGCGCTGGAGATAGACGGGAACGACGAAAGAGTCATTGTCGACGTCGGCTGGATGATAGGGCCATGGAGTTGGTTTGTTATCCTTCCTTATCATCGATCTGATGTGTGTCGATGTCTGATCAATGACTTTGGACATGTTTGATGATTTCCCTTTCCAAATGCTCAGTTGTTGTTTAAGTGTTTGTATTTCTTTGACAGCATCTTGTAGTGTTACATTATCAGGTACGACAATCAGTTTTACCACTTTTGTCTTGAAAGATGTGAACGCTATTTCCAAGATCAGTTTCCAGTTTCCGTGCGAGGTTTTTTCTTGTAGCAGTTCTTATCCCATGCAACCCTCTTGATGTCATTATCGATTGTAGGTGCTCTATCAGCGTTGTCATCCTAACAATTTCCTTATTCGGGATTATATGGTTCCGGATGTATACTAGCAACTCATTGTATGCTTCTTCTTCAGTGTAGTCAGATTCGTTTGTGGCGGCCGTGTTTCTGTCATGTGCATCTTTAGTGCTTGGTCTCGTGTAACTTCTGTAGCAAGAGAAATGGTATCGTGCTTCAGCTGCCACAATGTCTCTACTTGTGGCAGCCATGATTTTCGTGTCACATTTACGCACGGCGCTGTTTCGCAGTGTTTCATCTGCTCTCAGATCAACAGCCTTGCTCAACTTTTCACGGGATGACGTTCCCTTGCACCACTTGGTCTTTCCACAGAATATACAATCCGGTTCATAGATGCATGATTCCGAAGATGCCCTTCTGGCTTGTCTCTTGCTCGCTGAACATGTTGCAGCAGCATCGTCGGTTAAATTGGATTCAGCTTTTCGTTTCAGTGCTTCCAAATCTCGCTTCATGGTGAACACGCTCCTGCACTGCCTGTGGTAGAATACTCGGGGAATCTCCTTCTCTGGCAGCGACTGAGCAAGGTCGAGAATGGGTGCATGGTTCCGTATTTTGGCCGCATCCAGCAATGTAGTCCACGAATCGAATGTTTGAGGGCTTATGAGCGGATCTTCTGGTTTGACATCTAACGATAGCTTATGAATGATACAAACGTCCTTGGGAACTTTCTGAGTGATCGCAATCTCCATTGCAAGTATTTGTTCAATTGTCTATCTGCAGTACACTCTGTTTCACCACCACCAATATCACCACCACCGTCTCACCTGGAAAGACACATAATATCGAATGAGACCACCACCACCACCACTACTACAAATTAGCATCAGTTGCTATAGTTGCTTAAAAATGTATTCTGCACCAACAAATCTACAAAGAGAAATACATTAGATGTCGTGCACCGCTGTCATGGTTGCAAATCACATAAAATATAATGAAAATATTGACATTGATGACAACATTCGTATTAGCATGTCTACACATATTGCATTGAATTTCATAGCACATCATGATCATATGTGTGAGGATATTGACTCTAATTATACTGTATGTGTGTCTCAAATCGAAACATACCTTTTACATACCTTTTGATTTTTGCCTATTTTGTTCCTAAAATTGGGGATTTTGTGATGAAGTTTTGAGAGTTGGTGGAAATAATTATGTTTTAATAATCATAAAGAGGTTACTATAGATCACACAGGCACTTTCTATACACCATTTGAAAGGTAATTCAATAACCTTTTACCTGATATACCACACTAGCTGATATATACACGTGATATTATTTGAGAGCCAAAAAACTAACCCCACCCCCTAAATCTTAAGCAGGAAAAATGACCCGAAAAGCGATAAATGGGTGATCTGACAAATGTGATGATAACACAGATACGGCTAAGAGTTTCACACTGCTATCACTTTTTTTCAGCACTAGGGACCTTGGCCTTGCCAAAAATAACTGTTAGCCATCCTCCCTCTGATTGAGCATGGCCGACCCCTCGGCTCATAGCCTAATAGTGCCTAAGCCTTTTTGCTTAATGACAGTTATAATGATATACAAGTACACATTCCCATAAATAAATACAAAACAATTCGCACACATTTGAACACAAATAAATCAAACAATTCCAGAAGTGTACGAAGTTGGTAGTAAGGCTTCTTCTTCTTCCTGAACCGTATCATACTTAAATCAGAAACGTGATGGACGGCACATTCACCAGCATATATTCAACAAAAAGGTGAAATTGAAGGAGCTGTGCTCCCACGTAGTCGGAAGAATGGACGCGACAAAAAGCTGGAATTCGTCCGAGTTTCTTTATTGTCACCAAACAACTCGGGTACTCTGAAAAGCCCGTTTATCGGGCAGCAATATATATACACACATTATCCCGGAGCGTTTGCCTGGGAAAGGCGAGAGCGGGCGTGGCCTGGCGTGCCCAGGCATGCCCGGGCATCCCGGCCGAGGCCTGGCAAGTTGAGCGCGGGCCTGTCCGGGTGTCCTGGACGAGCCCGGCATGGTGATCGCTCCGCGTCCTTGGTAGGTGCAAGGCGATTGTGTAAACCCAGCGGTAGCCGCTACACACGTCCCCCCAGAATCGACTTGCACCAGCAGGGTCAATTTGAGGGGGGTCCTGATGACCCGGCCGAAGTGACCCCTGGCGGGTCATGGGGGGGGGGGGGGTCCGGTGTGGTGGTGGGCAGTCGAGTGGGGGGCACCGTGGACGGGGGGCGGCCTCGCCGTGGCGGAAGGGCCAACCATGGCGGTTGGTCGATGTCCACGTGCGCCGGCTTGAGGCGGTCCACCGCAATCTGGTCCGACCTGCCGCCGATGTCGCTGAAGAACGACTTGTCGTCCCGTCCCAGGACACGGAAGGGCCCGTCGTACGGTGGCCATAGTGGCCCCCGATGTGCGTCATGACGCACAAAAACGTACTCCGCTGTGCGAAGCGCTGGGGGGACGTAAGACTGGGGGTCACCGTGGTGGGATGTTGGCACGGGGGCAAACCGTCGGGTGGCCTCCTGGAGGTCTGAGCGCTGGTGAGCTGCGGACCAGGGATAGGTAGCGTCGGGCACGAATTCGCCGGGGACGCGTAGCGCCTGGCCGTAGACAAGCTCGGTGGTGGATGCCCGGAGGTCCTCCTTGGGGGGCCGTGCGGAGGCCCAAAAGGACCCACGGCAGCCGGTCGGCCCAACCGCCGTCTTGAAGGCCGGCCATGAGCGCGGCCTTCATGGAGCGGTGGAATCGCTCACACAACCCGTTGGCTTGGGGGTGGTAGGCCGTAGTACGGTGGAGCTTGACCCCCAGGTTGTGGGTGACTGCGCCCCGCAGCTCGGAGGTGAACTGCGGTCCACGGTCCGATGAGATGTCCGCCGGTGCACCGAAGCAGGCGACCCAGGTGGCAATGAAAGCCTGCGCCACGTCGGCGGTGGTGGTGGAGACTAGGGGAACGGCCTCCGTCCACCTGGTGGTCCTGTCCACCATGGTGAGCAGGTGTGTGAACCCCCGTGATGGGGGGAGGGGCCCACCAGATCCACGCTGATGTGGTCGAAACGTCGTTCGGGCACGGTGAAAGGTGCCAGCGGGGCCTGGGTGTGTCGGTGGACCTTGGCCTGTTGGCAGGCTGTGCAGGTGCTGGTCCAATCGCGGACGTCCCATCGAAGGCCGTGCCAGACGAATCGCGCCGACACCAGCTTCTGGGAAGCTTTCCGGCCTGGGTGGGAAAGGCCATGGAGTGAGGTGAAGATGCGGCGTTGCCAGGTAATGAGGGCACGATGGGGCGTGGCTGGCCTTGGGAGACGTCACAGAGCAGGACAGTGTCCGCGAAGGGGCTGTTGGCCAGGCGGAGGCCCATGTCCGCCGCCCGGAGGGCTTGCACCATGGTGTCGGTGGTTTGGTCCGCCGCCATAAGCGCGAAGTCCACGCCAAGGTGGACCGCGTTCGCGCTGGCCCGAGAAAGACAGTCGGCCACGGCGTTGTTTTTGCCGGCGACGTGCCGGATGTCCGTGGTAAACTCCGACACGGCGGAGTGGTGGCGCTGTTGGCGGGCTGACCATGGCTCCGTGACCTTGGCCATTGCGTAAACCAACGGCTTGTGGTCGACGAACGCCGTGAAGGGTCGGCCCTCCAGGAGGTGGCGGAAATGGCGAACGGCCAGGTGTAGACCGAGGAGCTCACGGTCAAACGTGCTGCATTTGAGCTTGTTCGGCCGGAGCTGCCGGCTGAAAAAAGCGAGTGGCTGCCAAACCCCGTTCACCCATTGCTCATGTCCGGCGCCCACCGCGTAGTCGGAGGCATCCATGGTGAGGGCGATGGGAGCGTTGAGCACCGGGTGAGCGAGCAGTGTTGCGTCGGCGAGGGCCCGCTTTGAGCTTTGGAAGGCCGCGTCCATTGCTGCGGACCAGACGATGTCGTGCTTGGCCGGCTTGCCCCGGAGGGCTTCATAGAGGGGCCGCATGAGTTGAGCAGCGCGGGGCACGAAGCGGTGATAGAAATTCACCATTCCCAGTAATTCCTGCAGGGCCTTTATGGAGCGGGGACGTAGAAACGTGGTGATGGCCTCGACCTTGGTTGGCAGCGGCACGGCCCCGTTCTTGGTGATGTGGTGGCCCAAAAAATCAACGGCCGTCGTGCCTAAGTGGCATTTGGCTGGGTTGACGATGAGGCCTTGCTCGCTGAGGCGCCCGAACAGTGTTCGGAGGTGGAGGAGATGCTCGGCCCGGGACGTGCTGGCGACGAGGATGTCGTCCAGGTAAACGAAGAGGAACGGCAGGTCACGCAGCATGCCGTCCATCAAGCGCTGGAACGCCTGAGCCGCGTTCTTGAGGCCAAACGGCATCTGTAGGAATTCGAATAAGCCGAACGGCATGATGACGGCCATTTTATGGACGTCGGCCGCCCTGACAGGTACCTGGTGATATGCCCGTATGAGATCGATTTTTGAAAAAATGACCCGTCCTGCCAGACGGGTGGAGAAGTCTTGGATGTGCGGGATCGGATACCTGTCGGGGGTGGTAGCATCGTTAAGGCGGCGGTAGTCGCCACATGGGCGCCAGCCGCCCCCTGGCTTTGGGACGATGTGTAGTGGCGAAGCCCATGCACTATCGGAGCGCCGCACGATGCCGAGGTGTTCCAAAGCGTCGAACTCGGCTTGGCCATGGCGAGCTTGGCTGGGTCGAGGCGGCGGGCTCTGGCATAGACCGGCGGGCCCGTGGTTGGTATGTGGTGCTCGATCCCATGTCATACTGCGATGGCCGAAAACGTCGGCCGCGTGAGCGACGGGAACTCCGTGAGCAGGCAAGCAAACTCGTTTGCCGCTGGGAGGGCGCATGCCAGCCCGGTCGGAGCGGAGCTGCTCAATGTGCATCCCAGGGAGCTGAAGGTCTCGGCGTTGATGAGGCGACACCATTGGACGTCCACCAGCAGTCCGTGTGCGCAGAGGAAGTCGGCGCCTGGCCGAGCCATGGGCACGTTTGCGGTTACAAACGTCCAAGTAAAGCGTTGGCCGCCGAAGCAGAGGGTGACGTTGCGCAGGTCGAATGTGCGGATGGCCGATCCGTTGGCTGCAACCAAGGAGGGGCCGCAAACCGCGGACTGCCTGTCCTGATCAGAGGCAGGTATGATGCTCAGTTGGGTGCCGGTGTCGCACAGGAAGCGCCGTCCGGACGCTTTGTCCATGATGAAAAGTAAGTTGCCCGTGTGGCCGGCGCTCATGGCTGGTAAGGAATGCCGGCCCGGCCGTTTCCCGGCCTGCCGAAGGTGCATGCGGGTCGGCATGTCCAGGCCTTCTGTCCGAACCTGGCATGATAGTACCACCACGCTTGGTCAGGTGGAGGCCCCGGTCATCGTGCTGGAGGTGGTCGGCTAGGCGTTGCGGCCGCCAATTGCGTCGGCAGTTCGGTCGTCGACCGTGCCAGGTGCTCGGGCGTCATGGGTGTTGCGTCGGACGGCGGTGGGCCCCAGGTCGCTGCTGCAATGCGTTGGCCTGCCGCGGAGATCTTGTCGGCTTCCCTGGCGAGGGCGCGGGGATCCGTGATCGTCGTGCTTGCCAGGGCGAGGCGTACCGGGCTAGGCAGCTGACGGAGGAACAGCTCCCGGAACAGGAATGCCGGAGAGTGCTCGCTGAGCAGCGAAAGCATGTAGTCCATTCGCTCGGACGGGCGCGTGTCGCCGAGCTCGGGCAGGTTGAGCAGGCGCCATGCGCGTTCCGCCGATGGGAGGGCGAAAGCGTCGAGGAGGAGCTTTTTAATCGCGCCGTATTTGTCAGCGGCTGGCGGGAACCGAGGAGGCTCAGGGCGCGGGCCGCGGTGGCTGAACCGAGCGCTGCTACCACATGGTGGAAGCGGGTGTCGTCGGCCGTGATGCCTCGCAGGGCGAACAGGGAGTCCGCCTGGGCAAACCAAACCGCCGCGTGAGCCTCCCAGAAGGTAGGCAGTTTAAGGGCAACTGCCGTGTCCATGTCAGTAGGTCACCAATGAAGGAGCTGTACTCCCATGTAGTCGGAAGAATGGACGCGACAAAAAGCTGGAATTCGTCCGAGTTTCTTTATTGTCACCAAACAACTCGGGTACTCTGAAAAGCCCGTTTATCGGGCAGCAATATATATACACACATTATCCCGGAGCGTTTGCCCGGGAAAGGCGAGAGGGGGCGTGGCCGGGCGTCCTGGACGAGCCCGGCATGGTGATCGCTCCGCGTCCTTGGTAGGTGCAAGGCGATTGTATAAACCCAGTGGTAGCCGCTACAAAATGATGATTTGATATTTGTGATGGATTCTGACTTTGATGTAATTGCTTTTCCATTATGTTTGCTCTCATTTCAAATATGTTAATGTTTCATTTTCCATTGAGCAATGCTAGGAACTCCAGCTATAAACGCTGATATACTTTACTCGGGGTATAAATACAAATACAACTTTGTCTGGGGGTAACATAGGCTATGTGGCCACTGCCTCATGTGGAGTTGTGAAAGACCGGGAGAGGGGCGTAAATTATCTTTGTAAATTTGTACCGTGTAGCGCCACCTGGTGATGGTGGCAGAGGGTATTACAATTTCCTTTTCTTTTTTTTTTACCTGGGCAACACTGAGGTTGGAGGGCATTACAAATTCCTTTTTTTACCTGGGCAACACTAAGGTTAAAGCACTCTTTGCACGGGTAAAACTTTTCTCCTTCTCATTCCCCTCCCCCAAAACGGAGGTGCCTGTCAAAGCCACCCCCCCACCCCCCTGAAAGATGTATATGTGGTATATCTTTCACCTCCCTCTCCCCTCCCTCTTCCCTCACCTCTCGCACCCCTCCCCCTTCCACTCCCCCCACTACCTTCCACACCCTCCTGCCTCTCCTGCCTCCTCCCTCCCCCTCCCCAGCAACGCCAGGTACTCTTGCTAGTAGCCAATATAGTAGAAACAAAAAAGGCATCAGTTGATGGTAAAAACCAATTAAACATTTTTTTTCTGCCCCTCGGACAAGGTCGAGGAGACGGAGATCGGAGATCGGAGACGTTCAGAAAAAAAAGGCAGAAAAAAGTTTCATTGTTTTTTACCATCAACCGACGCATTTTTGTTTTTATTATATATGCTGTAATTATTTTGTTACTATATTACTGTATAATGAACTGAATGAGCGATCATCTGTCCATGTATTTTTGTGTTCACGATATTTCAAAAAGAATTAAACATTTAGCTTTCATATTGCAGATATCTATCCCTCATGTCATTATCTCAACCTGAGTAGATAATGGCTGTGATTGGCTAAATGTTGGTGACATGGTGATGGCATAATACCCAGACTGGCCCTCAACAAGAAACTGTTTCAGCAGCACCAACACTATATAACAGACTATGCCACATCAAATGGGGTATTTTCAAAAAAGGCATTGGAAAAGTAGCTTCCTCGTAAGTTTTGGTGCTCGCTGTCTAATTATCAATGTCTTATTTTGATACATGTCCTGGGAAGAGGTTGCAGTAAAGACGTGGGCCAAACATACTGTAATGGTGTAGTGATTCTGTGATATTTAGATCATCCTTTTCCTCGGCTGAATAAATGTCTTCTTGACATGAATTATATTTGGAAGTTTTAAACTTTGTGTCCTGCAAAAGACTGACACTAAATTGCATGCAGGTGATGTCTATCCTGTGAAAGTGAAATGCACACAAAGCAACAACGATTCTTCCATCTCAGAAGCTTTGAGATGTGCTTCTGCAAAGGAAGAGTCAGATGTTTCTTTGACAAATGGCAGTGCTGCCTGTTCTGCAACTGGTGAGCAGAAAACTACAAAATTACCATTTAGGGCTGAATTTATGAATAGCACTAAGTGAGCATCTTGCCAATACACGTGTAAACCTTAAACCCTGTCAAAAATATCGTTGAACGCATACAGCTAATCCGCCCGCCCATATAGCAATTAGTGAATGGAGATAAATAGCCAATTAGTTGTTCGTGTCGAAACATCTGATTAGCCTGTGACACACCGCACATATCTCGATCATCCAATGCAAATGATGCACTTGCATAGGATTGCAGCATCACAGACAATTATTAGGGGATTCAGCACATTGCTCCTCGTCATACAGACACGTGAAAACGTAAGTACACCCCATGTAAAGTTTTGACTTTTTCAACATATTTCAACATACTGGCATGGTGACAATTGAAGTCCCTCCATCCCCTCCCTCACCTCAAACGGCCACACGGCTGACTCCGCACGTGAAAAAGCTGAATGCCTCAACTCTGTGTTTGCCTCTAAATCTTGTGTCCCAAACCCATCCCTCTCTGTACCCACCGTACCCAGTCGTACCCAGCTGCTACTGGACTCTGTGTCCTTTCCTCCTGACAAGGTGGAAAAGTTTCTGTCAACCCTCGACTCTGATTCTGCAACTGGACCTGACCGCATCAGCCCACGGGTCCTAAAATCTTGTTCTTCCGCTCTTTCACTCCTTCTCTCTGTTCTCTTCACCCTCTCTTTTGCTCAAGGTCATCTGCCATCTGCTTGGAAATCTGCCAACATCACCGCTTTGCACAAAAAAGGTGCAAAAACAGATCCCAGCAACTACAGACCAATCAGCCTTCTCCCAATTATCAGCAAAGTCATGGAATCCATCATTGCTTCAGATATGAAATCTTACCTCTTCTCCAATGGCTTGATCTCTGATCATCAATGTGGTTTCAGACCTGGTCACTCTACTCTGGACATGCTGCTTCTGCTTTCTCAACAATGGATGGAGGTCCTCAATGCCAAACAGGAAATTAGAGCTGTGTCCCTTGACATATCACGTGCCTTCGATACGGTCTGGCACCCCGCTCTGCTCACCAAACTCTCCTCTGTTGGTATCCATGGAAATCTCCACGCATGGCTGGCAGACTTCCTCTCTAGTCGTAGTCAACGTGTGGCCCTGAATGGGTTTCTCATCTCCTCTTCCTGTTCAGGCTGGAGTTCCCCAAGGCAGTGTTCTGGGCCCTGTGCTTTTTCTGGTCTTCATCAATGATCTCTCTGACTCTCTTGAAAATCCTCTCTATCTCTTTGCTGATGACTCTACTCTCTGTCGCTCCATTCTACATCCCTCAGATCGGCAGTCTGCAGCCTCCGCATTCTCTGCAGACCTGGACAAAATCACAGACTGGGCAAACAAGTGGAACATGTCTTTCAATCCTGACAAATCTCACACTCTTACGATGTCTCTCCGAAAAGACCGACTGGACAACCCTCCCATCCACTTTCTGAATAATCCTCTCCACGAAGTTCTGTCACTCAAACTTTTGGGTCTCACTATCTGCCATGATCGTTCTTGCAAAAACCACATTTCCAAGCTGGCCTCCAAAGCCAGTCGCCGACTTGGCATCCTCCGTCGTGCGAAGTCCTTCCTTGGCACACCTGAGCTCCTCACCACATACAAGGCTTTCATCCGCAGCTCAATGGAATACTGCTCTCCCCTCTGGGCTGGTGCTCCTGCCTCACACCTAGCTCGTCTTGACGCTGTTGAAAGCAAAGCATTCAGATCATTGGAATCTCCCGCGATGAAGATAACTCCAAGGGCCTCTCACTCACTCACCGCAGGCAGGTTGGTGGTCTTTCCGTCTTCTACCGACTCCTCTCTGGCCTTGTCCCCCCAGCTCTCTCTGGGCTCTGTCCCGCAAATATTCTTGCAGGTCGCCCAAGATCTGCCTGCAACCCTCCTATGGTTAAACTGCCAAAATCAAGACTCTCTGCTCACCTTCACTCCTTCATTACTCTTTTCTCCCGCCTCTGGAACAAACTCCCTCACTCTCTTCAATCCCACTCCACCCTCCAGGTCTTTAAAACAGCTGTTCACCACCATCTCATATCTTCACCCATCCAAAACCTTGATCTTTTCTATCCCGGCTAATTTCACCCCAATTCCACTTTTTTGAAATACCAACTTCTGTCCTGGAAGTCCTTGGTGTCCTTGTGTTTTATACTTCTCCCACCCCCCCCCCGCCCCCCACTTCCCACGCCTCCTCCCCCCAAGTTCTCTCCCTCCCACACATCTCCCTGCTCTTAAAGGTTGTGTGCTCTCAAGTGTTTGTGTGCTTGCCCTTCTCTTGTCTTCCGCTCTCTCTTTTTATATATTTTGTTTGTCTGGTTGATTTGTTTGTGAAGTAAATGTCAGCTCTTTCACGAGCCTCGATTCAGTATACAAAAAAAAAAAAAAAAAAAATACAGCTATTTGATCTTCATTTCAACAATATTGATAGATAAAGGTGATATAATATAACAACTATCATGAAACATTTACATTTTGTAGTCCATTGTATAATTTAAATAAACAAATGCAAATTTCGCATGTGGAAAAAGTAAGTACACCCCTATATTTATCACTACTTCAAATACCTAAAATTAGAATCAGGTGCACCAGCTCAGGTGCAAATGATTAGAACATCGTTAGAGAGGATCCTGGAGGAGCCTGTCTTATTTAAACCCCAGACATTTAGTTTGGTTTGCTCTTTGTTGTTGAAGTGTGCAGCGTCACCATGCCTAGATGAAAAGAGCTCTCTGAGGCCTTCAGAAAGAAGGTTATAGATGCCTTCGAGTCTGGGAAGGGGTTTAAAAAGATCTCCAAACAATTTGAAATCAATCATTCGACTGTCCGGAAGATCATCTACAAGTAGAGAAGATGCCAAACAACTGCCAACTTGTTCAGGCCAGGCCGCCCCAGCAGGTTCAGCTCGAGAACAGACCGCAAGATGCTGAAAGAATTCTCTAAGTACCCCAGAATGTCAACACGGGACCTACAGGTAGCTCTTGCCACTGTTGATGTCAAAGAACACGAGTCGACCATTAGAAAGAGGCTGCACAAATTTGATCTACATGGGAGGTATGCCAGGAGGAAACCTGTGCTGTCCAGAAAGAACATCAGTGCACGACTAAAGTTTGCCAATGAACACCTCGGCAAAGACCAGCACTTCTGGAACAATGTGCTCTGGACAGATGAGTCAAAGGTAGAGCTATTTGGCCACAGTACCAGAAGACATGTTTTGGGAAAACCAAAGACAGTATTTGACCACAACAACCTGATACCAACTGTAAAGCATTGTGGTCGGAATATTATGGTTTGGGGCAGCTTTGATGCATCAGGGCCTGGGCATTCACCATCATAGAATCCACTATAGATTCTTCATTGTACCAGAGGGTGCTTGAGGATAATGTGAGGCCATCTGTCCGAAAGTTGAAGCTCAACCGAAGGTGGACCTAGCAACATGACAATGACCCTAAACATACCAGTAAATCCACCAAGGAATGGCTGAAAAGAAAGAAATGGAGGGTTCTGGAATGGCCAAGTCAAAGCCCGGATCTAAATCCCATCGAGATGTTGTGGGGGGATTTGAAATGAGCTGTGCATGCAAGAAACCCCTCAAACATCGCACAGCTGAAAGAATTCTGCATGGAGGAGTGGGCAAAAATTTCTCCCATTCGATATCAGAGACTGGTAGACAGTTATAAGAAACGCCTGCTTGAGGTTGTCTGCCAAAGGGGGCAATATCACCTATTAGAGCAAAGGGTGTACTTACTTTTTCCACATGTGAAATTTGAATTCATGTTTATTTCAATTATACAATGGACTACAAAATGTAAATGTTTCATGATATTTGTTCTATTATATCACCTTCATCTATCAATATTGTTGAAATGAAGATCAAATAGCTGTATGTTGAAATATGTTGAAAAAATCAAAACTTTACATGGGGTGTACTTACTTTTTCACGTGACTGTCGGTTGATCCAGGTGATATCACACAAGTTTCAGCAGCGAGCAAAATGATTCCTTTTGAGATTCTGTAATGCTGGACAAATTAAATCTTGCCATATTATTATTATTTTTATTTTTTATTTTTTTTGTGTACAAGATCGAGGCTCATGTCAGAGCTAACATTAATCACAAAGAAACAAACTGTCACATGAAACATATAACAAAGGGAGCGGGAGACAAGATTGGGAGAGAGAGGGAAGCACACAAATACAACAGTAGAGAACAGGGACATCTGGAGATCTATAGGAGGGAGAGGGCTTGGGGGGGGGGGAGAGGCATGGGAATGTGGAGGGTGGGCGGTGGGAGAGCTATGACGTCCAGGAAAGAAGTTGGTATTTCAAAAAAGTGGATCTGGGGTGAATTAAAGGGGATAGAAAAGATCAAGGTTTTGGATGGGGAAAGATAAGAGATGGTGATGAACAGCTGTTTTAAAGACCGAGAGGGAGGAGTGGTTTTGAAGAGAGTGAGGGAGTTCGTTCCAGAAGCAGGAGAAAAGAGGAATTGAAAGAGTGAAGGTGGATATAGAGTCTTGGTTTTGGCAGTTTACTCATAAGAGGGTTGCTGGCAGATCTTGACCAACCTGTAAGAATATTTGGGGGACAGAGCCCAGAGAGAGCTGGGGGTGCAAGGCCGGAGAGGAGTTGGTAGAAGACAGAAAGACCACCAACCTGCCTGTGGTGAGTAAGTGAAAGGCCCTCGGAGTTGGCTTCATCACGGGAGATTCCATTGATTCTGAAAGGTTTGGTTTCAACAGCGTGAAGCCGAGCTCGGCGTGAGGCACGAGCACCATCGCAGAGGGGAGAACAGTATTCCATTGAGCTGCGGATGAAAGCCTTGTATGTCGTGAGGAGCTGAGGTGTGCAAAGGAAGGACTTCACACGACGGAGGATGCTCAGTCGGCCACTGGCTTTGGAGGCCAGCTTGAAAATGTGGTGTTCCCAGGAAATATCATGGCAGATTGTGAGACCCAAGAGCTTGAGTGACAGAACTTATGGGTGGGGATTGTTGAGAAATAGAAGGGAGGGTTGTCCATTCCGTATTTTCGGAGAGGCAGAGTAAGAGTGTGAGATTTCTCAGGATTGAAAGACATGTTCAAATTCATCATTCAATTCAATTCTTTAGAGGATTACATCTATTCTCGAAGATTCTCGATGCACGTCGGTGAACTGCCCTATCACTGTCCTCTTCTTCCTCCTCTTGAGCTTATTCAAGCACTCCTAACGCATCTGTACGATGTTCCCCATCCCATGTTAACTACAAATCAAAAGTCCTGCAAGACTCTCTGCTCACCTTCGCTCTTTCATTCCTCTTTTCTCCCACCTCTGGAACAAACTCCCACACTCTATTCAATCCCAATCTTGTCCCTTCAGGTCTTGAGAGTCTTGAAAGTCGATAGATATTATTTCCTGGCTCTCCTGAGGGTAGACACACACTTGTTCCGAGCTTTGTGAAAGGAAATTTTGAGACACTTCTAATGCCAGTCAATTACAGAATCTTTTTGATGAATTTTACAGTCTTTATTATATTTTAATTGAATTAAATACTTAAACACTGTTAAACACAAATCGCCTTCTTGTTACTTCCACTAACCTCCAGTTTAGCAGTACTTGGACATGTTAAATAGGGTGGTAATATTGGTGATGTAGAAGACCGTTTCGATAGCGCTTAACATGCGGAATTTTTTTTTTTAACAATCTGTAAATTCATTATTATATTTTAATTTAAGTATACATAATTCCAAGGTATAACATGTTCAATGAAATCTCAATATGGTTCTTTCTTTTTTTATATCTTTTTTATTTTCTTTTTTTATATAATATCTCATTTTCCTCTTAAAAAAATGACTTATTTGTACACAGGTGATGTCTATCCTGTAAGTGTGGAAGGCAGGCAACACAACAACAATTCATCTGTCACAGAAGATTTAAAATCTGCATCTGCGAAAGAAGGTACAGATGATATTCACATGACAAATGGAAGTGCTTCCTTTTTTGCAACTGGTGAGTGGAAATGTAAAAAATTAACATAAAATATTTTGTGTTGAAAAAATATATAATTTTCGGAAATGTTAAATATTTAGCATTTTGATTTTGACCAAAAAAATGTGTTTTTTCTTTCTGTAGAACAATCCAGAAGTAATATGGGACAAATAAGGTCCAGTCACAGCTTGACAGGGAGGAAGAAGCCTTTTTTGAAGAAACAATCATGAAATCAAGAATCACTTCCTATAAAATACAAGTGCAAGTCTGGGCCTCACAACACCAAGATTAATATTAAATTAAACAAATACAAAAAGGTTGTAGAAAGGGGAATACGTTTTCAGTGTAATGTGTGCAGAATGGATTTTGCTTCAATGAGTTGCATCAAAATACACATGAGGATCCACACTTGAAAGCACCACCACAAGTACTCTGTCTGTGATAAAGGTTTCTTGACAAAAAGCAATTTGAATAAACATATGAAGATCCATACAGGAAAGTGACCTCACAAATGCGCGATATGTGATAAAGGTTTCTCTCGAAAAGGCCATTTGAAGTCACATATGAGGATCCATACAGGAGAGCGACCCCACAAATGCTCGATATGTGATAAAGGTTTCTCTTGAAAAGGCTATTTCAAATCACATATGCGGATCCACACAGGAGAGCGACCTTACAAATGCTTGCTGTGTGATAAAAGTTTCTCTCAAAAAGGCCAATTGAAATTACAAATGAGGATCCATACAGACGAACGACCTTACAAATGCTCGATATGTGATGAAGGTTTCTCTCGAAAAGGCGATTTTAAATTGCTTATGAGGATCCATACAAGAGAGCGACAATACAAATGCTCAATATGTGATAAAGGTTTCTCTCGTAGCGGCAGTTTGAAATTACATATGAGGATCCATACAGGAGGACGTCCTTACAAATGCTCGATATGTGATAAATGTTTCTCTCATAGCGGCAATTTGAAATTACATGTGAAGATCCATACAGGAGAGCGTCCTCACAAATGCTCGATATGTGATAAAGGTTTCTCTCAAAAAGGCATTTGAAATTAGGATCCACACAGGAGAGCGACCTTACAAATGCTCAATATGTGATCAAGGTTTCTCTTTTAGCAGCAGTTTGAAATTGCATATGAGGATCCATACAGGAGAACAACCTTAAAAATGTTCGATATGTGATAAAGGTTTCTCTCAAAAAAGCACATTGAATTTACATATGAGGATCCATACAGGAGAGCAACCATACAAATGCTCGATATGTGATAAAGGTTGCTCTCAAAAAGGCCATTTTATATTACATATGAGGATCCCATACAGGAGAACAACCTTACAAATGCTCGATATGTGATGAAGGTTTCTCTCATAGCAACAATTTGAAATAACATATGAGGATCCATACAGGAGAACAACCTTACCAATGCTCGATATGTGATAAAGGTTTCTCTCACAAAGGCAATTTGAAATTACATATGAGGATCCACACAGGAGGACAACCTTACAAATGCTCGATATGTGACAAAGGTTTCTCTTGAAAAGGCCATTTCAAATCACATATGCGGATCCACACAGGAGAGCGACCTTACAAATGCTTGCTGTGTGATAAAAGTTTCTCTCAAACAGGCCAATTGAGATTACATATGAGGATCCATACAGAAGTCGACCTTACAAATGCTCGATATGTGATGAAGGTTTCTCTCGAAATTACATATGAGGATCCATACAGGAGAACAACCTTACAAATGCTCGATATGTGATAAAGGTTTCTCTCACAAAGGCAATTTTAAATTACATATGAGGATCCACACAGGAGGACAACCTTACAAATGCTCGATATGTGACAAAGGTTTCTTTTGAAAAGGCCATTTCAAATCACATATGCGGATCCACACAGGAGAGCGACCTTACAAATGCTTGCTGTGTGATAAAAGTTTCTCTCAAAAAGGCCAATTGAGATTACATATGAGGATCCATACAGAAGAACGACCTTACAAATGCTCGATATGTGATGAAGTTTTCTCTCAAAAAGGCGATTTTAAATTGCTTATGAGGATCCATACAGCAGACGACCTTACAAATGCTCAATATGTGATAAAGGTTTCTCTCGTAGCGGCAGTTTGAAATTACATATGAGGATCCATACAGGAGGACGTCCTTACAAATGCTCGATATGTGATAAATGTTTCTCTCATAGCGTCAATTTGAAATTACATGTGAATATCCATACAGGAGAGCAACCATACAAATGCTCGATATGTAATAAAGGTTGCTCTCAAAAAGGCCATTTTAAATTACATATGAGGATCCATACAGGAGAACAACCTTACAAATGCTCGATATGTGATGAAGGTTTCTCTCATAGCAACAATTTGAAATCACATATGAGGATCCATACAGGAGAACAACCTTACAAATGCTCGGTATGTGATAAAGGTTTCTCTCATAAAGGCAATTTGAAATTACATATGAGGATCCACACAGGAGCACAACCTTACAAATGCTCGATATGTGATAAAGGTTTCTCTCATAGCAACAATTTGAAATTACATATGAGGATCCATACAGGAGCACAACCTTACAAATGCTCGATATGTGACAAAGGTTTCTCTTAAAAAGACAGTTGGAAATTACATATGATGATCCATACAGGAGAGCGTCCTCACAAATGCTCGATATGTGATAAAGGTTTCTCTCAAAAAGTCAGTTTGAAAATGCATATGAAGATCCATGCAAAAGAACTGAAATCTGAAATGCCAAACAAATATTGTGGGAAAAGTTTTTTTACCCATACTTGATTATATTGTTACAGACGCGGGTTTTGGATGTTATATTGACTGAGCAGTGGTGTATTTAACCACGTCCGAACAGTTACTCCCCGATTAAAACCCGATTCCACCCGACGTTGACCAGATCGCCCCACAGATATTCAATCGGGAAATCTCTAAAGCGACCGAAAGAGAATGAAAAAAGAAGAAGAAGAAGAATACGGAGGAAGAACAGATTTATTATACACACACAGCAATGGATGGAAGAAGCAGTAACACAGCGAATCGTTAACTTACACTATTCATTTTTACTTAGCCCCAAGACAACGAGCAGGACAGGACGTTCACACTTACACAGGGGATAATGCAGGCAGGTAGGGCTTGAGGTGGATTGCTTGAGAGAGAGGCAAAGTCGGGAGGCCGCAGCTCGCAATTCCTCGCGGTTTTGGCGGGAAACCCTCTGTCGTGTATCCGCTGCGGTAGACGTCACGCGCTGGTTCGGCACACCTGCTCCTCTTCTTGGGGTGGAGCCGTCTCCCTCCTTTCAGCGCGTCTCTCCAAAGCTGGTTTCCTTGCCGAGTACCTCTCCTCTTTGGCTTGGAGCATTTCACATCTCACCGCTCCTCTTCTGCAGCCTCTTTGCTCATCTCCCAGGGTCATCTCTCAAGTCATCACATAAAGCAGTCCCTTACAGTCGCTTTTATCACCTCGGGCGGAATTAAGCCGCCGGCTCCGAGGGCACGCCTACCGGGTCGCTCACCGCGGTGCTGATTGGCTGTTAGGGCCGGTTCACTCCTTCCCTCTTATGACGAGGTGGAGACACGCCTTTCTTCTCCGACTCAAAGCACATGGGCAATGGCGGTTGAAGAAAACCGCCCAAAATGCGGAAGGCAATTGGAAGGGAGGTTTTGGGGAAATTGGAAGGGCCTACGCTTATTTTGTTTGATACAATGCAAAGTCAATCTAGTGGGAAACACATATTTAGCCTACATGGAATAAGGAAATACACTATTTAAAAGATATATCATGACCTGCGTGTAAGTTTCATGGAATTAACTAGGACGACGGCTGCGACCATTATTTACATTACGAGGATGTTACCATACTTTTGTAACGTTCACATTGTAACGTTTCCACATTCGTTACACCTCCTCCAAAACCATTACACTTCTCAAATTCGTTACACACTTCTCAAAATCGTTACACTGCACCCTCCTTTCTTCAGGCCCGTTCTCGGGCCTATTAAACTTTAACTTAGTGTGACACGTAGGTGTAATTCCCTCTACAATTAACCTGACCCTGAGTGTGACAATTTTAAAACACAAATAAGTATGTCCCCCTATTGCATTGCACCCTGTCTAACAGACACAAGCCCACAGCTAACCGAATTACGGAATTATTCGCAAACTATACATTTACGGTGGGGAGCATTATTTACAATGACGTGATTTCTTATTTACAACGCAACCCAGGACCTGTGTTCTTTTTGTTTTTTTTCTTCTTTTTAGGGAACAAGAGAAAGAAATTCCTGTTGGGAGGGAGGAGACAGCACGCATTGCATCGATGCACCAGTACCAATACCACCAAAGCACCCAAAAGCACCAAACACCACAAAGCACCAAAAGCACCACAAAGCACCAAAAGCACCACTCGGTGCGCAGTCACCATGGTTCATAATAAACACAACAAAACAACTGGTGGTGGTCTTCTCTTTCTCTGCTGGGCCGATGTTCTTCCCGACGTCTTCTGGCTTCATGCGGCCTATTTGGACATAATAAAAAGCACAACTTGTGTTCGTTTTTATTTAGGGCCTCAGGGGCCAACTAAGGGTGGTCCACCTGTTTGGCATAGGTGCCACCTTACCGAGGTCCGCAAGCAAGATTCCCTGGCCACTATGGCCGGTCTCCAACAGAGGTGCCCTGCCCCAGAACCTGGGGTCCATCAAGTGGTACTTGGCCGCAGAACAGCGGTCCATACAGTGGTACATCAACGCAATGCATGCTGGTTCTGGGAATCTCGGGCGCACAATGGCCACCTCACGCACGCTCCCATCGGCACCCAATGGCGCACAGGTCATGTGGGAGACAAAAGAAAGACAATTGAGCGAGGGGTAAGGTCACAAGGGTACACGTCAATAAGGCAATGCAAGGTGAAATGCGTACGGAGGGCGAAGTGAGAAAGCTCGTCCCTACCATACGTCACCCCCCGGTCACCTACCCTACCCTTGCCCTTGCCCTTGCCCTTACCCCATATGTACAAAATTTACACATTACCAATTCGTCACTACTGTCACGTCTTCCCCATATTTCCCCTATACCAACTTCGTCACCACAATCCCTCTACTTCAAAATTTGCCATCACCAATTCATCATCAATACTCATGAGGAGGGAGAGATGGAATTACGCACAATGTCACACCCATGTCATGATGCGTCTCACAATCCAAACATTTGCATCATAAAAAATAATCAAAACATGGCATGGTGTGGAGTACCTGTCACTTCAGGTGAGTGGATGCAGATGGTGCGAGGAGATCCTTCATCCTAACTATCCTCTAAATGACTTTAACACACTTTACACTACCCGGGGTCTCTCCCTGCCAATCCATTGGCCAACTTACACTATGGGTTCTAAAAACCAATTCCCATTGACCAAACTGTGGTGCCTCTCAATTTGGGGTCTCACTCCCCCGATTCATCTCCCGGTGCCCTCGCACAATTTCTGGGCTGCGACGTCTAGCTCTCCCAACAGGTCTACCCACCTGCACACCTCCACCACTGTAGTTGCCACCCGAGCTTACCTAGCTCCTCACCCTAACCTAACTAACTGGGGACAGCCCCTCTCCTGGCTCTGTCACCCCATGGTGCCCTCGGGCACTGGGCTACCCGGGTCCGTCCTCCGGATCCTCGGGCCCCATCCACAACAACTACTACCGGCTCCCAGAGCCCACCTGCGGCCTCACCTGGCCGACATCCTCACAGTGGTGGAGCGCCCAAACAACTACACACACTAACAGGCTACACGCCCAGCCATTTCCACAACACTAATGCACCCATCCAAATACCATTCTGTCACCCGCACCACAGATGCCAATATCCAACCACAATTTACCTGTACCCTCTACCTAACACTTACACTACTGTCAGGGAATTTGTAGTGGGGGACTCACAGGACTCCAATGACCGGACACAGGTTACAAAAGGTCTAGTTTATTATTCACTTCATTCCATATTACCAAAATGATACCGCATAATATAATGGATCAGGTTAACTCTTTTCGCTGGTCCTTCTCGTTCATCCGACACTCCCGTTCGGTCAGCGCTTCACGTAGCAAGTCCTCTCGACTCCAGCCGCAGCTCCCGCTTATATGGACCAACTCGACTTAATCCTCTGTCCGCTGAACTCGTAATCTCTTCTCCGCTGACGTTTCTGGTCGCCTTCCTGGCGCCAGCTAGCCCCCCCTGTGGTGAGTTCCATTTATCAAACAATAGGGGGGTGCTCCAGCCTGGGGCTGTGACCAGGTGTTTCAAGAGATTATCATGTTCGTGCACATTCCTAACTCATTTACAAACTCGTCCTTCACAGAGTTTGCATGTAAAATGTATTTGCTTTGTTACCAGGTTAATTAATAAGTTACCAGTGCCAATTAATAAGTTACGCTGAGTTACTCTTCCACAATTCCCTCATCTTTTTGTTTTTTTTGTTTATATTAACCATTAATCTAAACATCAATATAAGTAAACAATCAATCACTACAAGTAAACATCATTACAAGTATAAGTAAATAATCAATCACTGCAAGTAAACATCATTACAAGTATAAGTAAATAATCATAACTTTGGTAATCAAATTCTCTTAGGCATACACCGTCATCCTGCAAGAATCACAAAACATTTCGTTGGTCATTGACTCCTTCCATATTGTTCAATCTATTGCATTTGCATCACAAATATATTTTCAAAACAACACTTCACCATCACCAAGATACAACAATTTCACTTCATTTTCAAGTTTTGTAAAGCATCTGCACCATCTGGCAAAAACGTTTGCCTCCACACAAATGTTGACTTTGTTTGAAAGGAAGGGCTGATCACTTGTGTTTGAATCCAGGTATGAAACATTTTCTCCTAATGTCTTCATAGCTCCTGCACTACTTCGTGTAGGATTTCGCTGTTGTGGTAACACTGCGGAGTCATAGACTGACCCTTCTCTCCATGTAGCATTCTTGCCACTTTTTGCTGTGAACCATGATTGGCCAGCAAGATGTGGAACAGGGATGCCGGATGCATCCACACTGATGTTGGGACCATGGTGTTCAGGTCATTCATGGTCCTTACCAGGAGCAACCAGCAGAATCGTGCACAGCTGTTGTGACAAGGGCACAGCCGTTTTTGCAGCTCCATGCTGGTTCCCCGGACGTTGGTGAAGTAATTAACATATGTCCCCGCATTTCACAGAGGTTGCAGGTAAAATGTCGTTGTCCTGCAACTTCTGATGTGGTGAATGTTCGAAGTCTTCGAACAAGAGTAAGTGATCGCCTTTCTTTCATATGTTGCAGTGTGATCCCGGCAAATGGTCACATAAATTTCCTTGGTGAAGGTAAGCATTCATCTCCAAGTTACACGGGAGAATGTCTTCATCATTCTACCATCACACGATCGCACCTCCTGCCTACGAACCCTGGCTAAATCACCTGAATTCATCCCTGCTGTTCAAAACAACATCAAGCTCACCCTGTTCAACACCCGGTCCCTCAACAACAAATGCCTCATCCTGAACGAATACATCCTGGATAACAAACTGGACTTTCTCTGTCTCACCGAAACCTGGCAACAACCTCTGGACTACTACACGCTCAACCTCACCACACCCAATGGATATTCCTACGTCAATAAACCACGCTCGGAGGGCCGAGGTGGTGGAATTGCCGTTATCCACCGTCAAGACATCAAGACCAACCTCATCTCCATCTCATCTGCTCCATCATTTGAACACCTGGCTTTAAAACTCTATGGTCGCACGCAGTCAGTCATGGCTGTCGTCTACCGCCCTCCCAAACCACACCCATCATTCCTGTCTGACTTCTCCTACTTTCTGACCCAGCTATGTTCCCTCTCCCCCTCAATCCTCCTCCTTGGTGATTTCAATATCCACATGGACTCCACTGACTCCACAATAACCACTGACTTCACTGATTTACTCACCTGCTTTAACCTCACTCAACATGTCGACTTTCCTACCCATATCCGTGGTCACATTTTGGACCTTGTCTGCTCCACTGGATTAAATTTGCACCATCTCTATGGCTCCGACCTCACCCTCTCTGACCACTTAGCCATCACTCTGACCATCAACATCCCCGCCCCAACACCAAGGCATTATCGCACAATCAACTTCCGTAAGCTAAACGCTCTTTCACCTACCTCATTCTCATCCACCCTCTCTGAAAAAATGTCCACTTCTCCCTTCATTGACCTCCACACCCCTTCCGACCTCACTGACTACTACAACCACACTCTCTCCTCCTGCCTTGACCAGCTTGCGCCTGTAAAAACCAAAACAGTTTCTTTCACCCATTCTGCTCCCTGGTTTACCCCTGAACTCCACCTGATGAAAGCTCGTGCTCGCCAACTTGAAAGACTCCGCAATAAAACGGGTCTCACAGTTCACTCCCAAGCCTACAAGGACCACCTACAACACTACAAAGATGCCCTCTCCCGCGCCCGCTCTGCCTACTACTCTCAAATTATCCACTCTGGCTCCGGAAACCCAAAAGCACTCTTCTCGACAATAAACAAACTCCTCCGCCCCCTGAACCCCACCACCCAGTCATTCACAGTAGACAACTGCATCTCCTTCCTCTCTTTCTTCCAACGCAAAATTGACAACATCTACAACAGCTTGACCACCGCCGCACCCGCTCCCCCTCCAACCACCTGCCCCCCCTTGTCCTGCCATCCCCTGTCTCGGTTCTCCCCAATCTCCCCTACTGACCTCTCTGAACTCCTCATAGGAATGAAAACTGCCACCTGCACTCTTGACCCCATCCCCTCCAGCTTTGTCAAAGCCTCCCTCCCTGCTCTCTCTCCACTTATCATTGCAACAATAAACTCCTCCCTGTCTACAGGCATCGTCCCACCTTCCCTCAAAATTGCTGCTGTTACCCCCATTCTAAAAAAACCTGGTCTAAACCCTGACACCCTAAACAACTTCAGACCCATCTCCAACCTACCCTTTCTGTCAAAAGTTTTGGAACGCGCTGTAGCCACTCAACTCAAACATCATCTCTCTGCCAATAACCTGTATGAAACATTCCAATCCGGATTCCGGTCCAACCACAGTACTGAAACTGCTCTCCTCAAAATCACCAATGACCTTCTCCTCTCCTCTGACGCTGGCAACCTCAACATTCTCGTCCTCCTCGACCTCAGCGCTGCCTTTGACACCATCGATCACACTATCCTCCTCACCCGACTTGAATCCACCTTTAACGTTACCGGCACTGCCCTCTCTTGGATTAAATCATACCTCTCTGACAGATGCCAGTTCATCTCCATCAATAACTGCAAATCCCCCACTGCTCCCCTCCCCCAAGGTGTCCCCCAAGGTTCAGTTCTTGGCCCCCTCCTCTTCATCCTTTATCTGTCCCCGCTCGGTCACTTAATCCGCCGTCATGGTCTCCAATTCCACTGCTTCGCCGATGACATCCAGCTTTTCATCTCCACCAAGTCCATCTCCACCGACACCCACTCTATCCTGACAAACTGCATCACTGAAATAAAATCCTGGCTTCAAATCAACTTCCTCAAGCTTAACTGTGATAAATCTGAAATAATCATCATTGGCCCAAAAACGCTCACAAAATCCACCCATAACTTTGCCCTCAACATCGACGGTATCCCAGTATCCACCTCCCCTCACATCCGGAATCTTGGCGTCATCTTTGACCAAACCCTTTCCTTCGACAAATACACTAAACAGATCACAAAGTCAGCCTTCTTTCACCTGAAAAACATTGCCCGTCTCCGCTCATCCCTCTCCTCCACGGCTGCAGAAACCCTCATCCACGCCTTCATCACCTCCCGTCTGGACTACTGCAATAGCCTCCTCTATGGTTCACCCTCAAAAATCACCAATAAACTCCAATACATTCAGAACTCCGCTGCCCGTCTACTCACCCATTCCCGGACCCGTGACCACATCACCCCCGTCCTTTACAAGCTTCACTGGCTCCCCATCCCCCAGAGAATCCAGTACAAAATCCTCCTCTTGACATACAAAGCCCTCCATAACCTGGCCCCATCCTACCTGGCTGACCTCCTCTCCAGACACACTCCCACCCGCAACCTCCGCTCTGCTGGTACCAACCTCCTGACCCCCTCCATCCGGACCAAATTCAGATCCTGGGGGGACAGGGCCTTCTCCATCGCTGCTCCCACCCTCTGGAACTCACTACCTCACACCATCAGAGACTCCTCCTCACTCACCACATTCAAAACATCACTAAAGACCCACCTGTTCAACACTGCATTCAACATTCAACCCACAGCATTTAACCCCTGACTATCTCTTCTCCTTCTCCCTCCTTTTGCTTTAAATATTTCCCTATTGATTCTTGTATTTTTGCAATTGTTGTTTTCATGTATTGTTATGCATTATGTTTGCATTATGCATCATGCATGCATTATGTTTTTATGTATTGTAATGCATTATGTTTGCCACTCTGTCAAAGCGCCTTTGGGCTTCTGGAAAAGCGCTATACAAAATAAATGAATTATTATTATTATTATTATTCTTTGAGAAAGAGGGTGTATGCCACGATTAACTTCATTTTTTTTTAGCCACAAATTTTCTTTCTCGAACTTCTTCCCAATTCCGTTAGCAATCCCTCCAAAATGTGATCTCGTCTTATCCTTATGCTCAGTCATATCTGAATCTGCTTTCCGCACACACTGAATCAGATAGGGTACATCTTACCATGAAATCAGCATAATCATGTATATCTTCCGACAGTTTCACATTCAACAATTTGTTGTTTTTCCTTCACACAAAAAGTTATATTCATTTATATGCGTCACACAAATAATATTCAATCAGGTATGTATTTTATTACTAAACTAAGAATAGCATTGTATATGATTACAATCACAAACGGGAATACCTAATTCCCAACAACAATTTTCCCAAACCAACAAATTAAGCATAATGTATTATTACCATAATTCCTCTCCACTTTTTATTTTCCCTCTTTTTTTTTTCTTTTTTTTTTTTTAACAGTGTGTCACTCGTGGTGATATGAGTTCATTGATATTGTAATTGACACAACTCATAACATTGTCGTTATGCCATTATCTTAATTCTACTGTTTATGTCGCCATAAAAGTCTTCCTTTTCTGGTTCCACATTTCTTTCCTCATTTGTCACTTCATGTGTTATCATCGTGTTGTTGGTTACCTTATTCAAACACACCGTCACTAAGGCTTTCAAGCAAGCCACCACTAAAACAATTGCCAATATAACTACTAAACCAACAAACAAGTCTGCTACTCCTTGTATATATTCATATCTATGACATAGTTATATGTCGATGACATTTAACATTATATACCAAACTAACAAGCTTCCTAAAAGGTAAATAAAGAAAATCCCTTAATATGTAACATAATCAGATTATTTGTCTTACCCTGATCCCCCTATCTCCCGGGGTTGAACTCAATCCCCTGGTCATGAGTGTAGTTGTGATACATTTTTTCACTCATGCTGTATTAATATCAGCAGGTAATTGTATGTCATGTAGGCAAATAAATGTCACTATTCCAAGTAGGAATATCACATGTTGAAAATGTAATGTTTATCAATGCAAGGGGTGTTAAAATGTAATTCAAATGACTGTAAAGCATGACTATCATTTTTCTACCACTGAATGTTCTGCTGGGCTGCTAGGTGCAGCCTCATTTTCTGTGGGATCGTCCACCTTAGCCCCATGTGCTTGCTTGCAATGAGAGGCATGAATCCAACTTTCTATTTTGGGTCCATATTTGTTTCTATTCTTATCAATCTCCTATGGTTTATCAATTCGTTCCAAGATACCGCAACCAAAGGTTTTAACCAAAGCTCTACCAAACTATTTCCAATTTGAACAAAAATGCCAGTGAAACAATGATTCGAAGGATTAACTTCAAGGGGTCAATAAATTTATTCTATAGCCAGATCTAATTTTCCCATCCAATAGTTTGCCTTGCCACATGTCATATTATAACACTTTAATAAACCTTCGAAAAATGTTTCCCATCTCAACAAATTTCCTTTTTTTACAAATAGCCATGTGTAACTTACGTATTTAACTACAATTTCCTCTCAATTTGTTTGGCCTAACTGGCCGCAAAAGTGGCTGCCAGCATGCAGTACCGTTTTTATCTACCAAGGAAGTGTTCCACACAAGACCTCTACCAAAATGTTGTTTGTAAAAACAAATCTGGGATTTCTGATTACATGGATGCACACTCTCAGGACATTTTCAGGCTGCTGTTAACAATCCACTACGATGACTTAATTCCTTTACCCACAATCAAATAATTAGTACAAATTGAGGATATTATCCCTATCACATTCTTTTATAGATTCATTATGTTGGATCTAATTTTTTCCAATAATTTTCCACTGCTGTAAGGCGGAACAATAGCTCTCATAAGTCTTAGTAATATCGTACTTAATTTGCCCAGCAGAGAATAATTTATTTACTATCCTTTCTCATCTGTTAACCAGTGACTTTGTTTAAACTCCAGAACTGAAAAACCCACAATAGTTCAAACCAGCAAAATTTTCTTTACTCTTTTCCCATATCATCTATGCCTAAAACACATCCATACATACAGCACAATTTATATGCTGATAAAATTCAAGTTTATATATATAAAATCCATGAGCAGAGTATTCTGGGAAGTCAGTGTAAGACCTCTCCCAAATTTGGATGATTTTGTACTTCCTCATTTCCTTTTATGAAGCTCATATCCATAAATAGATGTTATTCTCATATACATTCTATCAAAAATGGAATCCCAAAATTACTCACAATTTTACTATTAATTAATGGCTGCTCATAACCCAGCACATCAAATTTTTTATATTCCATTTCCCTTGACAAAAGAGATAATGTTCATAATCAAATTATATTTCTATTTTATTTTACGGATTCTCTGGATATTCAATCCCATCCACATATCCCAATCCCATCCACATATAACTATCCATTTCCAGACAGGCACACTGTCGGTGTCAACAATCTTGTAAGATTGATACACAAAAATACACACACACATGCATTATGCATATTTGTTTGCGTTGGAACCATTATTTACAGATCAGATGGGTGTCAATTTTATTTCAATTTCATAAAATTTGTCAATCAAATTCAAAATGCTTATAGACAAATGAACCAAAAGTCCATTCTTAGAAAACCTTTATGATGTCAAATTGAAATTACCCTTTCTGCCTTCACAATAATCTATCCAAATTTTGACTACACACCCATTTGCATGTCAGTCGACCATTGACCTATCAATTGTGCGGAACAATAGTCCGAAATTCCCACCTGATCATCATGTGACTCTTGTTACTTGGTTTGCCAACAATTGCAACGCAATTGTTCCAAACTTTGTAAATTTAAAATTGCTGTGCCCAAAATAGAAGATCCAATTTTGGCATTTGATCAATTAATTACTAATTTGCTTACAAGCAAAAGAAAAATGAATAATTCTTGCTCCGAAAACTTTTCAGACCCAAGAATCATCGACAGTTATTCATGTTTGTCCAGTAATCTAATTTGTTGAGGCCAATCGTCATTTGGGATTTGTCGCAATGAAGGCCTAATCATTGTCTGAGGTATCGGTCAGCACTGGTACCCTTGATCTTGGTTTACCCTATTAACTTGTCTTCCTTTTGGTATACGGACATCCTCTTTTCCAATGTCCCATCCGTCCACACTTGAAACACCGGTTTCTGTCGTTGTCTGATCTGTGCACCTGTGCACTTGTATTGCTGGGCTGCATCTCTACATCCCTGAGTTGCCACTGCAATCTCTCGTTATCTCCTGAAACACGAAAAAATTCTCTGTACCGTCCTTTTTGGGGAGACAACTGGAAATCTGATGGGACAACTGTCACTTTCATTCCTAATTTCGAGGGCAGTTGTGCATTTGTCTCCTCCACTGTATCCTGTATCCTTTTTATTTTAAGTTCTAGATCCGTTATCCGTTCTTGCTGTTCCCGTTGTCTGGATTCACCATCCCAAAGATGGAATGCAAGCCAGTCTACCGTTAGATTCTGTCTCTTCCTGGCTTTCAATCTTTGTTCCAATCTTTCCAATCGACTTCGCTCAAATGTACCATCTCTTGGAAACTCCTCATCATGTCCCTTTGTCCACAAATACCAATTCTCGACCTGCCTTATAGCTTCGGCACCATAACGGTCGTACATATGATGTGTACAAGTACCTTTTTGTGGAATTTCTGGTTGTCCTTGTGTATTCTTGCAGGCTCCATTTCCCATTCTGCCTTTTATCAAAGTAGCGTTGGATGTGTTGTAGCTTGTTCCAGGTTCCTCTAAAGCTTCACTCGTACCTCCAGGAAGGATCTCTCCACCTGTTCGCACGGTGATTTCCAGAGAATCTCCCTCAGCTGTGGCTTTTGCACAATCCAATCTCACAGATCAGTATTTGCAGATGAGCCGGAGGGTCAGTATGAAGTGGGTGAATCCTCAGGTGTCCGCTCTGTTTGATGGGGAAATCACACAATGGTAACCGCACATACATATCTGTATATAAACTCACCACCTTGCTCAATTTTCCCAGGTTGTCTCCACATTGATAATATCTCGCAAAGATATCAAAGCTTCTTTCTTGAGACCGCATTTTCATCAATCAAACAATCAATATATTCAATTCAATTTATTCAGTTCAATTTATGCAATTAAATTCAATCAATTAGATTCAATCAATTAACAATTCAATCAATTATTCAATTTCAATTAATTCATCAATATTCATCAATAAATCAAATTAATCATTTTGAATGACTCCTTGCATAAGCCCTTTCCCCAATGATGTCAGGACAGGTCCATCCATTGACTGAGATCGACTCATCGGTCGTCACCTCTGGTTCGTACCTCATGTCAATTGATGAATCACCGTCCTGTCCTAGGGTCATATCTGACATATTTCCCCATTTTGCCTGGTCTCCACAAATTTTCTTTGCAACCACTAAAGGCAACTCATCCTTCATTCGTGAGACAGCCAAAATGGATGGCAGATATTAAAGTTCATTGGAAAAAATATCTCATCATTTTTTCCTTTAATAGTACCCAAAATCTCTTGGCAATTTAAATTTCGTAAAACTACTGAAATAAGACTGTAAAATTCCTTCAATCATGCTAAATTTTGAAGCTCCATTGCTTGTAACACCCAATTTATCCCATAGGGCTTGAAAGTTCTTTCCCAAGTTCATGCAATCATTCTGCATTTGAACCCTATGATATCATTCATAATAATCATCATGATTTTATAGTCATGGTCATATCATAATCATCTATTTAAAACGAACATTTCCTTTATCACCACAATTATGTGGTATAATCAACAATAGAATAAAACTGTACATAGCAACAGGCTACCTCATGGCCACTCAGTATACCTATTGACAATAAGTCATAACAATATCGAATAATCATTGAACAATTCAAAAATCGCTTCCACTGCTCCAGCCGCAGCATTCGTCATTTTGTTTGCTCATCCGCATGACCAAAACGAAATAAAGGGAGCTCAACCATTACACAGCGCTTTTAATGGCGCATGCCATAGAAACTCAACGCAATTTCGACTCAGCCAGAAAACGAGCAAATTTTGCAGGATGTTAACTGGAATTAGTCGTGAAAATATATCCAAAATACACAAAAAATACACATCCACAAAATAAACAACAAACCCAAACAAACCCAAGGTCGACCCTCTTACACAGTAAATTACATCATTTCAGCATCGTATTGATTGCTGAAATATTCCAGGGTTTATACATACCTTAAAAGAGGTATGCGTGGTGTTGCCCCCTCCCACGTTTATTCCAGGGTTTATACACACCTTAAAAGAGGTATGCGTGGTGTTGCCCCCTCCCACTTTTAATTCCTCATTAAATTCCTCATTAAATTACTTATTAAATTACTTATTAAATTACTCATTAAATTACTCATTAAATTACTCATTAAATTATTCGTTAAATTACTCATTAAATTACTCATTAAATTACTCATTAAATTATTCGTTAAATTACTCATTAAATTACTCATTAAATTACTCATTAAATTACTCAGTAAATTACTCATTAACTTAACTTACATAGTTTCAGCATTGTATTGATTGCTGAAATATTCCAGGGTTTATACACACCTTAAAAGAGGTATGCGTGGTGTTGCCCCCTCCCACTTTTAATTACTCATTACATCGTTTCCATTAAAAAAACATCGCTTCTACTGCTCCATCCACAGCATTTGTCACTTTGTTTGCTCATCCGCATGACCAAACCGAAATAAAAGGAGCTCAACCATTACACAGCGCTTTTAATGGCGCATGCCATAGAAACTCAACGCAATTTCGACTCGGCCAGCAAACGAGCAAATGTTGCAGGATGTTAACTGGAATTAGTCGTGAAAATATATCCAAAATACACAAGAAATACACAAAAATACACTCCCACACAAATAAACAACATTTATTCCGTTCAACAGAACAAACATTTCCTCTATCATGACACGCATGTCTTCAAAATTATATGACCAAGAGAAAAAGTAAAATTAATTAAAACTGCGGGCAGTGATGATCCGGGGACCATACCGCTCCATCCTGATTGGACGAGTGCGTGCTAGAGTCGTTAACAACGACAGTCCAGATCCGATTGTTCAAAATTTCAACTCAATCGATCGAAAAATGAACGCAGGGATGCATTTTAAAGGTGCAGTGGCACTAACTGAGTTGCCACGAATATGGCCACGAAATTGCCAATATGGCCATCACAAAATATTTTCCTTAATGAATTGGCTCATAGCATAACCAATCTGCAAGTATTTCATCCGAAGATGTATCTCTCAGGAATTTTAATTAAATAAGTCATTTATAAATCAACGAGTTAATTTATTAAATGATTAATCAATAAATCAATATTTTCCTTGACAGCCACATCACTTGGTCAGTGTCATGTCCAAATATCAGCTTCCTTACTCAAAAGGTGCCTGAGTTAATGTAATGTAATTACTGTAATAAGATTACTGCAATTACTGTAATGATTACTGTAATTACTGTAATTACCGGAACTGTAATTACTGTAATTACCTCAGGTAATTACTGTAATGTAATTACTGTAATGTAATAAGAAATGTAATTAATTAAATAAGTACGGGTTCCAACAACAAGTTCCAACAACAAGTTCCAACAACAAGTTCCAACAGCAAGTTCCAACAACAAGTTCCAACAAGTTCCAACAGCAAGTTCCAACAGCAAGTTCCAACAACAAGTTCCAACAAGTTCCAACAACAAGTTCCAACAGCAAGTTCCAACAACAAGTTCCAACAACAAGTTCCAACAGCAAGTTCCAACAGCAAGTTCCAACAACAAGTTCCAACAACAAGTTCCAACAAGTTCCAACAAGTGCCAACAGCAAGTTCCAACAACAAGTTCCAACAACAAGTTCCAACAAGTTCCAACAGCAAGTTCCAACAACAAGTTCCAACAAGTTCCAACAGCAAGTTCCAACAGCAAGTTCCAACAACAAGTTCCAACAAGTTCCAACAAGTGCCAACAGCAAGTTCCAACAACAAGTTCCAACAACAAGTTCCAACAAGTTCCAACAGCAAGTTCCAACAACAAGTTCCAACAAGTTCCAACAACAAGTTCCAACAGCAAGTTCCAACAACAAGTTCCAACAACAAGTTCCAACAGCAAGTTCCAACAGCAAGTTCCAACAACAAGTTCCAACAACAAGTTCCAACAAGTTCCAACAAGTGCCAACAGCAAGTTCCAACAACAAGTTCCAACAACAAGTTCCAACAAGTTCCAACAACAAGTTCCAACAGCAAGTTCCAACAACAAGTTCCAACAACAAGTTCCAACAGCAAGTTCCAACAGCAAGTTCCAACAACAAGTTCCAACAACAAGTTCCAACAAGTTCCAACAAGTGCCAACAGCAAGTTCCAACAACAAGTTCCAACAACAAGTTCCAACAAGTTCCAACAGCAAGTTCCAACAACAAGTTCCAACAAGTTCCAACAGCAAGTTCCAACAGCAAGTTCCAACAACAAGTTCCAACAAGTTCCAACAAGTGCCAACAGCAAGTTCCAACAACAAGTTCCAACAACAAGTTCCAACAAGTTCCAACAGCAAGTTCCAACAACAAGTTCCAACAAGTTCCAACAACAAGTTCCAACAGCAAGTTCCAACAACAAGTTCCAACAACAAGTTCCAACAGCAAGTTCCAACAGCAAGTTCCAACAACAAGTTCCAACAACAAGTTCCAACAAGTTCCAACAAGTGCCAACAGCAAGTTCCAACAACAAGTTCCAACAACAAGTTCCAACAAGTTCCAACAGCAAGTTCCAACAACAAGTTCCAACAAGTTCCAACAGCAAGTTCCAACAGCAAGTTCCAACAAGTTCCAACAAGTTCCAACAACAAGTTCCAACAGCAAGTTCCAACAACAAGTTCCAACAGCAAGTTCCAACAACAAGTTCCAACAAGTTCCAACAGCAAGTTCCAACAACAAGTTCCAACAAGTTCCAACAGCAAGTTCCAACAGCAAGTTCCAACAACAAGTTCCAACAACAAGTTCCAACAGCAAGTTCCAACAGCAAGTTCCAACAACAAGTTCCAACAGCAAGTTCCAACAACAAGTTCCAACAACAAGTTCCAACAACAAGTTCCAACAACAAGTTCCAACAAGTTCCAACAACAAGTTCCAACAACAAGTTCCAACAAGTTCCAACAAGTTCCAACAACAAGTTCCAACAGCAAGTTCCAACAACAAGTTCCAACAGCAAGTTCCAACAGCAAGTTCCAACAACAAGTTCCAACAACAAGTTCCAACAAGTTCCAACAAGTGCCAACAGCAAGTTCCAACAACAAGTTCCAACAACAAGTTCCAACAAGTTCCAACAGCAAGTTCCAACAACAAGTTCCAACAAGTTCCAACAGCAAGTTCCAACAGCAAGTTCCAACAACAAGTTCCAACAAGTTCCAACAAGTGCCAACAGCAAGTTCCAACAACAAGTTCCAACAACAAGTTCCAACAAGTTCCAACAAGTGCCAACAGCAAGTTCCAACAACAAGTTCCAACAACAAGTTCCAACAACAAGTTCCAACAAGTTCCAACAACAAGTTCCAACAACAAGTTCCAACAAGTTCCAACAGCAAGTTCCAACAGCAAGTTCCAACAACAAGTTCCAACAACAAGTTCCAACAGCAAGTTCCAACAGCAAGTTCCAACAACAAGTTCCAACAGCAAGTTCCAACAACAAGTTCCAACAACAAGTTCCAACAACAAGTTCCAACAACAAGTTCCAACAAGTTCCAACAACAAGTTCCAACAACAAGTTCCAACAAGTTCCAACAAGTTCCAACAACAAGTTCCAACAGCAAGTTCCAACAACAAGTTCCAACAGCAAGTTCCAACAACAAGTTCCAACAACAAGTTCCAACAACAAGTTCCAACAACAAGTTCCAACAAGTTCCAACAACAAGTTCCAACAACAAGTTCCAACAAGTTCCAACAAGTTCCAACAGCAAGTTCCAACAACAAGTTCCAACAACAAGTTCCAACAAGTTCCAACAAGTGCCAACAGCAAGTTCCAACAACAAGTTCCAACAACAAGTTCCAACAACAAGTTCCAACAAGTTCCAACAACAAGTTCCAACAACAAGTTCCAACAACAAGTTCCAACAACAAGTTCCAACAAGTTCCAACAACAAGTTCCAACAGCAAGTTCCAACAACAAGTTCCAACAGCAAGTTCCAACAGCAAGTTCCAACAACAAGTTCCAACAGCAAGTTCCAAAACAGTGTGAACATTAACCCACACCAAAACCTCTGACATCCCACCATTAACACCTATTGTAAGCGTGCCGAATCAGTAAGCATCACCCCTTCTATGAGCCTCGACCAGAGGGTGGTTGTTACTCACAAACACCATTTCCTGTAATTATCTCTCACTAGGGCATGCCCATACTATATATATATCTAAAATTATATCCCCCGCCGAGCAAGTCGCTGGCTCCAAGTCGAGTGCTTTGAACAAAAAAAGAAGTACTCTAAACGGTGGTTTTTTATTCAACCGTGAAGCATGTCTCAAAGGCTTCTTGATGGACCTGGACAAAATTTGATGCAATTTTTTTTCTCAATCGCCATTTTTCATCATAATTCTGGACCGGCATGAGGGGGGGTTGTCTGTCATGAATTTATAGGCATGGCGGGAAAACTGAAAAAAAATATTTATTTAAAACGGGTGTACACGATTGTACACGTGTACGGACGGACCTTACCGAACCGGCAAACAAGTCGCTTCATGCACATCAGTGGTGCGTTTCTTCGTGGCGCGTGTCAGAAGAATTACACAGCGCAGGAAAAATACGTATTTACAGAAATCGTTAAAAAAAACTCGGATAATCGCTAAAATCGTTGTGGCCGGTGTACCATATTGGAAATATATATATATATAAATATAATTCCGTTTCCCGGTTCCCTGTCGCTCGCCGAGCGCCGATCAAGTCAAGTGCTTCGAACAAGTGCAAAAAAAAAAGTAGTACTTTATCCGTGTGCGGGTGGGTAAACGAGTGTACCGGCCTTACACGTCCTGGAAGCAAGCGGTCGCAAGGTGCACACTTGCTCCGTCCGCTTCCAGGTCACAGCAAGGCCCTTTAATAACCAGCGCAAAAATACGTATTTACAGAAATCATTTAGAAAAAAAAACGAATAAATTGCTACAGTCGTTTATCGAAATCCCATTCGTGATGGCTCACGCCACCTATATCGCGGCATCGGTGCGCAAAGAAGCCCCAGACCACCTGCTCCCCCATGTATGTACCCATAACTTCCAAGTTCGTAAATCATATTGGACCAAACAAGACACACTCACCTTTTAAAGACTTGTTTGTGTCCAGTTGATGTCAGCGGTGCCTCCAAGATTGTCAGGGAATTTGTAGTGGGGGACTCACAGGACTCCAATGACCGGACACAGGTTACAAAAGGTCTAGTTTATTATTCACTTCATTCCATATTACCAAAATGATACCGCATAATATAATGGATCAGGTTAACTCTTTTCGCTGGTCCTTCTCGTTCATCCGACACTCCCGTTCGGTCAGCGCTTCACGTAGCAAGTCCTCTCGACTCCAGCCGCAGCTCCCGCTTATATGGACCAACTCGACTTAATCCTCTGTCCGCTGAACTCGTAATCTCTTCTCCGCTGACGTTCTGGTCGCCTTACTGGCGCCAGCTAGCCCCCCCTGTTGTGAGTTCCATTTATCAAACAATAGGGGGGTGCTCCAGCCTGGGGCTGTGACCAGGTGTTTCAAGAGATTATCATGTTCGTGCACATTCCTAACTCATTTACAAACTCGTCCTTCACAGAGTTTGCATGTAAAATGTATTTGCTTTGTTACCAGGTTAATTAATAAGTTACCAGTGCCAATTAATAAGTTACGCTGAGTTACTCTTCCACACTACCCGCCCCGGGTATCCGTGATTGGGGTCCACTCTTCCCCCATTCACACCTTCGCACCATCCACTCCACTCCACAATTTCCACCATTCTCACTCCACGACCATCCATTCCAATACTCCAGATATTCCACACTACCATTTATTCCACACAGCCACATACACCTATTGTTGCACACCTGTGCCCTCACACCTGGTGCCACCTGCACCCTCCTTTCTTCCTGGACCTTTTGGTCAACACAACACGCAATCACCACTACTCCCTGATACACTGCTCCACACACCTGTTCAGTTGCACACCTGTGCAATCACACCTGTTCCATTCTCACCTGTTCAATCCTCACACACACGGCATCATCTCAGCTAACTACACCCCTCTGAAATTTGCGCTTCCCAGTCGTCCCTTTAAACTATTGCGCTCCCACGTCATTATAATCCACACTAATCTACCTGCGTCCCCACTACAGGTATCACTCACTAACTAAACTTAACGTTACCTAATGTCATCTTCGCTAGGGCCCTATCAATATCCTAACCCACCCGGGCTAGTTTTCACTGCCATACACCCCATAGACTATAGCTCCTTTGCCCCACGTCTGTGAGGGATGGTGGATTTGCCATCCCTCCACATCGGGGGTCTCTCACTATCAATTTTGTTCGTCCAGATTCCAACCAATTCAAAAATTTTCCATTTACTGCCAATTCTACTCACTTTTCTAAATTTCGTTTTAAATCACTATCACTATCACGATCACCATCATCACAGTCCGCTATATCCTAGCCTCGGTGCGTCATGACATCATTAAACTCGGCTTCGTAAAGCCGAGCAATGAATTCGGGTGGTTTGGTTGCCTGCAGGTTGAATCCGTCCGGCTTTCGGTTCAAGGGAGGTGGTTTGGTTGGACCGAGGCTCCACGCACCATCTCGGCACGGCACCTTGCGGTCCCGGGCCCGATGGCTCAATCTCCCCCGGTCGGAACCCCGTCCCCACGAGGGGGCACCGTTCCGCCTCCTCCGACTCGCCCTTGAACCGGACCGGTCGCCTCACCCGGCAAAGCCCGGACTCGACCGTGCGGGGCGGGGCCAAGCCCGAATCGGCAATGACGCTTCGAAGAGAAGCGACGCAGCATCGATCCGCGCCGGGCCCTGCACCCAACCAAGCACCCCTCGCACCGAGTGCTCGCATCGGCTATCCGTCGCTCTAACCACTAAACCGGTTACCATCGGTGCTTTACTTGCATGCTTACAAGCATACGCTACCCCTTTCACCCTCACAAAACCTGGCGTTCCAACGCCGTCCGTACATTCCACCAACGCTCTCCCTGTTACACACCACACCTCTCGCGCACACTTTGGTCCACACCTCTCCTCCGTTACGTCCTCCGTAACACTCACCATGGGCGTGCACTCTTGCATCCACCCACTAACGCGCTCACATGGGCTCTCCCACACCCGCGCCATGACCAACTCAGGTGTGCTTCCTCGCACACGTTCCACCACCACCTTACTCTCCGTGTCACACTTCGTACACCCCGACGTGCATTCTCGCTCGCACTCGGTTTCACACTCGCGCTCCGATGTGCCCTCTCGCACCTGCGCCATCACCAACTCACTATTCGTGTCACACTCCGTACACCCCGACGTGCATTCTCGCTCGCACTCGGTTTCACACTCGCGCTCCGATGTGCCCTCTCGCACCTGCGCCATCACCAACTCACTATTCGTGTCACACTCCTTACACCCCGACGTGCATTCTCGCTCACACTCGGTTTCACACTCGCGCTCCGATGTGCCCTCTCGCACCTGCGCCATCACCAACTCACTATTCGTGTCACACTCCGTACACCCCGACGTGCATTCTCGCTCGCACTCGGTTTCACACTCGCGCTCCGATGTGCCCTCTCGCACCTGCGCCATCACCAACTCACTATTCGTGTCACACTCCGTACACCCCGACGTGCATTCTCGCTCGCACTCGGTTTCACACTCGCGCTCCGATGTGCCCTCTCGCACCTGCGCCATCACCAACTCACTATTCGTGTCACTCTCCGTACACCCCCACGTGCATTCTCGCTCGCACTCGTTTTCACACTCGCGCTCCGATGTGCCCTCTCGCACCTGTGCCATCACCAACTCACTATTCGTGTCACACTCCGTACACCCCGACGTGCATTCTTGCTCGCACTCAGTTTCACACTCGCGCTCCGATGTGCCCTCTCGCACCTGCGCCATCACCAACTCACTATTCGTGTCACACTCCGTACACCCCGACGTGCATTCTCGCTCGCACTCGGTTTCACTCCCACACTTTATAGCACACCCACTCGCCGACGCACACTTTTTTCTCCCACGCGTGCCATTTCCACTCACACGGGACCCTTCACCAACGCCCGGGTGCCATATCGATCCCAATCGCGCGACAATTCTTTTGTCGCCAAACATCCTCTTACAAAATCTCCCCGCACAATACACAACAGCACGACTCACCTGGGGGATCCTTTTCTCCACGCGAACCTGCAAACTTCCATTCGGGTTAAGCACAGCATCGTGATGTGAGCAGGGACTTTGTACATAATCCATTTCTCCCTGCAATTCCCGGGCTACCTCCGTCATCTCTTCAATTTTAATTCCCAGCACTGCTTTTTCTTTATTAACCTCGGCGACCGTTGGCTTTAAAAAAACACCCTCCTCCACCTCAGCGGTCGCCGGCTTTTCCAAACCCCGTGTCGCGATTTCTACCCCCGTCATTGTACCCGTGCTTTCCTCCGCTTCGCTCAACCGGCACTTCTCGACCCGCGTTACTTCCTTGTGCACCCCTGGGACCCTTTCGCCCACCATGCGATCCATGGTCTCCCCACATTTTTGCATGCGGTCACCCATTCTGTTGGTTATTGCTTCAATTTGGTTTCCCCATCGCTCACAGTTAGCCCTCCTTTCGTCCCTCATTACCCCCATTTGGTTTCCCATTACCCCCATTTGCCCCATAATTCTGCTTTCCATTTTTAGCATGAGGGCCTCCATTTGTAGCACAAGGTTCGAATCCAACAATACTACGGTCACGGGCGCGGCAAAATTTGGTGCCGCTGTAACCACGTGCGCGAGAGCGCCATTTTGTGCACCTGATACCCCCTCAACCACACCTTCTTTACTCTCCTCCACCATTTTCCCCACTTACATTTCCCCGAGGTCCTGGGTCGATTCCACCCTGTCTATCTCTCCCACCCACATCCGATCGCCTTGATTGTCCATGGCGCGATCTCAAAATTCGGGCTTTGCTTTATAAAACAAAATAAATTTCGGCAGCTTGTAATTTTGAGCGCGTTAAGCGCGCTTCGGGTCCGATTTCGGGTCCGATCTCCCTCCTCGACACCAATTGTTACTCTAATAGTACAATTGGTGTTCCAAAATTTGGGCCTAACAAATATAGTCCCAGGTCCGAATCCAACTCCTCGACACAAATTGTTACTGTACTAACACAATTGGTGTCCAAAATTTGGGCTAAATAAATTTAGTCCCAGGTTCGAATCCAACTCCTGACAACCAAATGTTACAGACGCGGGTTTTAGATGTTATATTGACCGAGCGGTGGTGTATTTAACCGTGTCCGAACAGTTACTCCCCGATTAAAACCCGATTCCACCCGACGTTGACCAGATCGCCCCACAGATATTCAATCGGGAAATCTCTAAAGCGACCGAAAGAGAATGAAAAAAGAAGAAGAAGAAGAATACGGAGGAAGAACAGATTTATTATACACACACAGCAATGGATGGAAGAAGCAGTAACACAGCGAATCGTTAACTTACACTATTCATTTTTACTTAGCCCCAAGACAACGAGCAGGACAGGACGTTCACACTTACACAGGGGATAATGCAGGCAGGTAGGGCTTGAGGTGGATTGCTTGAGAGGGAGGCAAAGTCGGGAGGCCGCAGCTCGCAATTCCTCGCGGTTTTGGCGGGAAACCCTCCGTCGTGTATCCGCTGCGGTAGACGTCACGCGCTGGTTCGGCACACCTGCTCCTCTTCTTGGGGTGGAGCCGTCTCCCTCCTTTCAGCGCGTCTCTACAAAGCTGGTTTCCTTGCCGAGTACCTCTCCTCTTTGGCTTGGAGCGTTTCGCATCTCACCGCTCCTCTTCTGCAGCCTCTTTGCTCATCTCCCAGGGTCATCTCTCAAGTCATCTCATAAAGCAGTCCCTTACAGTCGCTTTTATCACCTCGGGCGAAATCAAGCCACCGGCTCCGAGGGCACGCCTACCGGGTCGCTCACCGCGGTGCTGATTGGCTTTTAGGGCCGGTTCACTCCTTCCCTCTTATGACGAGGTGGAGACACGCCTTTCTTCTCCGACTCAAAGCACATGGGCAATGGCGGTTGAAGAAAACCGCCCAAAATGCGGAAGGCAATTGGAAGGGAGGTTTTGGGGAAATTGGAAGGGCCTACGTTTATTTTGTTTGATACAATGCAAAGTCAATCTAGTGGGAAACACATATTTAGCCTACATGGAATAAGGAAATACACTATTTAAAAGATATATCGTGACCTGCGTGTAAGTTTCATGGAATTAACTAGGACGACGGCTGCGACCATTATTTACATTACGAGGATGTTACCATACTTTTGTAACGTTCACATTGTAACGTTTCCACATTCGTTACACCTCCTCCAAAACCGTTACACTTCTCAAATTCGTTACACACTTCTCAAAATCGTTACAATATGTTCCCACCTTGTAAGGGATCCTCAGCAGTCAGCAAGGTATTCAGTGAACCAGTAAGGTGAAAGCTGTCATGAAAGCATAAGTTCCTTTCAGCATATACCTTGTCAGCACAATGTCTCAGAGAACCATCTGTAACCCCTGACAACCAGCTGTTACCCCAAACGTTACATTGGGTGTCACCAGAATGTCTGCACACTGGTGCCAGAAGACAACAATAATCTCAAAATTCTAACCCATTGTGCGTCCTCAAACTAAGTTTAAAGAAAATTACAGCTTAAAAAATATGTAAAATTTGTTAATTTGCTTCTCCATTTTCTCATGATAGAGAACTGTTGAAAATTTGAAACCAAGAACTCAAATGGTAACTTAACTTAATCTCTCAATCTGATCTTGCATCTCATCATGCTTCTTTCAGCATCATCCTGAGGTTGCCAGTTTGTAATTCTTGTATTTGTCCTTGCCATGTCTCCAGCCAAGTTCCATTTGAGTTTTTTGATTGTGACCAGTGTTTAGGAATTTTGTTTTCAATCTGATTTTGTTGTTTTTCTTGTCCCTTTCTGGTTATGCTCAGATGGCATCTTTCCATCGCAGTTTTTACATCAAATTTTACTCAAACTTTGCTGTAGTCCATGTTTCATTGTCATGTCATGATATGGGGAGAACACCCTTGTTGTAAAATTGTTTATCAGAAGAAGACTTCTGCTTATGTTTGTCATGAAACTTGGATTTGTGAAGGGTTTCGCAATAAAGAGAGGTCCTGAAAGCACAAATGCAGTGTTTGTGTTATTTGTCCCCTACTGGTGTACATCGGACGGGACTATAGGTTTGCACTCCGTCCCTCCGTCTGTCAGTCTGTCAGTCTGTCAGTCTGTCAGTCCGTCACGCAAATAACAGTTGTCCGGACTTTTTTTCTAAACTCTTAACGCTAATGATTTCAAACTTGGTACATGGTTTCCTCATGATAAGTTACAGATCAAGTTCGAAATTCACGACGTTTCGGTCATTTTTGACAAAGTTATGGCACTTTGAACTTTGATAATTTCCCCAACAGTTTCCCGGATGACATACTGCCGGTAGGGGACATGTATTGCAGCACAATACTCAGAATGCTTGTTACCCTGTGCTCGCGAAGCGAAAGGCAGGGTTAAGCATTCGGGTACGTCACATACGTACGTGCGTGTCTGCATTTTAAAATTTCATTTTCTTTGCAACCGTTGGTCCGATTGACATGAAATTGTTGCGAAAGGAGGGATTCCTCCTGCAGAATATTTTAGTGTATATTATGATGTCACAGGTCATGTGGTATGGGCGCCATCTTGGAAAAACCAAAAAACGTTGCACCTCCATATCTCAAAAACCGCTGCACATAAATATTTGAGACAGGTCTCATTGTAAAGAACTCTCCATGCGGAATATAATATGTGAATGATAACGTTTGACAGGGAAGCGGTGCATGATAACGGTGCTGCTGTTATGACATAATTTGACAAGTAAAAAAACTTTATCCGATCAGGATGAAATTTCTTAAGCATCTTCTCGGTATAAATTTATGCAGAAATAAAATTATAATGACGTAGGTCACATAGTTCGGACGCCATATTGTTTTGAGTGAAAAGCCTGAAAAACCATTAAAATTAAATTTTCTCCAAAACGACTGAACAGATCGAGGCCAAAGTTTGCAGGCAGAATGGCATACCCATGACGAACAAAAAGGTCAGCGTGCATGACGTCATGCGTCACATGGTTTCGGAGTTATGACGTTTTTAAAAATAAACTTTTAAAACCTCGCTCCTCCCTCACTTTTGATCCTATCGAGGGGAAACTTCACAGATGTGTTCAACATCTCAGTCTGCTAAAATGACCTTTTGGAATTTGCGATAGGTGACGTGGTTTGGCAGATATAAATACATAAATACTTAAACGAAAATATTTTAAAAATTATAACTCTTGAACCGCTTCATTGATCGACGTGAAACTAATTATAGTAGAGGTAATGAATTGGAACATGTGTGCAAAATTTCAAGATGATTGGTTGGACGGACTGGAAGCCAGAAGTTGTTTTTTGCCTGAAGAAGAAGAGTCCTCTCTACTGGGCATGGAATTAATTATCACACTGCACATGACGAGCAGGCAAAGTACGAAGCGACCTCATGGGGTCAGTTTGACCTCAAATATAATTGTGATTTCAGATTTGTCAATCGCTGAGGGATACTAACACATGACCAGAACGGATTTGGCGAAATTCTGACGATTTTTGACGAAAATATAACATTTGTGTCTGCAATTCAGTAAAGTGAAGTGTGTGACGTGTCAACATTTAAAAAAATTAAACGTGGCTCATTGTCAATAACTCCATATGGGGAATAGGTGTTGTTAACGATGACCTCATTGGTGTCATAATTATGACGTCATAATTCGACAGGGACAATGCTTAGTCTGATCAGTTTGAAATTTAATTGAGCATGATCTATGCAACAATTATTTAGAGAATATATATTTATGATGTCTTCGCTCACGTGGTCTGGCAGCCATATTGGATAAAAAAAAAAAGAAACGTTCAAAAATAGAAGAGTTGGCTGATACCAAGTTGACTGCACAGGGTAAGTATTCTATGAACACCATCTAGTTGTGAACATAACATGGCACATTATGATCTATTGTCTGTCTTTGGGGAGTTTGGAGCTGTCCATATCCTCATATGTAATCCTGATCAAATCGAGAGTTGTTCACCAAAACAGTTGAAAGCCTTGCATGACATTTACCATCATGGCATGACTGCACTGCATGCCATCACTGATTGCTTCCAAGCAGCTCAGTTGCACATGTCCCAACGTGGAAGGCCACACAGCTGGGTGCTTCCACATTTTTCTCAACATCAATGGCAATGCATTGTTAATGGAAGGAATACATGAACAAAGAGGGAAACTCACCCCCTCCCTCTCCTCATCTCTCTCTCATCAATTCTCTCATCTCCTTTTCCTGACCAAGCTGGAGTTCCTCAAGGCAGTGTTCTGGGACATGTGCTTTTTCTAATCTTCATCAGTGAGCTTTCTGACTCTCTGGAAAATCTTTATCTTTTTGTTTATGACTTCACTTTCTGCCGTTCCATCGCTCATCCCTCAGATCGACGGTTCCGGACAAAAAGCAGCGTCTTAACTCTCTGCACACTTGGACAATAATTACTAGCTGGACATTCACATCGAACATGTCTTTCAATCATGACAAATCTTACACTCTCACCTTGTCTCTCTGAAAAGACCATCTGGAAGACCCTTACATCTAGTTTCTCAACAATCCTCTGAATAAGTTCTGTTACTGAAGCTTTTGGGTTTCACTATCTGCTGTGACCTTCCTGAGAAAGCCACATGTCTAAGCTGAACTCCAAAGTCAGTCGCCAACTGGGCATTCTCCATCCTGTAATGTTCTGCCTTGACACTGCTGAGCTGCCCTGACAAAGCTTTCATCTGCAGTTTGTGGGAGTACAGCTCTTCCCTTTTGGCTGGTGTTCCTGCGTCATACCTCGTGCAGCTTCATGCTGTGGAAACCAAATCTTTTATGATTGTTGGTACCTCCCATGATGAATCTGATTATGAGGGCCTTTCACTCTCTCACAACAGGCAGGTTGGTGGTCATTCTGTCTTCTTTCGACTCCTCTTCGGCTTTGCACCCTCTGCATCCCAAATATTCCCGCAGGCTGCACAAGGTCTGCGTGCAGTAAGCCTCTTCTTGTGAAACTACCACAATCAAGACTCTCTGCTCACTTTCACTCTTTCATGCCTCTTTTTCCACCTGTGGAACAAACTTCCACACTCCACACTCTTTTCAATCCCACTCCTCCCTCCACGTCTTTAAAACAGATGTTCAGCACCATCTCATATCTTTCCCCATCCAAAACCTTAATCTTTTCTTCCCCCGTTCATCTATCTTAAATCCACCTCCTTCAAATTCCAATTTCTTTCCTGGATGAGAACGAACATGAGGGATATTTGTTGTTTTCCCAGGAAGAATTTGAGTATGGTGACGGCCTGAACATATGGAAACTGGTTCCTCCTATCGATTCTGCACAGTCTGGTTGACTGTATATATTTGTGATCGGCTCAGTTCTGGAAACAAAGAAAAAAATGACTCCATTGGTACTACTATATCTAACCATCAACTCTGAAATTACGTTTAATCCAATTATTGGGTCTATTTTTAAACCGTTTTTAAGCTTAAACTCTGCTTCAAAACATCCTTCAAATGGAATGGGGCTTCCATTTTCAGCCTTTAATCACAATCCATCCTGTAGGATTTCTGTAGGACTCGTGTTAAAACGGTGGCAAGTTATCTTGTAGCCAGTCTCTGCTTGCTTTGCTTACTTGGGAACGAGTATCCCAAAGGGCCTGAACGTCAATGTTATTCAGTTTACAGTGCATTATAGGTTAACCGCAGTCATACACTGACGAACATCGACATTATTTAATGGTCAATCAGCAAAACTGAAACGGTGATTTATTTTGAAAATTGGAGACACAATTTTCTTTGTATTTTATCGCTCGATCCCACCTTTGCTTCCTTCAACACTGAGGGTGTCACCTGGGAGAAGAAGAGCAGAGCGTTCCCCTTTCGTAGACGACGATGATGATGGCAATATCCCCGCTGAGCAGCGTCGAACTGCCCAGCAGAAAACTACCATTCTGGAACTTATGCTTGGTCAAATTGCAAACTACTGCTCTGTGATATCCCGTAACACTATAGTCCGAAACTCCACATCTGTAGCCAACACATGGCAGTCGATTCGACAATATTTTGGATTCCAGTCGACGGGTGCAAACTTTATTGACTTTGCAGCGATATGCCATAACCCCAAGGAGTGCCATGAAGATTTGCACCAGTGCCTGATGGCATTTGTGGAGGATAACTTGCTCCGAGAGGATGGTGGCACTTCCCACCATGACAAGGTCATATCTGAAGATGAGGAGCTATCTCCCTCATTAGAGACCTTTGTTGTGCTCACATGGCTTCCTCTTGTCCACAGTGGGCTCCCCAGACTTGTCAAACAACGTTATGAAGCTGGAGATATCACAGGTGCTCGACTCACTATTAAATGAGCTCCTCACTGCTGAAGATGCAAAGTCCATGCGTATGTCAACGTGTCGACCGCAAGTCCCCCGCCAGACATTATTCCCATCGCCAAATCCCAGGCAAGTCCTTTCGGGGACTCTCCCCAACAAAGTTGTGAAGTCCTGTCCCCTTTGCAAACAAGTGCGTCGTGCTGATTATAGTAATTTCCTCAGTGAATGTCCTCATCTCCCCGAACGAGATTGTCGGTGTATTGCAAGAGCACGCCGAGTGGCTGGCATATTGGAAGAGTCAGACAACGAGTTTGGAGACCTAACAAATGCCCATGTGGTCAAAGGTGTTGTTGACGTAAGTTACCCAGAACCGCGCACTTCCCTACGTGCTCAGGTCTGCCCATCTCCATATCTAGACACCTTCGATGGCCACCACACAACCCGAGATACCATCGATAGTGGTGCCACGGGTAACCTGATTCGCGCATCCACTGCAAGCAACTTAGGAGCCAAGATTTAGAACAGTGCACAGTACGCTCATCAGGCAGATGGGTCTTCCCCACTTCAAATCGTTGGTGAAACCAGACTTGCACATAAGTTACCCACTTGCACATAATGCCCTGTATAAATATCGACTCCGCCTTTCTGCTCCAAATACTGTTATATGCCAGAAGAGCACTATCATCTTGGGCTGGATCTGGTCGAAGAGTACTATCCAGGCCAGCTCACATTGCGTGGATACTCTCCACGTGCTCGGCTCCTGAGAAGGTCAGAGGAATGAGATCCTTTATTGGGGCATAAAAGGTTCTGGCTCGTGTTATCCTTGTTATCCTTGGTTCTGGCTGCTCAACATTGCTGCTATCACCCTTGGATGACGATGTGACTGGATGCCACACTGGACAGGGTTTTGTGGACTGACGAGTTGCAAGCTGCCTTCCACAGAGCCCAAGCCCTTGCCTCCAAGAAGCATCAAAACCACCAGACCCCCATATACCCCCAATGAGCTGTGCACACCTGCCCACAGTTCTGAATCCTTACCAATCCCTATCAGCCAAGCACCGGATCACAACTTCATTACACCCCCAAAGCTTAACACCCATCAACCAGATCACTTCCAATCTGTTGAGTCCATCGGTGACACCGAATAATTTGTGTTCTCCGAAATTAATTGCGAGTAATTGCGAAACACGTAAACAAAACCGAATACCTATATCGATTATTATAATAATAATAATAATTCATTTATTTTATATAGCGCTTTTCAGGAAGCCCAAAGACGCTTTGACAGAGTGCAAAACATAATGCATAGCAAAACATAAAAACAATTTCAAAAAGACAAGAATCAATAGGGAAATATTCAAAGCACAAAAGAGGGAGAAGGAGAAGCGATAGTCAGGGGTTAAATGCTGTGGGTTAAATGTTGAATGCAGTGTTGAACAGGTGGGTCTTGAGTGCTGTTTTGAATGTGGTGAGTGAGGAGGAGTCTCTGATGGTGTGAGGAAGTGAGTTCCAGAGGGTGGGAGCAGCGACGGAGAAGGCCCTGTCCCCCCAGGATCTGAGTTTGGTCCGGATGGGGGGTGGTCAGGAGGTTGGTACCAGCAGAGCGGAGGTTGCGGGTGGGAGGGTGTCTGGAGAGGAGGTCAGCCAGGTAGGATGGGGCCAGGTTATGGAGGGCTTTGTAGGTCAAGAGGAGGATTTTGTACTGGATTCTCTGGGAGATTGGGAGCCAGTGAAGCTTGTAAAGGACGGGGGTGATGTGGTCATGGGTCCGGGAATGGGTGTGTAGACGGGCAGCGGAGTTCTGAATGTATTGGAGTTTATTGGTGATTGTTGAGGGTGAACCATAGAGGAGGCTGTTGCAGTAGTCCAGACGGGAGGTGATGAAGGCGTGGATGAGGGTTTCTGCAGCCGTTGAGGAGAGGGATGGACGGAGACGGGCGATGTTTTTCATGTGAAAGAAGGCTGTCTTTGTGATCTGTTTACTGCATTTGTCGAAGGAGAGGGTTTGGTCAAAGATGATGCCAAGATTCCGGATGTGAGGGGAGGTGGATACTGGGATACCATCGATGTTGAGGGAAAAGTTATGGGTGGATTTTATGGGCATTTTTGGGCCAATGATGATTATTTCAGATTTATCACAGTTAAGTTTGAGGAAGTTGATTTGAAGCCAGGATTTTATTTCAGCGATGCAGTTTGTCAGGATAGAGTGGGTGGCGGTGGAGATGGACTTGGTGGAGATGAAAAGCTGGATGTCATCGGCGAAGCCATGGAATTGGAGACCATGACGGCGGATTAAGTGACCGAGGGGGGACAGGTAAAGGATGAAGAGGAGGGGGCCCAGAACTGAACCTTGGGGCACACCTTGGGGGAGGGGAGCAGTGGGGGATTTGCAGTTATTGATGGAGATGAACTGGCGTCTGTCAGAGAGGTATGATTTAATCCAAGAGAGATGTTAAAGGTGGTTTCAAGTCGGGTGAGGAGGATGGTGTGATCGATGGTGTCAAAGGCGGCACTGAGGTCGAGGAGGATGAGAATGTTGAGGTTGCCAGCGTCAGAGGAGAGGAGAAGGTCGTTGGTGATTTTGAGGAGAGCAGTTTCAGTACTGTGGTTGGAGCGGAATCCGGATTGGAATGTTTCATACAGGTTATTGGCAGAGAGGTGATGTTTGAGTTGAGTGGCTACAGCACGTTCCAAAACTTTTGACAGAAAGGGTAGGTTGGAGATGGGTCTGAAGTTGTTTAGGGTGTCAGAGTTTAGTCCAGGTTTTTTCAGAATGGGGGTAACAGCAGCAATTTTGAGGGATGGTGGGACGATGCCTGTAGACAGGGAGGAGTTTATTGTTGCAATGATAAGTGGAGAGAGAGCAGGAAGGGAGGCCTTGACAAAGCTGGAGGGGATGGGGTCAAGAGTGCAGGTGGCAGTTTTCATTCCTATGAGGAGTTCAGAGAGGTCAGTAGGGGAGACTGGGGAGAATTGAGACAGGGGTTGGCAGGATAGGGGGGGCAGGAGGTTTGAGGGGGAGCGGGTGTGGCGGTGGTCAAGCTGTTGTAGATGTTTTCAATTTTGCGTTGGAAGAATGAAAGGAAGGAGATGCAGTTGTCTACTGTGAATGACTGGGTGGCAGTGTTCAGGGGGCTGAGGAGTTTGTTTATTGTAGAGAAGAGTGCTTTTGGGTTTCCGGAGCCAGAGTGGATAATTTGAGAGTAGTAGGCGGAGCGGGCGCGGGAGAGGGCATCTATATAGTGTTGCAGGTGGTCCTTGTAGGCTTGGGAGTGAACTCTGAGACCTGTTTTATTGCGGAGTCTTTCAAGTTGGCGAGCACGAGTTTTCATCAGGCGGATTTCAGGGGTAAACCAGGGAGCAGAATGGGTGAAAGAAACTGTTTTGGTTTTTACAGGTGCAAGTTGGTCAAGGCAGGAGGAGAGAGTGTGATTGTATTAGTCTGTGAGGTCAGAAGGGGTGTGGAGGTCAACGAAGGGAGAAGTGGACATTTTTCCAGAGAGAGTGGATGAGAATGAGGTAGGTGAAAGAGTGTTTGGCTTACGGAAGTTGATAGTGCGATAATGCCTTGGTGCTGGAGTGGGGATGTTGATGGTCATAGTGATGGCTAAGTGGTCAGAGAGGGTGAGGTCGGAGCCAGAGAGATGGTGCAAAATTAGTCCAGTAGAGCAGACAAGGTCCAAAATGTGACCACGGTTATGGGTAGGAAAGTTGACATGTTGAGTGAGGTTGAAGCAGGTGAGTAAATCAGTGAAGTCACTGGTTATCGTGGAGTCAGTGGAGTCCATGTGGATATTGAAATCACCAAGGAGGAGGATTGATGGGGAGAGGGAACATAGCTGGGTCAGAAAGTAGGAGAAGTCAGACAAGAATGATGGCTGATGGGTGTGGTTTGGGAGGGCGGTAGACAACAGCCATGACTGACTATGTGAGACCAGAGAGTTAAAAAGCCAGGTGTTCAAATGATGGAGCAGATGCGATGGAGATGAGGCTGGTCCTGATGTCTTGTCGGTGAATAACGGCAATTCCACCACCTCGGCCCTCCGAGCGTGGGTTATTGATGCAAGAGTATCCATTATGAATTATGAATAAACATAAACATTATGAATGTTTAATTGTCCTGGAGAGATTATTTTACCTTCAAGTGAAATTACCTTCAGTACAAGAACTCCATGTTTTTAATAACCAAAAATACCTGTTCAGAGATTGTACCAAAGAAGGTATTTTATCTCTCCTAAGGGAATGTGCTAATTCTGGGTTATGATTACCTGGACTCAGCTTAGACCATTAAACAGCCTCCAACTTGGTGTCTTCTGCTGCAAAATGGATCCACACCTGCTTTGCATTTCTCAAATCTGCTTCTCACCTGAAATATGTTTCTCTCTCTCTTTTCCAGAGTAATTAATTTTCCTTTGTTGTGAAATTTTGTTTTTTCCCAAATGTTGCTCGAGAATTCTCACCTTTGTGTAATTCCCTGCTATCTGATCCGGACTCGTACAGAACTTCACACCTGTTACACATCAATGTTCCCACCTTCTTCAAAATGAGAATATCCAGCGAGGGCTTCGGGAGTCGAGCACAAGGGTCATGTACCTTGTGTTGAACTTCTCTGTGCCGGTAAAAACAAAAATTCTTTAAAATCTAAAAATCTAAAAAATCTCAAAAAAAAACAACAAAAAAAACTCTTTGATGTTTCAACTCGAGTCAATCAATTTTACTCTGAAACTGATTGTATGTTCTTCCACAACAGGTAGTGTGACTCATCAATGTGCGTACCGTCCCTCGAATGCACGTTAAACGGGAATACCGTCTGCCGACATGAGTTGGTGGACGTCATAGGCCATCAGCCAGACCCCCAAAATAGGGTCCATGTGTACCAAAATGAGGGAGTAAGCCTAATATTGATTTTTGGATAGGTCTTTACCCCTAGAATATGAAAATATGTGATAGCAAATTCAACCATGTAGCTAAATGGGTGTTATCACCTCATTTTCAAAATGGCCGCCAAAATGCATGTTTTTCTATTAAAAACACCATGTTTCATATTATTTTAGGAATTTGTAACAAATAGCATTGCGTTTTGAGATGTTTAAGACTTTACAACTCTCTTAAAGTATGAAATACATCATCTGAACTTTAATCCAAGAAGATAGAATCCAATATGGCGCCCAATTTCACAAAATGGCTGCCATCATAGCAACAACTTTATGCACAAAATATGCACGAAAATAACTGGCATTCAGTAGATTTGCAAGTATACACATGGAAAAAAGTATCGCACCACCACGTATCGCTCCGACCACCGTTCCTACAGATAAAAAAAAGTAAACAAAACAACAACAACGTTAAATTTTGTATGTAAAGTGGCGGCCATTTTGAAAATATGTGATAACACACATTTAGCTACATCGTTGAATTTGCTATCACATATTTTCTTATTCTAGAGGTAAAAACCTTGTCAAAAATCATTATTAGCCTTACTCCCTCAATTTGGTACTGGTTGACCCCCCTAGCTGATAGCCTATCAAATATCACACGGTTTCCTTCGTGAAGAGCAGGCGAACTATCGCCGGCATCCTGAACAAATTACAAATTCCTGACCTAACCTGAAGGAGTGCAGGGGGTGCCCAGTTGAACCTCCGTTAAGCGCCGCGGAGCCAGCAGCCTCAGGGGGGAACCCACAAAGAGGCGCCATCCACAAAGAGGAGCCATCCACAAAGAGGAGCCTCCCACAAAGAGCGACCACCCACAAAGAGCGGCCACCCACAAAGAGAAGCCACCCACAAAGAGGGCTCATCCACAAAGAGGGGCCACCCACAAAGAGGAGCCACCCACAAAGAGGGCCCATTCACAAAGAGGAGCCACCCACAAAGAGGTGCCATCCACAAAGAGGCGCCACCCACATCAGCTAAAGCATCTTGAAAGTCCAGTTGTGCAACATACACGTTTCCAATAACACGAGTCATGTCTCTCGGCTGCCAATCGCTTCACTGACGGTTTAATCAAAGATCTGATGTTGCACTTCTCAACCACATGGTAAATCTCAACCACATGGTAAATCTCAACCACATGGTAAATCTCAACCACATGGTAAATCTCAACCACATGGTAAATCACAACCACATGGTAAATCTCAACCACATGGTAAATCTCAACCACATGGTAAATCTCAACCACATTGTAAATTACAACCACATGGTAAATCACAACCACATGGTAAATCTTAACAACACTGTAAATATCTGTCTGTAAATGTAAATGAGGATGAAAAACACAGTGAAACACGAGAAAAACGGAACTTTCGTGGCTGAGCTGTTGTTGTTGTTATTGTTGTTTGTGTCCTCCTTTCATTTCCGTCACTTTATTCTAAAATCATAAATGGTTCCTGCTGCCATACATTAAACACCTTCGTGTGGACCTCTCATCCAATTCAGAAAGATAGACGGACTTGTGATATAGAACTCTGTATCTTTATGTTTAAACAGACATTGATTGATTTTTTTCCCAAGTATAATCGATCATTCGGGGACCAGGTCTATAAGAGACTGGATCTCCTATTGTTATTGGACTTCTTATTTATCGATCATTTGGGGACCAGGTCAAAAAGAGACTGGGTCTCGTATTGTTGTTGGACTTCTTATTATTAATCGATCATTAGGGGACCAGGTCTATAAGAGAATGAGTCTCCTATTGTTATTGGACTTCTTATTATGAATCGATTATGTGGGGACCAGGTCTATAAGAGAATGAGTCTCCTATTGTTATTGGACTTCTTATTATGAATCGATCATTAGGGGACCAGGTCTATAAGAGAATGAGTCTCCTATTGTTATTGGACTTCTTATTATGAATCGATCATGAGGGGACCAGGTCTATAAGAGACTGGGTCTCCTATTGTTATTGGACTTCTGCTTATTTATCGATCATTTGGGGACCAGGTCTATAAGAGAATGAGTCTCCTATTGTTATTGGACTTCTTATTATGAATCGATCATGAGGGACCAGGTCTGTAAGAGACTGGGTCTCCTGTTGTTATTGGACTTCTTATTATTAATCGATCATTCGGGGACTAGGTCTATAAGAGACTGGGTCTCCTATTGTTATTGGACTTCTTATTATGAATCGATCACATGAGGGGACCAGGTCTGTAAGAGACTGGGTCTCCTGTTGTTATTGGACTTCTTATTATTAATCGATCATTCGGGGACCAGGTCTATAGGAGACTGGGTCTCCTGTTGTTATTGGACTTCTTATTATGAATCCATCATTATGGGACCAGGTCTATAAGAGACTGGGTCTCCTATTGTTATTGGACTTCTTATTATGAATCGATCATGAGGGGACCAGGTCTATAAGAGACTGGGTCTCCTATTGTAATTGGACTTCATATTATGAATCGATCATTTGGGGACCAGGTCTATAAGGGAATGAGTCTCCTATTGTTATTGGACTTCTTATTATGAATCGATAATTTGGCGACCAGGTCTATAAGAGACTGGGTCTCCTATAATTGTTATTGGACTTCTTTTTATGAATCGATCATGAGGGGACCAGGTCTATAAGAGACTGGGTCTCCTATTGTTATTGGACTTCTTATCATGAATCGATAATTTGGCGACCAGGCCTATAAGAGACTGGGTCTCCTATAATTGTTATTGGACTTCTTTTTATTAATCGATCATGAGGGGACCAGGTCTATAAGAGACTGGGTCTCCGATTGTTATTGGACTTCTTCTTATTAATCGATCATGAGGGGACCAGGTCTATAAGAGACTGGGTCTCTTATTGTTATTGGACATCTTATTATGAATCGATCATTAGGGGACCAGGTCTATAAGAGACTGGGTCTCCTATTGTTATTGGACTTCTTCTTATTAATCGATCATTAGGGTACCAGGTCTATAAGATTCTGGGTCTCTTATTGTTATTGGACTTCTTGTTATTATTCTTTCCACCGAATTTTGTGAAATCTGTCGCGTCGGCACTGTTGCTCTGATCAAGTTGAAACTTTCCAGGAATGTTGGGTCAATAGGAATTGATGCCATCTTTTTTCAGAATTTTGATTTTGCAATCACCATGGCAACAAGCTTGGATTTCAGTGAAAACTTAAAAAAAAACTTCTTCTCCGAACCCGCAAATGCTCTCGATTTGATTATTGTCAGGTTATTATCGACCACCCATGTTGCAAAAATATGAATACAATGACGTCATCGCTGAAGCGGTTTGGCAGTTACGTTGAGGTCCAAAAAATATTTTTCATCCTATTAACACAAAACACATTTTGCGGTATCTATGCACCAATAAGAACTTGAATATGATTTTTTTGTGATTGGTCACATGGTCTGGCAAGGAAAATAAAGCAAAATTGATGATGTCATATGTCACATGACAAGGCGGCTATATTGGATTTCACGAAAACCTTTAAAATGCATCTCATCTACATTTTTCGATCAATTGAGTTGAAACTTGGGCTACTTATAGTATGCCACTTGATTTGATGTGTATCCTCTAGATGACATCATATGTCCCGTGACATGGCGGCCATATTTGATTTCACGAAGAACCTCTAAAATCACCTCTTCCTTCATTTTTCGGATCGATTCAGTTCAACCTTTGCGTAATCGGGTCCGGGCTACCGTTGTCAAGGACGTTGTTGCACACTTGTCCAATCAGATTGCGGCATCTTGGTCCCCGGGGCCGATGCTCACAGTATGTAAATATTGACCGATGCTCACAGTTTTAGTTTCTTCTTGTTTCCATACTTTTTCACAGTAACATCCTTACATCCTTTTTCATTGAAAAAAAAAAGAAGTTTTTATTACTTGTTAAAAAGCTTTCCAACGACCTCAATGTAAATCAAATGAAATTTACTGTGATTTATTTACTCGATTTTACGTCATTTTCTCCATCTTACGGAAGAACCTTGAGGACGTCAGTCAGCGTTATCTTCATTCTTAACATACTCAGCATTAGGCCCACATAAGCTATCCTGGCAATAATAAACACCGATTGACATTTGACTTAGGTCATTGTTGGCCACATATCACACTCTGGTTGGCCCATATACTCGTACTATCCGATCAAGTTTGGTTACAATTGGTACAGGCAAAGCCGAAATATGACAATACATTGCCCATGATGGTGTGGAAAGACAGGTGCACACAGAGACAGAGACAGGCAGACAGAGCTGGTCATTCTAAGACTTCGCTAAACCCTCCGGAACCAACATTTGAATCAATTATTTGCCTGAAGATCTGTCACCATATTATTAGCCCTCCAATAGAAAGGGCCCCCACATGAGGTTTGCAAAGAGCCCCCCCCCACCCCCCACATGAGGTTTGCAGGGGTCCCCGCACGTGAGGTTTGCAGAGAGCCCCCCCCCCCCCCCCCCCCACACGTGAGGTTTGCAGGGGGCCACTATTGTGGAAGTTGTGCTCATGCATATGCTAATGAGGGACTGATGACACATTGCTGTGGCGTATGTATAATAAAGTAGTTCCATCATGGCTGCTCAATGAACGGGTGTGTCTCAATCATTCCCGGGCTTTCGGTGACTGTTAAATCAGTCGAATTGTCGTTAAATCTGCAGTTATCGTTTTGGAGATCATTCTGGACCATGGCGAAGTTTAATCCACCGGTAAACTTTGACTTTTCAAAGCCTGATGGATGGCCCTGGCTGAAAACGGCAGTTCGATCGATACTCCAAAGGGTATCGATTTTATTATTAATTATTATTATTAATATTATTAATATTAATATTAACAAAAAGCCCTTTCCCTCCCACAGATCCTCCGTTGTCCCTGTTCTCTGCTGTTGTACTTGTGTGCTTCCCTCTCTCTCCCCATCTTGTCTCCCGCTCCCTTTATTGTATGTTTTGTGTGTCCGTTTGTCCTTTTTAACTCAACTGGACTATGTCCAGCTGAGTTTTTGCGACACCCAGTGTCCGTCGACCGTCTGTCGTCTGTCTGTCTGTCGTCTGTAAACAATTCGACGTCTATGCTCTAAAAGTCACAAATATTGACCGAATTTGATGAAACTTGTTATGCAGCATCTTTAAGACATAAACCAGTTTGGGATTGCATTTGGGCGTTGCACTCCCAAAAATGGGCTCGTCGTCCGTCTGCCGTCTGTCTGTCTGTCTGTCCTCTGTAAACAATTCGACGTCTACGCTCTAAAAGTCACAAATATTGATCAAATTTGAAGGAAACTTGTTATGCAGCATCTTTAAGACATAAACCAGTTCGGGATTGCATTTGGGCGTTGCACGCCCAAAAATGGGCGTGGCAGGGCGGACATATTGAAAAAAACAATATTTGTCAATCTGGTACTTCCTAATGTAGCTAGAAGGCTGAAACTTGGTGTGTAGACAGTATGTAACAAACCCCAACACATATATTACGGGTATATATACCGGTGACGTCATAGGGCACATGACATGGCGGCCATATTGGATTTGATGAAAACATTTAAAATGCATCTCTGCCTTCATTTTACGATTGATTGAGTTGAAACTTTGACCACGTATAGTATGGCACTTGATTGGATGCATATCATAACGATGACATCATAGGTCATGTGACCTGGCGGCCATATTGGCCATATTGGTGGCCATATTGGCCATATGCTAACCATATTGATACAGACCAGTTGAGTTCAGGTTCCCTGGAACCTCTCTAGTTTGTGATTGATGTTAGCTCTTTCATGAGCCTCGATCTTATATACAAAAAAAGGGACGAAACTGAGCAGAGAAACGGGGGAAGTCCAAGTGAGTACCCTTATTCATGCAATGGGTCCGGAGGCAGAAGATGTGTGATCACCTTTACCTGTGCACCTGCTGTTGATGGCGACCATCCTGGTGAAAATGAGAATGACTTACAGATGGTGTGAGGAAATTTGATGCCTTTTTAATTCCCTAATGTAACGTGATTAATGAAAGGGCTGTTTTTTTGGTCATTGACACAGCAAGTGGATGAGTCTGTGGAAAAATTTGTGCGGCACCTTTACACTGGTGCTGAGTACTGTGGTTTCCATGATAAAAATGAGGAAATCCGGGATCTACTGGTGTAGGGACTGGCTGACAAGAAACTCACCTTGGAATTACAACTGAAGGCAGATCTCAATTTGGAAATGGCAATTCAGATGGGAAGAAAACGAGAATTCGTTATACATCAGATGGGTCTTAAAGAGGACCACTCAACTGCTGTGGAAGAGGTGAGCAGACAAAAGCAAAAATCACACAACGTTTAAACCTCGTCCCATGACCAAGTGTACTCGCTGTGGAGGTTTTACACATGAGGAAAGTCAGACGTGTTCAGCTGCCAAGGCAAAGTGCTGCAGGTGCATGAAAATGAGGCACTGCAGAAAATGTTGTCACGGCAGGGAAGCTGATGTCCTTGCGGAGATTGACATTGGCAGGTTTTCATTTCTTGTCTCTGCTGTCTCTCTTTAATAAGTCTCCCACATTCAAAGCAGTCCAGATCTTTGCAGCAAATGTCACGCCAAGCTGACCTGTTTGTGTCTTGATGTTCCCGGGTGATGACTGGAATGGCACAATGTTTTTTTTTTGTTTTTTTTGTATACAAGATCAAGGCTCGGGAAAGAGCTAACATTAATCACACAAAAAGTCAACCGACACTTAAAACACAAAATAAGGGGAGCGGAACACAAGATGGGGAGAGAGGGGGAAGGACACAAACACAACATTTGAGAGCAAGACACCGAGAGAAATGTGGGAGGGGGAGGGCTTGGGGGAGGTGGCAGAGGTTTCAAACATATCAACACTGCAATACCTTCCTGGAAAGAAGTTGGAATTTCAAAAAAAAAAAGTATCTGGGGTGAATTAGCGGGGGTAGAAAAGATCAAGGTTTTGGATGGTAGAAGATAAGAGATGGTGGTGAACAGCTGTTTTAAAGACCTGGAAGGAGGAGTGGGAATGAAGGGAGTGGGGGGAGTTTGTTCCAGAGACGGGAGAAAAGGGGAATGAAAGAGTGAAGGTGAGCAGAGAGCCTAGATTTTGGCAGTTTAACAATAAGAGGGTTGCAGGCAGATCTTGTTCGACCTCTAGGAATATTAGGGGGACCGAGCACAGAGAGAGCTGGGGGAGCAAGGCCGGAGAGGAGTCGGTAGAAGACAGAAAAACCACCAACCTGCCTGTGGTGAGTGAGTGAAAGGCCCTCGGAGTTAGCTTCATCGCAGGAGATTCCAAAGATTCTGAAAGCTTTGGTTTCAACAGCGTGAAGCCGAACTAGGTGTGAGGCAGGAGCACCGGCCCAGAGGGGGGAACAGTATTCCATTGAGCTGTGGATGAAAGCCTTGGATGTGGCGAGGAGCTCAGGTGTGCCAAGCAAGGACTTTGCACGACGGAGGATGCCAATTCGGCGACTGGCTTTGGAGGCCAGCTTGGAAATGTGGTTATCCCAAGGAAGATCATGGCAGATAGTGAGACCCAAACGCTTGAGCGACAGAACTTCTTGGAGAGGATTGTTGAGAAAGTAGATGGGAGGGTTTTCCGGTCGGTCTTTCGGAGAGACATAGTAAGAATGTGGGATTTGTCAGGATTGAAAGACATGGTCCACTTGCTTGACCAGTCTGTGATTTTGTCCAGGTCTGCAGAGGGTGAGGATGCTGCAGACTGCCGATCTGAGGGATGAGGAATGGAGCGGCAGATAGTGGAGTCATCAGCAAAGAGATAGAGAGGATTTTCCAGAGAGTCGGAGAGATCATTGATGAAGACCAGAAATAGCACTGGGCCCAGAACACAACCTTGGGGAACTCCAGCCAGAACAGGAGGGGAGATGAGAGAAATCCATTCAGTGCCACACGTTGCCTCTGACCAGAGAGGAAGTCCGCCAGCCATGCGTGGAAATTTCCATGGATACCATAGGAGGAGAGTTTGGTGAGCAGAGCTGTGTGCCAGACCGTATCGAAGGCACGTGATATGTCAAGGGAGACGGCTCTAATTTCCTGTTTGGCATTGAGGACCTCGATTACATGCTTGAGTCTAAACATAACGACATCCTTATCTCACATCCTTTATCCATCACATGACTGTTTACCCAATTTATTTTGACCGTAGAGAAAGCGCTATTGGGATTCTGTGTGAGTCCATGCATGTGACGTGTCCTGACTGGCGAACCATGGCTTGCATCAGGAAATACTCAATTCCTTGGATACGGCAGCAGTCTAGGATTGAGGAGTGAAGTATTCCGTCTCACAATGTGTTGCCAAAAATCTTACGAAGGCAGCGCATATGGAATTGATTGAGGCATTTGATATGGCGACGATGGGGTATCCAAGATTTGCATTCACGTCTTGATGTTACTTCGTCGGCAATCATTGCATATTTAGAGAGGATACCTCCAAGGAAGCAGAACTTGTTTCCAACTTTGAGTGGCGTGTCATCAACGGAAATGAATGGGACAGTGTTCGCACCTTCTGTTCTCAGCTGAAACACAGCCTCAGTCTTCTTGAGGCTAATCATAAGGCCACAGCGACGACCAGATTGCGCAAAGCAGTTGACAATAAGTTGCAAATCTTTGTATGATCTGTCTCGCTTCTTCAATCCTCCCGAACATTTCAGGCAATCCTCTACAGGTTTAGACTCAGACATTGGACTCTAAACTCCTATTTACATGGGATCGGAAATATTGGCGCCTTCATTGAGAAAGTCGTGTGCTTTGATTAAAACATGGACAGATGCGATGCATTTATGGCGGTAATTGCAATCGCCGAGGGGAAAAGACCCAACCTGTTACTGGTGTTTGTGGGTTGAAGGGGTTGTTTGCAGAACACGTCACTCCTAAACCCGTTGTGACTGCATAGCGACACATTTTGGATGGTCAGCCAAGTTGACGATGAGTCCTTGGCTGACTTCATAATACGATTGAAGCAGCTTCCTTCTCCATGTTCCTTTTGGAGAATTTCTACATCAAGCCCTAAGAGACAGACTTGTGTACGGACGTCACCCGAAAATGCCCAGAACACAAACAAAATTGTTATCAAAGGCAGTTTTATCTTTTGAAGGTGCCAAAGGAAAATGTTTGGTGGAAGAATTAGCTGGTAAAGCTAGCAAGGAGCACATGGTCAGCCAAGCAGCAAGAACCGATGAAGGAGCAATTAACCGACTTCAGCGGGGGAGGAAGATTACACCAGCCGAGCAAGTGGAGAGAGCGCCATTTTACGGATTTTCGGGATGTACATTCAGAAACTGTGGATCACCGGGACAAACATGCAGAAGCTGTGGATCACCGGGACATACATGCAGAAGCTGTGGATTGTCGGGACATACATGCAGAAGCCGTGGATCGTCAGGACCTACATGCAAAAGCTGTGTATTGTCGGGACATGCATGCAGAAGCTGTGGATTGTCGGGACGTACCTACAGAAGCTGTGGATTGTCGGGACATACATGCAGAAGCTGTGGATTGTCGGGTCATACATGCAGAAGCTGTGGATTGTCGGTACGTACCTGCAGAAGCTGTGGATTGTCGGGACATACATGCAGAAGCTGTGGATTGTCGGGACATACATGCAGAAGCGGTGGATTGTCGGGACCTACATGCAGAAGCTCTGGATTGCCAGGACCTACATGCAAAAGCTGTGGATTGTCAGGACCTACATGCAAAAGCTGTGGATTGTCGGGACATACATGCAGAAGCTGTGGATTGTCGGGACATACATGCAGAAGCTGTGGATTGTCGGGACATACATGCAGAAGCTGTGGATTGTCGGGACATACATGCAGAAGCTGTGGATTGTCGGGACATACATGCAGAAGCTGTGGATTGTCGGGACATACATGCAGAAGCTGTGGATTGTCGGGACATACATGCAGAAGCTGTGGATTGTCGGGACATACATGCAGAAGCTGTGGATTGTCGGGACGTACCTGCAGAAGCTGTGGATTGTCGGGATATACATGCAGAAGCGGTGGATCGTCGGGGACGTACATGCCGAAGCTGTGGATTGTCGGGACGTACCTGCAGAGGCTGTGGATTGTCGGGACGCACCTGCAGAAGCTGTGGATCGTCAGGACCTACATGCAGAAGCTGTGGATCATCGGGACATACATGCAGAAGCTGTGGATCGTCAGGACCTACATGCAAAAGCTGTGGATTGTCGGGACTTACTTGCAGAAGCTGTGGATTGTCGGGACATACATGCAGATGCTGTGGATTGTCAGGACATACATGCAGAAGCTGTGGATTGTCGGGACGTACCTGCAGAAGCTGTGGATTGTTGGGACATACATGCAGAAGCTGTGGATTGTCGGGACGTACCTGCAGAAGCTGTGGATCGTCAGGACATACATGCAGAAGCTGTGGATTGTCGGGACATACATGCAGAAGCTGTGGATTGTCAGGACATAGCTACATGCAGAAGCTGTGGATTGTCGGGACGTACCTGCAGAAGCTGTGGATCGTCAGGACATACATGCAGAAGCTGTGGATCGTCAGGACATACATGCAGAAGCTGTGGATTGTCGGGACATACATGCAGAAGCTGTGGATTGTCGGGACATACATGCAGTAGCTGTGGATTGTCGGGACATACATGCAGAAGCTGTGGATTGTCGGGACGTACCGGCAGAAGCTGTGGATTGTCGGGACATACATGCAGAAGCTGTGGATTGTCGGGACGTACCTGCAGAAGCTGTGGACCGTCAGGACCTACATGCAGAAGCTGTGGATCATCGGGACAAGCATGCAGAAGCTGTGGATCATCGGGACAAGCATGCAGAAGCTGTGGATCATCGGGACATACATGCAGAAGCTGTGAATAATTGGGACATCGGTGCATGTGCTGTGGAGGAAATGACTGCCCTGAGAGGTGTCTACGAAACTTTAACTCATTGTAGATAACAATTTAACTTTGTGTTGTGGCGGACACGAAAGCACTGACGTGGTGACATCACCCCGCACACCAAGTGGGGGTGGGCCACGCCCGGGAGAGAGGCGTGGCCTCACGATATACACGGGGCACGCAGCCCTGAGCAGCTCAGTGTTACAGAGAGCTCTTGAATAAAGACTCTTACAAATTACCGCGTTGTCCGCTTCCTCCTTGCTTACAAGCAGCGCGCGTAACACCGCGCTTTACTGGTGACCTCGACATTGGATCTGCCGTAGCGATCCTTCCAAACACGACGCCATTGCCATGGCCAACAATGCGATGTCGGTTAAACTTCCCGAATTTTGGAAGGCCCAGGCCGAAGTTTGGTTCATCCAAGCCGAAGCCCAGTTTCAGCTTCGGCGCCTCACCGGCGACGACACGCGCTACTGCCATGTCGTCGCCTCCCTCGGGCCCGGCATGGCCACTCGAGTTGTGTCCGTCCTTCGCCACCCACCGGACGGCCACAAGTATGAGGCACTCAAGCGGCTGCTCCTAGCCACGTTCGGCCTCACAGAGGACGTACGGGCCGACCGCCTCCTGGATCTCCCCGAGCTCGGCGACACGCGCCCGTCGGTCCGAATGGACCATATGCTGTCGCTGTTGGGCGACAAAGCCCCTGGTTCTCTATTCCAGGCGCTTTTCCGTCGCCAACTTCCAGCACAGGTACGCCTCGCATTGGCCGGGACCATGCTAACGGAACCCCGAGCATTGGCCGCCGAGGCGGAAAGGTACTTCGCGGCTTCGGACATGTGGGCGAGAGTCGGTGCGGCCGTCGCGGACCTCGAGGCTGATGCTGCTGCCCACCTCGTGGATCCCGAGGCTGATGCTGATTCACAGCATCAGCTTACACGGCATACGCAGCATGCTGATATGCACCTCGTGGCCGCCGCCATGCCCCGCCCACCGCCGCGGCAAAAACCGCCACCGCGGGGAAAACCGCCGGCTCCACCGGCCTGGCGGAGCCAGCCGCACTCCTCCAGCTCCACCACCTGGTGCTGGTTCCACGCCAAGTTCGGCCACGAGGCTCGACAGTGTCATCCGCCATGCTCCTTCAACAGGTCGGGAAACGCCCGGGCCGGCGCTCGATAGTGGCAATGAGCACCGGCCGTTCGAGCAGCCTGCTGTTCATAACAGACACCTTATCCGGGTGCCGTTAACTGTGCGACACGGGAGCGCAGGTGAGTGTCATTCCTGCCGGTACGTCAGACAAGCACGCTGTGGGCGGGGGCCCCGCACTGCTTGCCGCGAACGGGACGCCCATCCGTACGTACAGAAAACGCTGCCTCTCTCTGCGGTTCGGAGGGCAGGTTTTCTGATGGTCGTTCATCACCGCCGACGTGCCCATGGCATTGCTCGGCGCGGACTTCCTGTGCGCCAATGGGCTCCTTGTCGACGTAAAGCACAGACATCTTGTCCAGGCCGAGACGTTCAGCTCGCTCGCTTGTGCGCTGCCCAGCTCGTCGAGCAGCTCACTGAGCGGCTCACCGTGCGGCTTGACAAGTGGCTTGCCGAACGGTTCGGTTCCAGCCACGTTGATCTGTACGCTTCCGGCAGCGGACGAATTCACCCACCTCCTCGCCGGCTTCCCGGCCCTCATGCGGCCCACCTTCTCAGCGGGGACCGTTAAGCACGGGGTGGCCCATCACATCCCCACCGTCGGGCCACCGGTCTATGCCCGGGCACGCCACCTCGAGCCGACGAAGCTGGCGGTAGCAAAAGCGAAGTTCGCTACCCTGGAGCGACTCGGCATCGTTCGGCACTCGGGGAGTGCTTGGGCTTCGCCGCTGCACATCGTGCCGAAGCCCGGCACGGGATGGCGACCGTGTGGGGACTATCGCCGTCTCAATGACGCCACCACCCCCGACCACTACCCCGTCCCCCACATTCAGGACTTTTCCACCCGTTTTGCAGGCATGTCCTTCTTCTCGAAGGTGGACCTCATACGCGGCTACCATCAGGTCCCCGTCATGCCGGAGGACGTCCCGAAGACGGCGGCCATCACGCTGTTCGGACTCTTCGAATTACTGCGGATGCCCTTCGGTCTGAAGAATGCGGCTCAGGCGTTCCAGCGGCTGATGGACAGCATCCTGCGCGACTTGGATTTTGTAGACGTCAACCTGGACGATATCCTCGTTGCCAGCGCGTCCTGCGAAGAGCACCTACACCACCTCCGCACGCTCTTCGAATGCCTGGGCCAGCATGGCCTGATTGTGAACCCCGCAAAGTGCCGGTTCGGCGTCGCCGAAACCGATTTTCTGGGGCACCGCGTCACCAGGCACGGAGCCGTCCCCCTGCCGGCCAAGGTGGAGGCAGTGAAGGGGTACCCGCGCCCCCGCACGATCAGGGGGCTGCAGGAGTTCCTGGGCATGGTGAACTTTTACCATCGGTTCCTGCCCCGTATCGCCCAGCTCCTGCGCCCCCTGCACGAAGCTCTCCGAGGTAAGCCTGGTAAAGGCGACGTTACCTGGACCGAGCAGATGGATGCGGTGTTCATGGGCGCGAAGCTTGCCTTGGCTAACGCCACCATGCTCGTGCACCCGGTGCCCGATGCACCGATCGCCCTCACCACCGACGCCTCGGACTACGAGGTGGGTGCGGTGCATGAGCAATGGGTGCGTGGAGCTTGGCAACTGCTGGCGTTCTTTCGCCGGCAGCTTCGCCCGCCCGAACGCCGTTACAGTACCGTCGACCGCGAGTTGCTCGGGCTTCACTTGGCGGTCAGGCACTTTCGCCATCTGCTCGAGGGCCGTGCATTCACGGCCTTCGTCGACCACAAGCCGCTGATCTTCGCGATGGGCAAGGTCACCGAGCCGTGGTTGGCCCGGCAGCAGCGTCACCTCTCGGCCGTGTCCGAGTACACGACGGCCATCCGGCATGTCGCGGGGAAGGACAACCCGGTGGCGGATTGCCTTTCCCGGGCCATCGCCCACGCAGTCCACCTCGGCATCGACGATGCCCGGATGGCAGCGGCCCAGGCCGCTGACCCCGACGTCCAGGCCTTGCGGACTGCCGTCACGGGCCTCCGCGTCACCGAGGTGCCGTTCGACGGCGCGGGCACGGCCCTCTTATGCGACGTCTCCCTCAGGCAGCCTCGCCCCATCATGCCCGTGGGCTGGCAGCGCCATGTGTTTGACGCCATCCACGGCCTGTCCCACCCGGGCGCGAGGGCCTCCCAAAGGTTGATCGCCGACAAATTCGTCTGGCATGGCCTCCGGAAGGCCATCCGCGGCTGGGCCAGGACGTGCCTCGCGTGCCAGCGCGCCAAGGTGCACCGGCACACCCAGGCCCCGTTGGCCCCGTTTACGGTGCCGGAACGCCGGTTTGACCACGTCCACGTGGACCTGGTGGGACCTCTGTGCCCCTCGTGGGGTTTCACCCACGTCCTCACCATGGTGGACCGCACCACCCGGTGGCCGGAGGCCGTGCCCTTGGCATCGATGACGGCGGCGGATGTCGCGCAGGGTTTCATCGCCACCTGGGTCGCCCGGTTCAGCGCCCCCTCAGACATCTCATCCGACCGCGGCCCCCATTTCACCTCGGAGCTCTGGGGGGCGGTTGCGCAGGGGCTCGGGGTCCGGCTGCACCGAACCATGGCCTACCACCCCCAGGCTAACGGCCTGTGTGAGCGATTTCACCGCTCATTGAAGGCCGTGCTCTGGGCCACCCTCCGCGACGGCGGCTGGGTCGACAGGCTCCCCTGGGTCCTGCTGGGCCTCCGGTCGGCGCCGAAGGAGGACCTGCGCGCATCTGCAGCGGAGTTGGTCTTCGGGCAACCGCTGCGGGTGCCGGGCGAGTTCCTCCCTGACTCCACTGCACCATGGTCCACAACACAGCAGCGCTCCGCTCTGCAGGAGACCGCCCAGAGGTTCGCCCCGGTGCCAACGGCACACCACGGGCACCCACCGACGCACGTCACCCCGGAGCTTTGCATGGCGGAGTACGTCTTCGTCCACCATGATGCCCACCGGACACCACTGCGGCCCCCGTACGACGGGCCTTTCCGCGTGCTGGAGACCGGGGTGAAGTACTTCACCCTGGACATCGGCGGTACTCCTGACCACGTTTCTGTGGACCGCCTCAAGCCGGCCCACCTCGACGTGGACCATCCACCGCCAGTGGCCCGACCCCCGCGTCGGGGCCGCCCCCCTGCGGGCAGACCCCCGGCACCGCCCAGCCCCGCCACCCCGCCGCCCCCCGGTCCTGCACCCATCCCAGGGGCAGCCGGAGGCATCCCAGATGGCATCCCTGCATCCCAGATGCCGCCAGTTGCCAGGGGGCGCTTCGGTCGGGTCATCCGTTTGCCCTGCAAACTGACCCTTCAGGTGCGCAGGTATTCTGGGGGGCGCGTGTGGTGTACACGAAAGCACTGATGTGGTGACATCACCCCGCACACCAAGTGGGGCTGGGCCACGCCCGGGAGAGGGGCGTGGCCTCACGATATTCACGGGGCGCGCAGCCCTGAGCAGCTCAGTGTTACAGTGAGCTCTTGAATAAAGACTCTTACAAATTACCGCGTTGTCCACTTCCTCCTTGCTTACAAGCAGCGCGTGTAACACCGCGCTTTAGTGCATCATTAATTTTGTTTTTTGCAATTTTGACTTTCATTGGCTGCCATTACCTATGACGTCATAAGCTTTAAACATTTCCTCCACAACTGCTGAATGGATCAAATCAAAATTTCCTCTGTATTATGAACTCCCCATGTAAGAGGAAAAATGTTTCTATGATGAATTTATTGTCATGCATTTTTGCGATAAATATACAATGAGAAGTACTTTGACAGGAATCTTATGATAAAAGAGCAAATATTTATGGTCATGTGTGTTTATTTGCGACCAAGACGTCTTCTTCTTCTTCAAGTAAAAATTAACACCCAAAACACAGTCCGTGAACTCTTTATATACGTTCAGACTGCTGAGACCCCTCAGACTTTTGACGACCCTTTAAGTCCCCCAATACTCTTAGGACCACCAAGACCCCTGAAGACACAAAATACCAGTAAAGACCCAAAAGACCATGAACACCCAAAATACCCCGAAGACCCAAAACACCCAAAACACCCCGAAGACCCAAAAGCCCCTGAAGACCAAAAAGACTACGAAGACCCCAAAGACCCCGAAGACCCAATATACCCTTAAAGGCCCAGAGGATCCAAAAGAACATGAAGACCTAAATCATCATGAAGACCCAAAAGATCCTGAAGACCCAAAATACCCTGAACACCAAAAAGACCCTGAAGACCAAAAATACACCGAAATGGTCAAAGATGCCTATCCCTCTAAAACGACGTGTGGTGAGGTGCTCGGAGAGCGCTGAGTCACGCTGGTACTGGAATAATGGACTGGAATACTCGGTAATTGTGCTTCTCCAGGATACAACAGAGATCATCTGGATTCTGGTCAGGTGTACCAGATACACTGAGCTGACAAAGCTAAAGACTCTGCAAATCGGTTTTGTAATTTATAAAATAATCGGGTTAATCAAAATAAAGTCCCCCGTAAATATTTGCTTCAGCCTGTGATTAGCATAGGTGAGTGGCATATATAGAGTCTCGTGACTCTGTAAACGCCATATAAACCCAAAAAGGACGACAGAAGAATAAGAATTCTTTATCTTCGCTTTTATTTTCGCACTGTAATGTGGTGGTGACACTCAAATTGCAGGGGTCACAAACAATCTTCCTACGAAGAGGAAGAGGAACGGTTGCGAAAACAGGAAGTAATCAATAACGATGAAGAACTTCCGGGTTAATTCATTGCATACCTCGTGCTGCAGCTGAGACAAAGGTTCATCTCATCTCATCTCATCTCATCTCATCTCATCTCATCTCATCTCATCTCATCTCATCTCATCTCATCTCATCTCATCTCATCTCATCTCATCTCGTTTGTTCGGAGATTCCCATTTTATTATTAATACCGAGAAATATCTGAAAAACTTTTATTTAAAGGTAAAATAATTTTCTGTTCGTTGATGACGGCAATGACGATAAGTTAAACGAGTTTTTATTAAATGTATGTTGAGGTATTTGATTGTTCATAAATTAGGTGTTTTTCACTCGTTTTGTTTTATTCACTGCATTGTTTTATATGACGTCATCACTAAACTTCATACAACGATGGTTAAACCTCATTCTTCCTTTTAACGACAATCAAGGCAGAAAGTTTTTATAATTAACTTGTATATCCAATGTCACCTCTAAATGAGGAGGTGTTGTAAAGGTTTTATATGATTGATGGATGAAGGATCAATGTAGCGTTGGTATGGAAAAAAAATGTCGGTCCCATCTGCAACATCCAAAACTAAAGTTGGACTATCTTCTCCAAAAAGTCGTTCAGACCAGAGATTCTCAACCGGTGGGTCGCGACCATCAGTGGGCCGGAACGTGCAACCACGTGGTCCGCGGACATCATACCCACCTGAGGAGGCAGGTGATTCGTTTACCTCGTGAGTGTTCTGAAAAAATACCTCACCAAAAAAAGTTGTATTTATGTTATTGTTTTTATTTATGATTGGAATGAATGTTTAAAATGATGCTGTTTAAAATGAAAATATAGAGAGATTGAGTTTTTTTTCTTGTTTTTTTTGTATACACGATCGAGGCTCGTGAAAGAGCTAACATTAATCACACAGAAAGGCAAAACAACACATAAAACAAATAACACGGGGAGCTTTAGACAAGATGGGGAGGGAGGGGGAAGGAAACAAACACAACATAAAAGAGCATGGACATCGAGAGATCTGTGGGAGGGAGAGAGATTTGGGGGGGTTTGGGGGTGAGGCATGGGAAGGGTGGGGGGGGGGGGTTGGAGAGGTATAAAACATGTGGACACTGCAAGGACTTCCAGGAAAGAAGTTGGAATTTCAAATAAAGTGGATCTGGGGTGAATTAGCGGGGGTAGAAAAGATCAAGGTTTTGGATGGGGGAAGTTAAGAGATGGCGGTGAACAGCTGTTTTAAAGACCTGGAGGGAGGAGTGGGATTGAAGGGAGTGTGGGAGTTTGTTCCAGAGGTGGGAGAAAAGAGGAATGAAAGAGTCAAGGTGAGCAGAGAGCCTAGATTTCGGCAGTTTAACCATCAAAGGGTTGCTGGCAGATCTTGTGCGACCTGTAGGAATATTTGCGGGACAAAACACAGAGAGAGCTGGGGGAGCAAGGCCGGAGAGGAGTCGGTAGAAGACAGAAAGACCACCTACCTGCCTGTGGTGAGTGAGTGAAAGGCCGTCGGAGATAGCTTCATCGTGGGAGATTCCAATGATTCTGAAAGCTTAGGCTTCAACAGCGTGAAACAGAGCGAGGTGTGAGGCAGGAGCACCGCCCCATCGGGGAGAACAGTATTCCATTGAGCTGTGGATGAAAGCCTTGTATGTGGTGAGGAGCTCAGGTGTGCAAAGGAAGGACTTCACACGATGGAGGATGCCCAGTCAGCGACTAGCGTTGGAGGCCAGCTGGGAAATGTGGTTTTCCCAAGAAAGATCATGGCAGATAGTGAGACCTAAAAGCTTGAGCGACAGAAGTTCTTGGACAGGATTGTTCAGAAAGTAGATGGGAGTGTTGTCCAGTCGGTCTTTTCAGAGAGACATAGTAAGAGTGTGAGATTTGTCAGGATTGAAAGACATGTTCCACTTGTTTGACCAGTCTGTGATTTTCTCCAGGTCTTCAGAGAGTGAGGGGGCTGCAGACTGCTGATCTGAGGGAAGAGGAATGGAGCGGCAGAGAATGGAGTCATCAGCAAAGTGATCGAGAGGATTTTCCAGAGAGTCGGAGAGATCATTGATAAAGACCAGAAAAAGCACAGGGCCCAGAACACTGCCTTGGGGAACTCCAGCCTGAACAGGAAGGGGAGATCAGAGAAATCCATTCAGGGCCACACGTTGACTATGACCAGAGAGGAAGTCAGCAAGCCATGTGTGGAGATTTCCATGGATACCATAGGAGGAGAGTTTGGTGAGCAGAGCTGGGTGCCAGACCGTATCGAAGGCATGTGATATGTCAAGGGAGACAGCTCTGATTTTCTGTTTGGCATTGAGGACCTCCATCCAATGTTGAGACAGCAGAAGCAGCATGTCCAGAGTAGAATGACCTGGTCTGAATCCAAATTGATGATCAGAGATCAAGCCATTGGAGAAGAGGAAGGATTTGATATCCGAAGCAATGATGGATTCCATGACTTTGCTGATAATTGGGAGCAGGCTGATTGGTCTGTAGTTGCAAGGATCTGTTTTTGCACCTTTTTGTGTAAGGCGGTAATGTTTGCTGATTTCCAAGCAGATGGCAGATGACTTTGAGCAAAAAAGAGGGTGAAAAGAACAGAGAGAGGGTGAGATAGAGCGGCAGAGCAGGATTTTAGGACCTGTGGGCTGATGCCGTCAGGTGGGGTGATGCCGTCCCTCATGTCAGCCCGTGGGCCGACGTGAGGGTTTCCATCCATAACATTTGCGGATTTGGTGTTTGCAGTTTCACCATTGACAGTGCCAGCGTGACTCGGCACGCTGTGCGTGCCTCACCGCACGTCGTTTCAGAGGGGCAGGCATTTTTGACCATTTTGGTGTATTTTGGGTCTTCATTGTGTTTTGGGTCTTTCAGGTGTTTTGGGTCTTAGGGTCTTTTGGGTCTTTGGTGTCTTCAGAGGCTTTTGGGTCTTAAGGGTCTTTTGTTTCCTCTGGGTCTTTAAGAGTCTTTGGGGTGTTTTGGTTTATTGGGTTATTTAAGGGCCTTTTGGGTCTAAAGGGTCTTTAAGGGTATTTGGGGTATTCAGGGTACGTGGGGTCTTCAGGGTGTTTGGGGTCTTCAGCGTGTTTTGGGTCTTCAGGGTGTTTTGCGTCTTCAGGGTGTTTTGGGTCTTCAGGGTGTTTTGGGTCTTCAGGGTGTTTTGGGTCTTCAGGGTGTTTGGGTCTTCAGGGTGTTTTGGGTCTTCAGGGTGTTTTGGGTCTTCAGGGTGTTTTGGGTCTTCAGGGTGTTTTGGGTCTTCAGGGTATTTTGGGTATTTTGGGTATTCGGGGTCTTTTTGGTCTTCAGGGAGTTTTTGTTAATTGGGTTATTTAAGGGTCTAAAGGGTCTAAAGGGTCTTCAAGGGTATTTGGGGTCTTCAGAATCTTTTTTGTCTTTAGGGTATTTTGGGTGTTTGGGGTCTTCAGGATCTTTTGAGGCTTCAGGATCTTTTGGGTCTTCAGGATCTTTTGGGTCTTAAGGGTCTTTTGGTTCTCATTGGTCTTTAAGGGTCTTCTGGGTGTTTTGTGTCTTCTGGGTGTTTTGGGTCTTCTGGGTGTTTTGGGTCTGTTAGGGATATTTTCCAACAGTAGTGTGTAATAGATGAACCAAAAATTCAATGTCAGAAGAGTCACAAATTTTAAATCCCGAGGAGGACAACACTTTCTGTATTCAAGAAATACACAGCAAGAAAACAATGACCCTTATCAAACCAAGGAGAGCATGGGACAATTCACAAAAACACACAAGGAAGATTTACAACAAATCCTAGATCAAAGTCCAGAGTGAAAATCCTGGTACAGTAGGGATGCACAAAGAAATATCATACTAGCATGCACAGTATACAGTTAACATACAGAATCAACCAGCCAAGTGAAGTATCCTGGCTATTGGTCTTTCGTTCTGATTTTTTATTCAGTTTCAAGTGGGAGGAGCAAGTGGAGGGGGGGAGGAGCGAAGAGAGGGGAGAAGAACAGTAGGATTGGTTGGGCAAAGTTTGGGTGGGAGGGAGTAGGTGTCGAGGATGAGGTTGCCTCCCGCTGATAGCAGGTTTGCATCCCAAATTCTTTAATGCGGTTTTCTGCTTTTCCATTGTCTCCTGCAAAACACCTCAGAGCCCCGTCTCTCTAATCCCTTCAAGAACATCTGAAGGTCATTCTCAGTTAAGTGGATATATCTTTTACTCATTTTCGACACGACAAGAACAAAGACCATTTACTTATTTCAAAGCACATTTTAAAAACAATATTAACCTTAGTCACAACCAAATAATTACAGCGCCTCCATTATTAAAACTATGCCAAATGATTTACCATTCAAATCCTACTGCAATCCCACAAAAGATTTTACTGAGAAGCAGAGAGCCAGAGAGGGCTAGCCTCCATGGATTTTCTATAGCATTTTTCATATTTCAGACTAACCCTTATCAAATACTAATAAGCTATTTTGATTCAGTGTTTAATTATCGTTCTTGTTGAGAGATTTTCCTGAGAACGCTGGCAATTTCATTGAAACTAATTATTAAATAAACTCCTAAGTAAGAAAGAAAAAAGCGTCTGCTGAACTGTCTTTACAACGGTCAGCGCAGAGCGATTTATCCGCCTCCATTGTTTGACTCTGAAATAATTACCAAGTACTTTGCATTTCACTTATCTAGTTCAGACTTCGTGCTGAGTCGATTACTCACAGTCACAATGAAAGCTTGCTCACCGAGCACATTGGTAAACAAACCTTGATGATCCAGCAATTACCTAGTTAGACATTATGGCATCAGTTATATTATTTAATTATTTACAAAGAAAACAATATCTTTTATCCAATAAGACAAACTCGATCCAACCTTACATTATTTGGAAAAACCCTATTTGTAATATTATTTCCCTCAGTCATTTATGACAATATGTGCTCCGCCATTGCCTCCACTAAGAATTTTTACTCTTCTCGAGCCACGATTCTGGGCAGTGCCGGAGATAACTTGCCAACTGCAGGGGGATCCCAAATTTGCATGGAAACCACAAAAAGACACCTGCAGACTAGGAATGGAGGGTTGAGGCTCATAGAAATTGCTTGCTTCATAAATTTACACTTCCACAGGTCTTTGGGGTCTTTTGGGTCTTTTGGGTCTTTGGGATGTTTTGGGGCCTCGGGATGTTTTGGGTCCTTGGGATGTTTTGGATCCACGGGGTGTTTTGGGTCCTCGGGGTGTTTTGGGTCCTCGGGGTGTTTTGGGTCCTCGGGGTGTTTTGGGTCCTCGGGGTGTTTTGGGTCCTCGGGGTGTTTTGGGTCCTCGGGGTGTTTTTCGTCCTTGGCGTGTTTTGGGTCCTCGGCGTGTTTTGGGTCCTCGGCGTGTTTTGGGTCCTCGGCGTGTTTTGGGTCCTCAGCGTGTTTTTTTGGTCCTCAGGGTGTTTTTTTGGTCCTCGTGGTGTTTTGGGTCCTCGGGGCGTTTGGGTCCTCGGGGCGTTTTGAGTCCTCGGGGCGTTTTGGGTCCTCGGGGCGTTTTGGGTCCTCGGGGCGTTTTGGGTCCTCGGGACGTTTTGGGTCCTCGGGACGTTTTGGGTCCTCGGGACGTTTTGGGTCCTCGGGGTGTTTTGGGTCCTCGGGGTGTTTTGGGTCCTCGGGGTGTTTTGGGTCCTCGGGGTGTTCTGGGTCCTCGGGGTGTTTTGGGTCCTCGGGGTGTTTTGCGTTTTTGGGTATTCAGGATCTTTTTGAGCCTTATGGCCTTGAAGGATATTTTGGGTCTTTGGGGTGTTTTGGGTCTTTGGGGTCATCAGGGTATTTTGGGTCTTCAGGAGTCTTGGTGGTCTGAAGGGTCTTCAGGGTATTTGGGTCTTCAGGAGACTTGGTGGTCTGAAGGGTCTTGGGGGAATTAAAGGGTCGTCAAAGGTTTGAGGGGTCTCAGCAGTCTTAATGCAATTAAGAAGGTTAATTAAGGAGGTGGTAATTTTATTTGAAGAAGCAGAAGACTACATCGTTGCATATAAACATAACGACATACATGTCGACATACATTACCATATACGTTTGCTCTGTTATGATAAGAAAAGTTTAACTTCCAGCACAGCGGAGACTCCTTGGTGCAGGTGTGTGAGACAATTTCAGTGAGAGGAAAATAAAAACAGGTTTTATATGTACATGTAGCGGTTACCGCTGGGTGCACACAATCGCCTTGCACTGGCCAGGACACGGCCAGACACGCCTCTCCCGGGCATGCCCGGACTCACTGTTCCTGGGCACGCCCGAACCTCCCAGGCACGCCCAGTCTCGTCTTTCCCAGGCATGCCCGCTCTCGCCTTTCCAGGGCTCGCCCAGAACGCCCGGGCATGCCCGCTATCGCCTTTCCAGGGCTCGCCCAGAGCATCCGGGCTTGCCCGCTCTCGCCTTTCCAGTGCTCGTCCAGAGCGCCTGGGCACGCCCAGCCTCGACTTGTCAGGCCGCGTCCAGCACGCCCAGGCAGGTCCAGAATCGCCTTTCCAGGACTCGCCCTTGACACCCGGGCATGCCCGGTCTCGCTTTTGCCGGGCAAACGTTCCGGCATAAATGTGTAGATATATGGCTGCCCGATAAACGGGCTTTTCAGAGTACCCGAGTTTGATACATTTAATAAAGCAACACGGACGAATTTCCGTCTTTGGTCGCGTCAATTCTTTCGACTCGCGTTGGAGCACAGCTCCTTCATTGGTGACCTACCGACATGGATACGGCAGTGACTCTTAAACTGCCTACCTTCTGGGAGGCTCATGCGGCTGTTAGGTTCGCTCAAGCGGACTCTCAGTTCGCCCTGCGAGGCATCACCGCGGACGATACCCGCTTCCACCATGTTGTGGCAGCACTCGGTTCTGCCACCGCGGCCCGCGCCCTGAGCCTCCTCGAGCACCCGCCAGCTGCTGACAAGTATGACGCGCTGAAGACGCTCCTCCTCGACGCTTTCGCCCTCTCCCCGGCGGCACGCGCACGGCGCCTGCTCGACCTGCCCAAGCTCGGCGACACGCGCCCGTCCGAGTGCATGGACTATATGCTCTCGTTGCTCGGTGAGCACTCTCCGGATTTTCTGTTCCGCGAGCTGTTTCTTCGCCAGTTGCCTCACCTGGTACGCCTCGCCCTGGCTGGCACGTCGATCACAGATCCCCGCGCCCTCGCCAGGGAAGCCGATAAGATCTCCTCGGCGGGCCAGCACATCGGCGCGGTTACCTGGAGCCCGCCGCCGTCTGAGGCGACGCCCGAGCGCCCTGCGCGGTTGGAGGCCGAACTGCCGGTGCAACTGGCGGCCGCCACGCCGCACCGACCGCTTCCGACACGATGGCCGGGGCCTCCACCTGACCAGGCGTGGTGTTATTACCACGCCAGGTTCGGACACAAGGCTCGGACGTGCCGGCCTCCGTGCACTTTCGGCAAAGTCGGAAAATGGCCGGGCCAGCGTTCATTCCCAGCCATGAGCGCCGGCCACTCGGGCAACTTGCTGTTTATTTGGGACAAAGCGCCCGGGCGGCGTTTCCTTTGTGACACCGGCGCCCAACTGAGCGTCATACCCGCCTCTGAGCAGGACAGGCGGGACGCAGCTTGCGGCCCCTCTTTGGTCGCTGCTAATGGCTCGGCCATACGCACTTTCGGCCCACGCGACGTCACCCTCTGCTTCGGCAGCCAGCGCTTTCAGTGGACCTTTGTGACCGCCAGCGTCCCCGTGGCTTTGCTGGGCGCCAACTTCCTCTGCGCGCATTGGCTGCTGGTCGACGTCAAACGACGTCGCCCTGTCCACGCCGAGACCTTCAGCTCCCTGGCGTGTACGATGAGCAGCTCCGCGCCGACCGAACTGGCATAACGCCCTCCCGACAGCGAACGAGTTCGCTCGCCTGCTCGCGGAATTCCCGGCCCTCACGCAGCCAACGTTTTCAGCCATCGCAGTGCGGCATGGGATCGAGCACCACATACCCACTATGGGCCCGCCGGTCTATGCCAGGGCCCGCCACCTCGACCCGGCCAAGCTCGCCGTGGCAAAGGCCGAGTTCGACGAGTTGGAGCACCTCGGCATTGTGCGGCGCTCCGATAGCGCGTGGGCTGTGCCACTGCACATCGTGCCAAAGCCGGGGGGCGGATGGCGCTCGTGTGGCGACTACCGCCACCTCAACGACGCTACCACCCCCGACAGGTACCCGATCCTGCACATCCAGGACTTTTCCGCCCGTTTGGCGGGACGGGTCATCTTTTCAAAAATTGACCTGATACGGGGATACCACCAGGTACCTGTCTGGGCGGCCGATGTCCCGAAGACGGCCGTCATCACACCGTTCGGCCTGTTCGAATTTTTGAGGATGCCGTTTGGCCTCAAGGACGCGGCCCAGGCGTTCCAGCGCTTGATGGACGGCGTGCTGCGCGACCTGCCATTTCTTTTCGTCTATCTGGACGACATCCTTGTCGCCAGCACATCCCGCGCCGAGCACCTCCTCCACCTCCGAACACTGTTCGGTCGCCTCAGCGAGCACGGCTTAATTGTCAACCCGGCCAAATGCCACTTCGGCGCGACGACCATTGACTTTTTGGGCCACCACATCACCAAGACTGGGGCCGTGCCACTGCCGACCAAGGTCGAGGCCATCGCCACGTTCCCACGTCCCCGTTCCATCAAGGCCCTACAAGAGTTCCTCGGCATGGTGAATTTTTATCACCGATTCGTGCCCCGCGCTGCTCAGCTCATGCGGCCCCTTTACGAGGCCCTCCGGGGCAAGCCGGCCAAGCATGACATTGTTTGGTCCACGGCCATGGACGCGGCCTTCGCGAGCGCAAAATGGGCCCTCGTCGACTCAACGCTGCTGGCTCACCTGGTGCTCAACGCGCCCATCGCCCTCACTATGGATGCCTCCAACTACGCGGTGGGCGCCGTCCATGAGCAATGGGTGGACGGGGTTTGGCAACCACTCGCTTTTTTCAGCCAGCAACTCCGGCCGAACGAGTTAAACTACAGCACGTTCGACCGCGAGCTGCTCGGGCTATTCCTGGCCATTCGCCATTTCCGACACGTCCTGGAGGGCCGCCCGTTCACGGCTTTCGTCGACCACAAGCCATTGGTCTATGCAATGGCCAAAGTCACGGAGCCGTGGTCGGCCCGTCAGCAGCGCCACCTCTCCGCCGTGTCGGAATTCACCACGGACATCCGGCACGTCGCCGGCAAAGACAACGCCGTGGCCGACTGTCTTTCTCGGGCCAGCGCGAACGCGGTCCACCTCGGAGTGGACTTCGCGCTCATGGCGGCCGACCAGACCACTGACGCCTCGGTGCAGGCCCTCCGGGCGGTGGACACGGGCCTCCGCCTGGCCGACATCCCCTTCGCGGGCACCATTCTGCTCTGCGACATCTCCCAGGGCCAGCCTCGCCCCATCGTGCCTGTTTCCTGGCAGCGCCGCATCTTCGCCTCCATCCACGGCCTTTCTCACCCGGGCCGGAAAGCTTCTCAGAAGCTGGTGTCGGCGTGTTTCGTCTGGCACGGCCTTCGATGGAACGTCCGCGACTGGGCCAACGCCTGCACGGCCTGCCAGCGGGCCAATGTCCACCGCCACACACAGACCCCGCTGGCACCTATCGCCGTGCCTGAACGGCGTTTCGACCACGTCCACGTGGACCTGGTGGGTCCACTGCCCCCCTCGCGGGGGTTCACCCACCTGCTCACCATGGTGGACAGGACCACCAGGTGGCCGGAGGCCGTGCCCCTCACCTCCACCACCACCGCCGATGTGGCGCAGGTGTTCATCGCCACCTGGGTCGCGCGCTTCGGCGCACCGGCGGGCATCTTGTCCGACCGCGGCCCACAGTTCACATCTGAGGTTTGGGGGTGCGGTCGCCCGTTCGTTGGGGGTCATGCTGCACCGCACCACGGCCTACCACCCCCAAGCCAACGGGTTGTGCGAGCGGTTTCACCGCTCCATGAAGGCCGCACTCATGGCCGGCCTTCAGGACGACGGTTGGGCCGACCGGCTGCTGTGGATCCTTTTGGCCCTCCGCACGGCCCCCAAGGAGGACCTCCTGGCATCCGCCGCCGAGCTCGTCTATGGCCAGCCGCTCCGCGTCCCGGGCGCATTCGTGCCCGACGCTACCAGTCCCTGGTCCGCCGCTCGCCAGCGCTCGGACCTCCAGGAGGCCGCCCGACGATTTGCCCCCGTGCCAACGTCCTGCCACGGTGACCCCCAGTCCTACGTCCCCCCGGCGCTTTGCACAGCGGAGTACGTCTTTGTGCATCATAACGTGCACTGGGGGCCACTCCGGCCGCCGTACGACGGGCCCTTCCGGGTCCTGTGACGGGGCGACAAGTCATTCATCGTCGACTTCGGCGGCCGGTCGGACCGGATTTCTGTGGACCGCCTCAAACCGGCGCACATGGATGTCGACCGACCACCACGGTTGGCCCTTCCTCCACGGCGAGGCCGCCCCCCGTCCACAGTTCCCCCCGCTCGACAACCCACCACCACATCGGACCCCCCCCCCCCCCACGACCCTCCAGGGGTCGCTTCGGCCGGGTAATCCGGACCCCCCTTAAATTGACCCTGCCGGTGCAGGTCGATTCTGGAGGGGCGTGTGTAGCGGTTACCGCTGGGTGCACACAATCGCCTTGCACCGGCCAGGACACGGCCAGACGCGCCTCTCCCGGGCATGCCCGGACTCACTGTTCCCGGGCACGCCCGAACCTCCCGGGCACGCCCGGTCTCGTCTTTCCCGGGCATGCCCGCTCTCGCCTTTCCAGGGCTCGCCCAGAACGCCTGGGCATGCCCGCTATCGCCGTTCCAGGGCTCGCCCGGAGCGTCCGGGCATGCCCGCTCTCGCCTTTCCAGTGCTCATCCAGAGCGCCCGGGCACACCCAGCCTCGACTTTCCAAGACTCGCCCTTGACACCCGGGCATGCCCGGACTCGCTTTTGCCAGGCAAATGTTCCGGCATAAATGTGTATATATATGGCTGCCCGATAAACGGGCTTTTCAGAGTACCCGAGTTTGATGCATTTAATAAAGTAGTCAGGCAGATAGGTGTATCCATCATAAGAATTGTGGGTTTAGACGTTCAAGCATGAAATTTGGCACAGTCATAGATAATAATCTAATGAATAATTCCAGATATGGACCCACCGCGAAAACGTCCTATGGTAGCCATGGCGGCCATTTTACAAAATGGCCGTTTTGACCACGATTATTTTTTACCGGACGACACAAATGCTTCTTTATGTTCTAATGAAATGAATCTAGATACAAATATATGCCATAATTGTATTCTCCAAATGACCACAATTTGCATTTGTGTTGCCAGCAATGTCAATTAACCCACCAAGCACTGTAACGGTAACCTATATTACTAGATAGTTCCAGTTTGATCTTGTTTATACGTCACAATTTTCTCCACCACACTGGCACAAAGCGGTACATTTCAAACTAGCTTGTTTGCACTTGCATCGTCCCTTGCAACCCTTTTTGCATTTACAACAAATCAGCTCCCTTGATGAAATGCTGGCTTCAGGAAGCATGGACCACAGGGGTTTCCAGTTGTGGGGATCGATCCATCCCCAATCCCCAGGTGAGGGCAGATCCATAACAACCTTGAGCATGTTTCCCCAGCAGTGGCCACCTGTGTACACAGCCCTCTTGATTTGTTGTACCAGGGCTCCTCTGGTAGGGGGAATAGCTTGCATGGCTCGTCCTTTCTTCGTGAAGAGTGCCTGTCGAGCTTCGTCTATGTTGACGAGATTGCTGGTGCGATCGTAGAGAAGAATGGTGAACCGCTCGAGCACTGCCACAATGTCATCAGAGATGTCTGCTGTCCCCGTGGAGAGATGAACTAACGCTGGCGTCAATTCGTCAAATACTTTCCAGGTATCCCAGGCTGTATTCTTGCCCCGTGTATTACATGACGAGACTGTGTCACACCCTGTGTATGCATGGAACATCGGGAGGGACTGTGACCTATCTGGTCTGAGGAATGCTGCAATTTCATGTGCTGGAATATACCTGAAGTGCTGGCCTGTCCCAAAGGCCACCCAAAGCTCCTGGATTTTGAGTTTGGTTGTTGCTGCCACAGCCAATACCACTATATCTGTATCCACCGTACACAGAAGAATTTTCTGAAATCCATCACGGACTGCATCCGCGAGATGTATCATCATTCGTGTATCAGCCTCCTCATGGTCACATGGGGCAAGATGACTGGTGTCGCATGCGGGAATGCATGTCACATCTGAACCATCCGTGGTGACTATCTGCTTATCTGATACAAGATGTGTGATGTGTTTTGTCAAGAAGGCAAACAGTTCTGTTTTGTTTGCATCAATTCTCAGGAACTGCTGCCAATTTCCTGGAAGAACAGTGGATCCGTCAACTCTCCTTCGAATGCCTTTCCCATGTTTGTCCCTGGCTTGAGATTTCAGGCTGTTGTCACGGTACTGGTCCCAGACAATATCCACACGACAGGCTCTTTGCAAGGGACCTTGTATGTGTGGCAAGAATACTTTCAGCGCATAATCATCAAAGGTTTTGGCAGCAACTGGTTTCAGGACGTTCACCAACACTGCCCCGTCAAGGATAGTGACGTCAGTATCTGGTTTTGGAGCAGCACACATTTTTTCCTATCTATAGACACCAATGAGAAGTATATTTCGGGGGGGGGGGGGGGTGCACGAGACCCCTATCTAGCCACTAGACTAAAAGCGGCCATTTTGTAAAATGGCCGCCACGGCTACTACAGGACGTTTTCGCGGTGGGTCCATATCTGGAATTATTCAATAGACTATTATCTATGAGTGTGCCAAATTTCATGCTTGTACGTATAAACCCACAATTGTTACACCCATCTGCCTGACTAAAGCTCAATATCCACTATCCATCTCAATATCCACATGGACTCCACTGACTCCACAATAACCACTGACTTCACTGATTTACTCACCTGCTTTAACCTCACTCAACATGTCGACTTTCCTACCCATATCCGTGGTCACATTTTGGACCTTGTCTGCTCCACTGGATTAAATTTGCACCATCTCTATGGCTCCGACCTCACCCTCTCTGACCACTTAGCCATCACTCTGACCATCAACATCCCCGCCCCAACACCAAGGCATTATCGCACAATCAACTTCCGTAAGCTAAACGCTCTTTCACCTACCTCATTCTCATCCACCCTCTCTGAAAAAATGTCCACTTCTCCCTTCATTGACCTCCACACCCCTTCCGACCTCACTGACTACTACAACCACACTCTCTCCTCCTGCCTTGACCAGCTTGCGCCTGTAAAAACCAAAACAGTTTCTTTCACCCATTCTGCTCCCTGGTTTACCCCTGAACTCCACCTGATGAAAACTCGTGCTCGCCAACTTGAAAGACTCCGCAATAAAACGGGTCTCACAGTTCACTCCCAAGCCTACAAGGACCACATACAACACTACAAAGATGCCCTCTCCCGCGCCCGCTCTGCCTACTACTCTCAAATTATCCACTCTGGCTCCGGAAACCCAAAAGCACTCTTCTCGACAATAAACAAACTCCTCCGCCCCCTGAACACCACCACCCAGTCATTCACAGTAGACAACTGCATCTCCTTCCTCTCTTTCTTCCAACGCAAAATTGACAACATCTACAACAGCTTGACCACCGCCGCACCCGCTCCCCCTCCAACCACCTGCCCCCCCTTGTCCTGCCATCCCCTGTCTCGGTTCTCCCCAATCTCTCCTACTGACCTCTCTGAACTCCTCATAGGAATGAAAACTGCCACCTGCACTCTTGACCCCATCCCCTCCAGCTTTGTCAAAGCCTCCCTCCCTGCTCTCTCTCCACTTATCATTGCAACAATAAACTCCTCCCTGTCTACAGGCATCGTCCCACCTTCCCTCAAAATTGCTGCTGTTACCCCCATTCTAAAAAAACCTGGTCTAAACCCTGACACCCTAAACAACTTCAGACCCATCTCCAACCTACCCTTTCTGTCAAAAGTTTTGGAACGCGCTGTAGCCACTCAACTCAAACATCATCTCTCTGCCAATAACTTGTATGAAACATTCCAATCCGGATTCCGCTCCAACCACAGTACTAAAACTGCTCTCCTCAAAATCACCAACGACCTTCTCCTCTCCTCTGACGCTGGCAACCTCAACATTCTCGTCCTCCTCGACCTCAGCGCTGCCTTTGACACCATCGATCACACTATCCTCCTCACCCGACTTGAATCCACCTTTAACGTCACCGGCACTGCCCTCTCTTGGATTAAATCATACCTCTCTGACAGATGCCAGTTCATCTCCATCAATAACTGCAAATCCCCCACTGCTCCCCTCCCCCAAGGTGTCCCCCAAGGTTCAGTTCTTGGCCCCCTCCTCTTCATCCTTTACCTGTCCCCGCTCGGTCACTTAATCCGCCGTCATGGTCTCCAATTCCACTGCTTCGCCGATGACATCCAGCTTTTCATCTCCACCAAGTCCGTCTCCACCGACACCCACTCTATCCTGACAAACTGCATCACTGAAATAAAATCCTGGCTTCAAATCAACTTCCTCAAGCTTAACTGTGATAAATCTGAAATAATCATCATTGGCCCAAAAACGCTCACAAAATCCACCCATAACTTTGCCCTCAACATCGACGGTATCCCAGTATCCACCTCCCCTCACATCCGGAATCTTGGCGTCATCTTTGACCAAACCCTTTCCTTCGACAAATACACTAAACAGATCACAAAGTCAGCCTTCTTTCACCTGAAAAACATTGCCCGTCTCCGCTCATCCCTCTCCTCCACGGCTGCAGAAACCCTCATCCACGCCTTCATCACCTCCCGTCTGGACTACTGCAATAGCCTCCTCTATGGTTCACCCTCAAAAATCACCAATAAACTCCAATACATTCAGAACTCCGCTGCCCGTCTACTCACTCATTCCCGGACCCGTGACCACATCACCCCCGTCCTTTACAAGCTTCACTGGCTCCCCATCCCCCAGAGAATCCAGTACAAAATCCTCCTCTTGACATACAAAGCCCTCCATAACCTGGCCCCATCCTACCTGGCTGACCTCCTCTCCAGACACACTCCCACCCGCAACCTCCGCTCTGCTGGTACCAACCTCCTGACCCCCTCCATCCGGACCAAATTCAGATCCTGGGGGGACAGGGCCTTCTCCATCGCTGCTCCCACCCTCTGGAACTCACTACCTCACACCATCAGAGACTCCTCCTCACTCACCACATTCAAAACATCACTAAAGACCCACCTGTTCAACGCTGCATTCAACATTCAACCCACAGCATTTAACCCCTGACTATCTCTTCTCCTTCTCCCTCCTTTTGCTTTAAATATTTCCCTATTGATTCTTGTCTTGTCTTTTTGATTCTTGTCTTATATATATGCCGTATATCGCTGCTGTTTGTTTTCTTGATTCTTGTCTTTTTGCAATTGTTGTTTTCATGTATTGTTATGCATTATGTTTTCCACTCTGTCAAAGCGCCTTTGGGCTTCTGGAAAAGCGCTATACAAAATAAATGAATTATTATTATTCAAGCAACTCGGACGAATTTCCATCTTTGGTCGCGTCAATTCTTTCGACTCGCGTTGGAGCACAGCTCCTTCATACATGTGTATTTAACAAGAGGATCAACTCTGACCCTGAACGTGACATGAGTCTGATGTTGTACGTGTAAATTATGCCAACACATCACATTCAAACTAGAATAGCATCCATGTGCTACTCAGGTCTTTGAAGACAGAGATTTGTGGTCACATATCCATGGATTTAAGAGTGGCCGATACAGCTTACACAATTATTTTTGGCTCATCAGGATAACGTACTGGCAAATCATTTATTTGTGACCATGCTTCACATCCATTTTCCATATGGATGGAAAATGCCGAGTGGATTGGAAGAACCAAGAAGATAGGAAGAACAAAGCAATTTATTAACAATTTACAGAAAGAAGAGGAAACGAAAGAAATGTACAAGATAGAAAGAGGAAGAAGAAGCACACAGGGCAGCCTTAAACAGTTTTATCTTATTCCCTGGACAAACGGGCCCGTCTCAGACACTCACACGGGGATTGTAAATGGTAGGGTGGAACAGGTTGATGGTCACCAGCGTGTCCAGGCTCCAATCCGGTTCTGGTCCACGCTCCGGTCCAGCGGACGAAACCCGGCAGGCAGCCCCACATGTAGCGTAACGTGAACGGACAATTATATAATGGGTGGAAGGCTGGTGTCCTGGCGGCGTTCATAATAATTGCACACTCATGCCAAACACCCCATCGCCAATGTCCTCCTTTGAACTCCCAATGCCAGCAAGCCCTCTTGGATCAAGGCAGGTACCCACAAGTCGTCTTTTATGAGCACCGCTGCATTAATCCTCTTTTAACGAGCGCCTTCCAACAAGTGCTTTGTGAGAGTCCTTCTCAATGCGCATTTACAACCAGTCCTGTTAAATCAATCTTTCACTGGAGTGCTCCGCGAGAGTCCTGTACAACGCCAATCGTACGACGCAGTCCTCTTGCAACGCGCGTTTCCAACCAGTCCTCCCAAAGGGCTTTGCGTTCGCGCTTTTATAAGTCAACCAGCCATCGCTCCGCCAGCCCAAAAGCCATGCCTATCAGGTGATCTTACTTCAGCCCTGGTTGGCTGGTCATCGCTTACCGGCCCCGCCCTGATGGTGGGTTTATGTGGCCACACCTCAATTCTTGTGCTCCGCCTCCTTTCTCTGGCTTTACCTCGTGGCTTATGGCGGCATTGAACGAGCGCACGGACAGCGAAGGCTGCTGGCAAGGTGCGTAACAATTTGGAGGGCCGTGGGGTACAGCCAGGAGGGTGCGTTTAATGGCGTCGCTTGGAGAGGGAGGCTGTCAAAATGGACGAATGGGGCCTATTGCTTATTTGATTGACACAATGCAGATTCAACTATTGGAAACATGGCCTTATCTATACACATGCTAATGAAATAACTGAAGTCCTATGGTGACCTACGTGTTGCTTGTGGCCTTTCTATGGGGTGCTACCTTTAACCTTTAATAATGTCATATTTACAAGTGTGGGTTCTCAAAACCGCAACACTGCACCCCTCCTTTTGCCAGGCTCGACCCGAGCAGAAACATCAGGACTATATTTTACCTCTACATGTGACACTTAGGTGTAGCTTCCCTCTACATTTAACCTACTACCCTGAGTGCGACAGTTTTAACACTAGATATGTCCCCCCAGCTGCATTGTGTCCTACCTAACTGACTCACGCCCACAATTAACCGAATTACGGAATGGTTTTCAAACTAAACATTTAAGCCGGTGGGGAGCATTATTTACAAGACTACTATTATTTACACTACAACCCAGGACCTGTCTTTTGTGGGAAAAAGCAGAAAGATTTTGAAAAGAGGAAATGCCAATCGCAATGCACTGCACCGATACACCATACACCCATATGCACAATAAATGCACCATAATAAAAAAAAATGCATGACAAGCACCAGCAATGCACAAAACAAACATTTTGAAATAATGAATGATGTCTTCTTGTGCTTCTCTGCTGGGCCGATGTATCTTGGCTTGATCTTCTTGCTTGATGTTAATTTAATAAAAAGGGCACAAACCGCGTCTGCTTTTTTATTTATGGCCAGCAAGGCCAACTCAGGTGGTCCGACTGCTGGGCATTGATGCCACTTAAAAACAGTGGTCCGCAAGCCAGATACTGCTGGCAGCAATGGTCTGTCCCAGCAGTGGTGCCAGGCCACAGAACGTGTGGTCCATAGGTGCCAGGCCACAGAACGTGTGGTCCAAAGGTGCCAGGCCACAGAACGTGTGGTCCATATGGTGTATCAGTGCAGGCAGGCAGGAAGCAAGGGTGCAGGCAGAAAGACTGCGGCCGCACGGTTCAGGGCACCTGCACAAAAGACCATGGTCCATGAGTGGGGAGGCAGACAAAGCAGAGGTTAGCGGGGGCAAGGGCGCAAGTGTACACATCAAAACAAGGCAATGCGACATGAAGGGCGTGGGAAAGCGAGCTGAGAAAGCTCGTCCCTACTCGTACGTCACCCCCCCCCCCCCCTGTCAGCCTACATTACCCTTGCCCTTCCCCGTATTTACACAACTTACAAATTCCGTCTTTACTGTCTCGTCCCCCATATCTCCCCTAAACCAAATTAGTTCCCAATCCCTTCCAAGAAGGAAGGGATGGAATCACATACAATGTCTCACCCATGTCAATATGCGTCTTTCATTCCATATAGTTCACAAAATCTGGTGTGGAGTCCTATCACCTTGGTGAGTGGATGCGGATGGTGCGAAGAGATTTTCTCCTAACTATTCTTCTAAATGACATTAACTCTCTTTACTCTACCGGGGGTCTTGCCCTGCCAATCCATTGGCCACTTTACACTATGTGGTTCTAAAAACCAATTCCCATTGACCATACTGTGGCGCTCTCCCAATTTGGGGACTCACTCCCCCCATTTTCCATCTGTGCCCTCGCACAATTTTGGGGCTGGGTCATGTGGCACTCCCAGAAGGTCTACTTACCTACGCACCTCCGCCACTGAACGTCGCCACCCGAGCTTGCCTAGCTCCTCACACCCTAACCTAACTGGGGAAGGCCCTCCCTGGCACTTACCCCCTCGATGCCCTCTCTGGCATTGGGCTACCCGGGTCCTCTCCTGGGTTCCTCGGGCCCTGCTGAACTCTACGCAACACTACCTGGCTCCCAGAGCCTACCTGCGACCTCACCTGGCTGACAGACTACCAGTGGCAGAGTGCTCAATAACCACACACACTCACAGGCTCACACGCCCAGCCATTCCACTTCACATATGCACCCCTCTAAGCAATACTTTGCTACTCCTCGCACCACAGATGTCAATATCCAACCAAAATTTACCTACTCCCTCTACCTAACTTTAAACTACCCTCCCCGGGTATTCGTGAAGGGGTCCATCCTTCCCCCCATCCACTCCTTCGCACCTTGCACTCCACTCAACTCATCCCACAATACTCACTCCACACCATTTATTCCACACACCTGTTTCCATACACCCCAAATCTCCACTTGCATCCTATGCAAGTCATTCACTCAACACCATTACACTCATCCACAATACCCTCACAATACATCACTTCTCCAAACCATTGCCTCATTCGCTCAGATTTTCCCACACTCCAATTCCTCATTTCAACATGCTCACCAGCAAGACTCTCATTCAATTCCTCATTTGATAAACTACACCACAAACAAACTGCATCATTTAATCTAACTATTTCCCCTAATACTGGTGCTTTCCCTGTCATCCCTTATACTAAGCACTCCCTCGTCATTATCATCCAACTACTCTACTCTACATCCCCACTACCTGTACAATGTGACTACTTAACTCTCAAGTCACCTATCATCACTTCTAGGTCCCTAACGATTATCCTAACCCGCCCTTGGCGAGCTTTCACTGCCAAACCCCATAAACCATAGCTCATTCACCCCAAAAAGGGATGTGAGGGATGGTAGAGCTACCATCCCTCTACATCACTATCGCCATTACTACTACTACTAGTTCATTTAAATTGAGCCTCTCGGTGCAGGAATGCATTTTCACCGCTCTGCTTCGAAAAACTGAGCAATGCGTGCGGATGGTCAATTTCCTGTTGGTTGGGTACGTCCGGCATTTTCGATTCTGGGGAGGAGGCATACTCGGGCTGAGGTCCCATGGTCCATCCCGGCGCAGAGCCCTTCAGTCTCCGGCCCGATGACCCAACCTCCCCCGGTCGGAACACCATGCCCGCCAGGGGGCGAAGGTCCGACCTGGCCTTTCTCCCGCGGATTCGTGCTGCTCGCGGCTACGACGCGGCACCGATCATACAGGGCGAAGCCTGGCCCGAATTGTGCACAGCTCTCTTGCAAGAGCGCCGTGGCCACAATCCCCGCCGGCCCCCGCAGCACACAAAGAACACCATGCCCCGAGAGCTCGCGTCGGCTGTACGTCGGCCGAAGCGCTGCCCCGGTCAGCGTCGATGCTTGAGTCGCATTCTAATATTCACACCTCACGAACCTTCCTATTGTTACATATTTATGTGAAGGTATGTGGATTACCATTCAGGTTGCTTATCCGTGTGTTGTATATTAAGGGTTGTTGTGATTGAAGGGTCAGGAGCCCTTCTGAACAAGTGGCCGGAAACGGAAGTGGCCGGAAACGGAAGGGAAAAGACACGAGGAAAAGAAGGAGGTTTCTTCTTCCTCGCCCCGCTCCGAGAACCGGTGGAATCGACCTTGCGCTGCGTGGAAAACGCGGCATTTCGAAACCCGTCTGGCGAGAGGAGTTACCTGGACGTGTAACTACCTTTTGACACGTCAAGTCACCGTGAGTTCGTGCACGGAACCAAGCGTCCGGCACAGTTTGCCCCATCTACAAGGACGCGTACGGGTCGCACTTGGGGCCTCGCGCACGTTGGAAGCCGCGCTGGGTTTTTGCCCCGTTGCTTGGCAAGGAGGTGTGCGCTGCAGCAGCTGTCCCCGGTACAAGATGGCACGTTTGGAGCACGTCCGCCCGGGGTTCGTTCAACCGCCCGTGTGCAGAGAAGAGAGACATTGTGAGAGACATTGACCACGGAGGGAGTCAGGAGTGGGGCTCACGTGAGGAATGTATAAGATGGCCATCTTAGAGTTAGTGTAGATGAGTTTACATCTTTGTAATATGGATTGTGCATTGTTGATGATTGTTGATTGCTCGGGGAATATATTATTGATTATTCCGGATCCTTGGTGTGGGGTTTCTTCTTGACCGGAATTCATATTGATTGCGTTGCGAAAGCACATATATATAATACTACTTGCTGGCGAAGGTCCTCTCACGGTCCGGGGGTCACCGAGACCAGGTAGTCACCGAGGGGACCACGTAACAGAATTGGGGGCTCGTCCAAATTACGATTTGCAGATTCGCAATTGGGTCTACGTCCGGGATCTAAAATTGTATAAAATAATAAAATAATAATTTTTTATTAATTAAAATTTATTAATTAATTATTAATTGGTAATTTTTTTTGGAGAAATTGGGGAAAGTCTTGGGTGAAGGTTAACAGGTGTTAACGATAGGCACCATGGCGTTTGTGGCACAGAACTTTGAGGTAACCCCGAGTGAGGCACAGTTCCGAGCGTTGCTAAAGTCGGACCTCTTGAAATTGGCCAAACATTTTAACTTGGAGGTCCGAACTAATTTTAGGAAGGCAGAGTTGCAGGCCACGGTGATACAATCTATGGTGGGATTAGGAACATGGGACGAGTTAGCCTGGGAGTGGCTACCCGAAGAACCAGAAGACGTTGAGCTCCGGAAACTGGAGTTGCAATTACGGAGCCAGGAACGGATTAAAGAAGAAGAAAGGAAAGCAGAAAAGGAAAGAGCAGAAGAAGAAAGGAAAGCAGAAAAGGAAAGAGCAGAAGAAGAAAGGAAAGCAGAAGAGAGGAGAGAAGAGAAACAAGCAGAGGAAAGGAGAGTGGAACGAGAACTCCAGGAAAGGTTAGCAGAAGAAGAAAGGAAAGCAGAAAAGGAAAGAGCAGAAGAAGAAAGGAAAGCAGAAAAGGAAAGAGCAGAAGAAGAAAGGAAAGCAGAAAAGGAAAGAGCAGAAGAAGAAAGGAAAGCAGAAGAGAGGAGAGAAGAGAAACAAGCAGAGGAAAGGAGAGTGGAAAGAGAACTCCAGGAAAGGTTAGAAGGGAGAAAAGCAGAGGAGAGGAGAGCTGCAAGGGACCTCGAAGCAGAGGAGAGAAAAGCGGAAAGGGAATTAAAGGAACGTGACATGGAGCTTCAGCAAGAAATCAAATTCAAGGAGCTGGAGTTAATGAGAGAACGGGGAGAGGCACCACCCTTACTGACGGGGTCGACACCTAACCAGAAAACCTGGGATGTGGGCAGACATGTGAGGCTGGTTCCACCGTTCAGTGAAAAGGAAGTCGCGAAATTTTTTCCACACTTTGAGAAAGTGGCTCGACAATTAAACTGGCCGGAGGAGGCCTGGACCATACTCGTGCAAAGTGTGCTGGTGGGGAAAGCTCAGGAAATTTATTCGGCGCTACCAATGGACCAATGTGCAGATTATGAGGTACTGAAGAAGCACATCCTCAAGGCCTATGAGTTGGTTCCGGAAGCGTACAGGCAAAAATTCAGGAATGCCAGGAAGAGGGAGAGTGAGACCCATGTGGAGTTTGCCAGAGTGAAAGAAAACATGTTTGATCGGTGGTGTGAGTCAAAAGGAGTCGGGAAAGACTTCGAGACATTGCGTGACTTGATCCTGGTGGAGGAATTCCAGCAGTGTGTCCACGAGGACATCAAAGTGTACCTGCAGGAAAAGAAGGTACCAAAGTTGTGGGACGCAGCCACCATGGCAGATGATTATGCCTTAACCCACCGAATAGGGGTCCACGAACCTAACTCCTCGCCTAGATCTCCGCAGGGGAGGTGGGGAACAGCAGGTGCGGAGAACGACCATACATGGCGGCGGCCTCGAGATGATTATGGGGACAACTATGATACCCCACCGGTTCGAAATCAGAGGGATGCGGGCCCAAGACAAACTTATAGTTCGGGGGGCCCGAGGCAGACCCCGAGTTTTTCCTCCGGGCCTACTTGCGCGTTTTGCAAGAAACCTGGACACTTGATGTCCAGTTGTTACCTCATGAAAAGGGACAACCCGGAGCGGAGTCCGACTATTACAACTCCGAATGCGATGGCTAGCGTAAGAAATCGCCATCAAAAGGGTTACCAACCATTTATTTCAGAGGGGTTTGTGTCACTGGAGGGAGCCTCGACTAACCGGAGACCGGTTAAGATATTGAGGGACACAGGGGCCCATCAATCTTTAATGCTTGAAGGCATTTTGCCATGGTCCGAGGAGACGGCAACGGGGGATAGTGTGCGTTTACAGGGGATCGGGGGCGGTGTTAGTGCTCCCCTTCAGGTCATCCAGTTGGAGTCCGATTTGGTGTCAGGACCGGTCACCGTCGGTTTACAAGCCACGCTTCCTGTAGAGGGTGTATCTGTGGTTATCGGGAATGATTTGGCCGGGGGTCAAGTTTATGGTAACCTGAGGGTTGGTAAAGAGCCCAGCAGGGAAAATAACGCCACACCAGCTCGGGATGGCGACAAAAGTGCCAAGTTATTTGTAGGGGGGCTGAACTTCAAAACAGAGGAAGAAGTTCTGACCTCTGTCTTCAACAGATATGGGCCGCTGGTGGAAGTGCGGTTGGTAAGAGACTGGGAAACGCAACAGTCAAGAGGGTTCGGCTTTGTCACGTTTGCCAGCACAAAAGACGCCAGAGAGGCAGAGAAGAATTGGAATGGCAAGGATTTGGAGGGTCGGACCATAACAGTAGGGAAGGCATTTCGTAGGCGTCGAGAGGTCTACAGGAGAGGACAACTGGGCGGTAGTTTTGGTGGTGGCCGCAATCAATATTATTATGGAGGCTCCCTGAGTTATGGCCGCTCCCGAAGGAGGGATTGGCAAAATGGTGGCCGAGAAGGAGACCGCTATTCATGGGACTACAGGGACCAGTGGTCCATCCCACCCTAATTATTAGGGAAGTTCTGAGAAGTGGAAGCACTGAAGGCGGCGGAGCCGCCGAGCCAAGATTCCTACACGAATTAACCGTGAACGCCGTTCCTAAAGGCGTCCATGTAGTGAACTCTCATGCACGGACTAACCGTGAACTCCACGTTCCTCAAGGCGCCCATGTAGAGAACTTTCCTGCACGGACTAACCGTGAACTCCGCGTTCCTAAAGGCATCCATGTAGTGAATACTCGGCTTGGCCTCCCGGAAATGTGCTATCGAGTTGCTTAACTTTGGATCTTTGATCAACCCCTTAACCTTCATTCCCAAGAAACTGACGGTCAAAGTCAGAGGGTCATGAGATGGAGTTTGATTTGGCAGGGACAATGTCGTTGTTGGTACTTAGTCCAGAGGGAGTAATCTGGAGGGGTTGTGGTGAAATTTTGGTTGCTTTATTTTTAAGTGATCACTGTGCCCGGGGGGAACTGATAATGTGGGGGGGTTGAGTTGTCTGGTTTGTTTCTCCAAATTGGCCGGCAAAGAAAGTTTTCGCTGGGTTCAAACTTTCTTTCTTGAAGGGGGGGAGTGTTACATATTTATGTGAAGGTATGTGGATTACCATTCAGGTTGCTTATCCGTGTGTAGTATATTAAGGGTTGTTGTGATTGAAGGGTCAGGAGCCCTTCTGAACAAGTGGCCGGAAACGGAAGTGGCCGGAAACGGAAGGGAAAAGACACGAGGAAAAGAAGGAGGTTTCTTCTTCCTCGCCCCGCTCCGAGAACCGGTGGAATCGACCTTGCGCTGCGTGGAAAACGCGGCATTTCGAAACCCGTCTGGCGAGAGGAGTTACCTGGACGTGTAACTACCTTTTGACACGTCAAGTCACCGTGAGTTCGTGCACGGAACCAAGCGTCCGGCACAGTTTGCCCCGTCTACAAGGACGCGTACGGGTCGCACTTGGGGCCTCGCGCACGTTGGAAGCCGCGCTGGGTTTTTGCCCCGTTGCTTGGCAAGGAGGTGTGCGCTGCAGCAGCTGTCCCCGGTACGAGACGGCACGTTTGGAGCACGTCCGCCCGGGGTTCGTTCAACCGCCCGTGTGCGGAGAAGAGAGACATTGTGAGAGACATTGACCACGGAGGGAGTCAGGAGTGGGGCTCACGTGAGGAATGTATAAGATGGCCATCTTAGAGTTAGTGTAGATGAGTTTACATCTTTGTAATATTGATTGTGCATTGTTGATGATTGTTGATTGCTCGGGGAATATATTATTGATTATTCCGGATCCTTGGTGTGGGGTTTCTTCTTGACCGGAATTCATATTGATTGCGTTGCGAAAGCACATATATATATAATACTACTTGCTGGCGAAGGTCCTCTCACGGTCCGGGGGTCACCGAGACCAGGTAGTCACCGAGGGGACCACGTAACACTATACTCGCACATCCCGGTGCTCCAGTGCCTCCCATACATCCCACGCATTTCGTTACTGCACTCTCTCTCCGTGCACTCTCTTCCGTTCCATACTCAGGTGCACACCACTCATGCACACTCTTTCCTTCCACACAAACCATTACGCACTCCTCTCGTGCACCTTCTTGCGCATTCCACTCTGGTACGTACTCCGTACCACACGTGGGTGTGCACTCTTGCATCCACCCACTCAGCGCACACCTACCCACGGGTGTGCAATCCCCTGTCGCACATGGATAATGCGCTATAATGTGTATCCCCGCACACTCTCCATAACCAACTCAGGTGTGCATCCTCGCACACTCTCTCCATCTATCTCACACTCTGTATCACACTCACTCTCACACAAACACTCTGTTGTACACTCTCCCTCACTTTCACACTCTGTTGTGCACTCTTCCTCACTTTCACATTCTGTAACACTCTCGCGCTTCGGCGCCATCCACACACGCACGCCACCGCGCCATTCCAATTCATACAGTGCACCACGGACCTTCCAAAAGCACCCGGGTGACGACGGGATCCCAAGCGCGCGAAAAAACTTTTCCCGCCAAGCCTTTTCATGCCATATACAGCCCGGATTACCTTCGGGATCCTCTTCTCCACACGCACCTGCAAATCTTTATTTGGGATTAGGCAGCACGACATCATGATGTGAACACGGACTTTGTACAATTTCCATCTTTTCCTCCCGCGATTGCTCTTCTAATTCCGCTGTCTTCTTAATCCCAATTTCAACTATTCATTTTACTTCCTTATTAAGCTCGACGACCGCTGGCGCACATAACATCAAATTTTCCAATTCAGCGGTCGTCGGCTTTTCTATTCCCCGTGTCGCGATTTCTATCCCGGTCCACGTGACTTCGCTTTGCTCCAACTCACTTTCCCCAGGCTTCTCAAGTCGCACGACCCCGTCGCATACCATTGTGCCTTTCCCGCTCAACCTGTGGTCTATGTTCTCCCCAAATTTTTGTATGCGGTCACCCATTCTGTTCCAAGCCCTTCAATTAGATTTCCCATATCATCCATCTTTTCCTCCCAATTTGCTCCTGTATTTTTCCACCCCCAATTGTATGGCTGCCTGCAGCTGCGCAATGAGGTCCTGCAGATCCATCCCTCCCACTTGCGCAGCGGGCGCGGCCCTCGTCGCCATGTGCGAGGCGCCGCCATTTTCTTTACCAGCTGCCACACCCTTTTCTGCTTCCATTTCTTCCCGGGGGTCCTGGGTTATTTCTAGCTCCTTCTCATCTACCCCCACCGGCATCCGATCGCCTTGGCTATCCATGGCACGATACAAAATTTAGATGTTAATACAATTTCGGCCGCTCGTAATTTTGACCAAATTTGTTCAGATATAAAAAATTTGGTTCGGGTCCCAAATCCCACTCCCCGACACCAATTGTTACGGCCAATATGCACAATTGGTGTCCAAAATTTGGTCTAAAAAAGTTAGTCCCAGGTTCAAAATCCCATCTCCTGACTACCAATTGTGGCAGATCTCAAACGTCGGCTCTCCCCATATCAAGGGGGAGCTAATCCACTTGCCCTTTATCTTGATGAAGCGAGTCCTGGAAGTTATAACGTCCTTCCCGGCATGGCGTTAGGTAGGGTTTGTTAGGCCTAGGGGTTCACTACTACCTAATTACTAACGCTGACCAGAAACGAGGGAATAACCCCCGCTCGAATCACAGATATGGATGGAAAATGCCGAGCGGATAGCAATCCACGATCCGAGCTGTTAACAAATGACTAACCCCGATTCTAAGCGGTTGTGATCGTGCCACGCTTACCTAATTGGAGAAAAGACTGATGCGATCGGATGGAGAGGAAACCAAGAAGATAGGAAGAACAAAGCAATTTATTAACAATTTACAGAAAGAAGAGGAAACGAAAGAAATGTACAAGATAGAAAGAGGAAGAAGAAGCACACAGGCAGCCTTAAACAGTCTTATCTTATTCCCTGGACAAACGGGCCTGTCTGAGACACTCACACGGGGATTGTAGATGGTAGGGTGGAACAGGTTGATGGTCACCAGCACGTCCAGGCTCCGGTCCAGCGGACGAACACCGCAGGCAGCTCCGCGTGTAGTGTAACGCGAACGGACAATTATATAACGGGGGGGAGGCTGGTGTCCTGGCGGCGTTCATAATAGTTGCACACTCGTGCCAAATACCCCCTCTCCAATGTCCTCCTTTGAACTCCCAATGCCAGCGAGCCCTCTGGGATCAAGCGCATGTACCCACAAGTCCTCTTTTATGAGCGCCGCTGCATAAATCCTCTTTTAATGAGCGCCTTCCAACAAGTGCTTTACGAGAGTCCTTCTCAATGCGCATTTCCAACCAGTCCTGTTAAATCAATCTTTCACTCGAGTGCTTCGCGAGAGTCCTGTACAATGCCAATCATACGACACAGCACTCTTGCAACGCGCGTTTCCAACCAGTCCTCCCAAAGTGCATGGCGTTCGCGCTTTTATAAGTCAACCAGCGATCGCTCCGCCAGCCCAAAAGCCACGCCTATCAGGCGATTTACTTCAGTCCCGGTTGGCTGGTCATCGCTTACCGGCCCTGCCCTGATGGTGGGTTGACGTGGCCACACCTCCATTCTTGTGCTCCGCCTCCTTTCTCAGGCTTTACCTCATGGCATATGGCGGCGTTGAGCGAGCTCACGGGCAGCGAAGGCTGCTGGCAAGGCACATAACTATTGGGAGGGCCATGGGGTACAGCCAGGAGGGCGCGCTTAATGGCTTCGCTTGGAGAGGCAGGCTGTCAAAATGAACGAATGGGGCCTACTCCTTATTTGATTGACACGACGCAGATTCAACTATTGGAAACATGGCCTCATCTATACACATACTAATTAAATAACTGAAGTCCTATTGTGACCCTACGTGTTGCTTGTGGCCTATCTATGGGGTGCTAACTTTAACCTTTAATAATGTCATATTTACAAGTGTGGGTCCTCAAAACTGCAACAATATACTGTCAATCTAAATGTCGTGATCAAGATGGATACGTTTACCATTTAGCTGGATATGTGATCATATTGGATAAGACAATAACTCCCTAATCATTCCAAACTGAGTAAAGAAAATAACATGGATAACTTTTCTGTGATTAACATAAGCATTGTATCCCTGGCAGGTCATCGGTGAAATGGAGAGCTTCTTGGAATGGCTCAAGTCCCGAGGCCTGAGAGCAGAAACAGCCGAAGCAGTGATCGATAAGCTTGGAATTGAGAATCAGAAGGTTATTCGAGCTTGTACTGAGTCGGATGCATTGCGGACCGAGCTCCTCTCTCTCTCCAAAGAAAAATTACAATTTGCAATGTATGCTGACTTCTGTAAATTTATGAATTCTTTTTTGAAGCCGCAATATGTCCAGATTGCAGGTTCTTCTCTTTTGGGAAGTATTTTATTCAACTTGGAGAATGCTATTCAGGAACTTTCCAGTTTCTGTGAAAAGATTTTCGGATCCCAAAATGTGCACCGGGCCAACGTTTCTGGTTTCTCTGGAATCGGGTTCAGTAATGTCTGCAGCCTCCGCTCTCAGGATGATGGATCAAGACCCATGTCTGGTATGTGACTTTCTTAATGCGACATCGCATGTGAACAAATATCTAGATCTTCTACCATTGTTTTTTTTAAACATGTATAATCTCTTTTGTTGCATTTTTGTGTTGTCTAATATTAATGGGTTTTTGATGTAGGGTACAAGGTACATGTCTGGACATGTACATGCCAAGGGCATGGAAAAAGTTTCGGGAACTGAGTGGCATGCTGATGAGGAGGGGAGTGTCGTTGTAGCTGAAGGGAAAGGTGTATGCTGCATGTGTGAGAAGTGTTATGATTTATGGGAGCAAGACATGGGCAATGAACGGAGAGCAGCAACGAAGGCTGTTAAGGGTGGAAATGCGAATGGTTCGGTGGATCTGTGGAGTGTCGTTGAGAGAGAGGAAGACAAATGATGAATTGCGAAAGATGATGGGAATAGAGCCTGTGATTGATGCTGTGAAGAGGAACAGGTTGAGATGGTTTGGTCATGTGTTGAGGAAGGATGAAAGTGACTGGTTGAGAAGAGTGATGGAAATGAATGGAGAAGGAAGTAGAGGACGGGGAAGACCAAGAAAGGCTTGGCTAAAGATGGTGGAAGAAGAAATGCGGGCCAGGGGGTTAACAAGGAGAGATGCAGAAAATATGGCAAAATGAAGAAGATTGTCATGGGGACCGCAAGGCTAACCCCTGCTCTAGCAGGGAAAATGGCCTTAAAATGCATGTTGTTGTTGTTGGTACAAGGTAAATTATAGCTCACCTGGAACATATTTCCGGGGAGCTTAAGGGATGGATGTAAACGTCATCAGTCCGTCCGTAAACACTTCTTCTCCAAAACTGCCGATGGGATTGTGACCAAACTTGGCTGAAATTACATTTTGTGTGTTCGAACTCAAGTTTGTTCACAGCATTTAATAAAATCGAGCTTTGAGGGGGTAGCAAAAAATGTAATGAGAGGCATATTTTAAACGTTTTGTTTGTTTCCTTGTATATACAATCAGCATAGGGGACACATGAAATATGTAACCTTTTTCATTGACTTCTGGTCCATGCCCCAGGATTTATCATGATGGGTCAGCATGGAAAGGAAACCCTCAAAATTTGATATTGGGCCTTCCCTGGTGGAACATGTTGCCATCTTTCAACTTTGCTTTGGGTGTGAAGCGTGGGGATTTGCGATGGCGTGCCGTTCTTTGCTCTTGTAGTTTTAGTACCTCTCTTTAGCCATAGATGGGCTCAACATTATTATTGTTGTTGTATAGCCCTGGATAGTTCTCTTGAACAGGCCCGCTGCACGGAGACAGCCGATCATTCTCCCAGAAGTGACCCAGGTATCCCCCACATCCAATATGATGTACCCCCACCTTCTCTTATCCTTGTTTAAACAGTGAAATTAATCGTATAATTCTTTATATCTTGGAAATATTTGGATGAACAATGTGGACGTAAACTGTTTAAACTGGATGTGGATTACAACAAACTCCAACCCACTAGTAGATAAAACAAAATTTGGAAATTGTTTTTTTACAACAGCAATTTCGTCTTTCTTCTAAAGGAAAAAATTATTTAATTTGAAATGTTTATTTGAACCTAAACCAAGGTTTCAGTTGCGTTTACCTAAATTTCAGTAACTGCAGTTTGGACATTGACCATCTATGTGCAGTATTGGGTAAAACCTGTTATCTTCCCTGATCCAACATCTTTTATCTTCTCGTATCCACCATCTCTTATCTTTCCTTATCTTCTCTTATCCACAATCTCTTATCTTCCCTTGTCCACCATCTCTTTTCTTCTCTCATCCACCATCTGTTATCTTCTCTTATCCACCACCTGTTATCCTATCTTCTCCACCATCGCTTATCTTCTCTTATCCACCACCTGTTATCCTATCTTCTCCACCATCGCTTATCTTCTCTTATCCACCATCTCATCCTGTCTTCTCCACCATCGCTATCTTCTCTAATCCACCATGTCTTATCTTCTCTTATCCACCATCTCTTATCTTTTCTTATCTTCTCTTATCCACCATCTCTTATCTTACTATAATTCACCAAATGTCCGTCTGTCTGTCCGTTCGAAGGTACCGCAAAAACAGCTCAACCAAGAAGAACACAACATGCATTTTAAGGCCATTTTCCCTGTTAGAGTGGGGGTTAGCCTTGCGGTCCCCATGACAATGTTCTCCATTTTGACCTATTTTCTGCATCTCTCCTTGTTAACCCCCTTGCCCACATTTTTTTCTTCCACCATCTTTAGCCAAGTCTTTCTCGGTCTTCCCCGTCGTCTACTTCCTTCTACATTCATTTCCATCACTCTTCTCAACCAGTCACTTTCATCCTTCATCAACACATGACCAAACCATCTCAACCTGTTCCTCTTCACAGCATCAATCACAGGCTCTATTCCCATCATCTTTTGCAATTCATCATTTGTCTTCCTCTCTCTCAACGATACTCCACACATCCACCGAACTATTCGCATTTCCACCCTTTCCAGCCTTCGTTGCTGCTCTACGTTCATTAACCATGTCTCGCTCCAATAAATCATAACACTTCTCGCTCATGCAGCATACACCTTTCCCTTCAGCTTCAAGGACACTCCCCTCCTCATCAGCACGCCACTCAGTTTCCGAAACTTCTCCCATGCACATCTCACTCGAGCAACCGCTGCCGAGTCTGATCCACCTTCTCCATTCAGCGCGTCTCCGAGGTAGCAAAATGTTTTCACACCTTCCAGCTTCACGCCATCTCCAAGATCCAACTCAACATTTCCTCCATCTGCAGCTCCCTCTGTGCACACCTTACATTTGAATATAGCTGCCGCACTGGTTAATGAACCTCTCAGACCACTACATTTTTGATGAACCCACTCAGCGCACATTGTACATTGAATGAAGTTCATTCCGGCACCCTTCCTGCACACAGCACATGGCCACTTCCCAGTTCTTTCCACCTCACCACATTCTTTACCACTTGCCATCACCTTCGTCTTTCCGATATTCATCTTCAGACCATTTGTCTCCATACTTCCCTTCCACTTGTTCATCTTTTCCTTCAGTCCATCCATACTTTCCGCAATCAAAACCAGATCATCTGCATACAACAACTCCCACGGTAAACTCTCCTTTATGTTCTGAGCCAGCACCTCCATCACAGCTATAAATAGTAGTGGACTTAGTACCGACCTCTGATGCACTCCGACCTTCACCTCCAACTCACCACTGTTCAGGTTCTTCGTCCTTACAGCTGTGCGTGCTCTTTTGTACATTGCCATCACTACTCTGATCAACCATTCCTCCACTCCTAACTTCCTCAATGCCCATGTCAATACTTTGTGTGGAACCCTATCGAATGCTTTCTCCAGATCAACAAACCCAAGAAACAACTTCTTCCTCTTCTCCATGTACTTCTCCTGCAACTGCTTCACAATAAAGAGCACATCTGTCGTTCCTCTTCCTGGCATAAATCCAAACTGCATTTTGTCGATCTTCACCTTCTTCCTTATCCTCCTCTCCAACACCCTTTCCAATACCTTCATTCCATGCTCCAATAACTTTGTCGCTCGGTACAAGTCACACTCCAGAGGGTCACCTTTCCCCTTGTATAGGGGGACGAGGGTACTCGGTTCCCAATCCACTGGAATGCGGCCTTCTTTCACGACCAGATTACAGATCTCTTTCATTCTCTTCACACCCCTACTTCCTGCTGCCTTCAACATATCTCCCACAACTCCCGTCAGCCCTCCCGCTTTTCTACTCTTCATTGCTTTTATCACTTCCTCAACTTCCTTCTCAGTTATCTTCTCTGCCGGTCCTAAAACTGGGTTACTTTCTGTGTTGCCATCCCATTCATTCTCTGTATTCAACAGCATTTCCATACATCTTTTCCATCTTCCTTTAATTCCATGTGGGTCCACAACGATTTGTCCCACTTCATTCTTCAAGCAACTCACCCCCATCACATCACACCTCTCTTTTGCTATCTGCTTTGCAATCCTGAATACTGCTCTCTGACCCTCTTCCGAATCCAAGCGTTCTCCGAACATTTTCCAACATGCCTCCTGCGCCTTTGCTACCTCTTTCTTTGCAGCCTTCTTTGCTGCCTTATAACTTTCACGCTCTGCTTTTTCCGCTCCCGTACCCTTCGCCTTCTGCCACTCCTTGAACTTCTTCTTCTTCTTCTCATCAACCTCTTTCCAACTTCATCATCCCACCACCATGTTTCCGAGTGCCTCGGTGGTCCTTTTGTCCATCCACACACCTCACCAATGGCTCCCAACAGATGATCCTTCACTGACATCCAACCACTTTCAAGCTCAACCACATAATCCTCTACCATACTCAGCCTCTCTTTTAATGCCTCCCTTACTGGCACATCTTTCAACCTCCACACCTTCATTCTCGATTGGTACTTCACCCGCCGAGCTCTCCTCGCACCTTTCACCCTTATGTCGCAGACAACCAAGTGGTGCTGTGACACAACCTCCTCCCCCGGGATCACCTTTGTGTCCCGGAGGTGCCCCCTATCTCGCCTACGCACCATCAGGTAGTCAACGGTTGTCGTCGACCCACCTGACATGTATATAACAAGCTTATTATCCTCTTTCTGGAACTGAGTATTACAAATCAACAAATCAGCTCCATCAGCAAACTCCAAAATCCTTTCAGCTTCTCCATTTCTCACACCATATCCGTAACCCCCATGAACTCCCTCAAAACCGTCCATACTCCTTCCCACATGTCCATTTAGGTCTCCTCCTACCACAACAACTTCCTCATCTTTCACATTTTCCATCAGCTTATCTATCACACACTAGAACTTGTCCTTCTCTTCATCGCTCCGATCAACCTGCAGAGCATATCCCGAGATGACGATCACCAAGAGCTTTCCAATCCTCATTTTCACCATCATCAACCTATCCCACACTCGATTCACACTCACCACACTGTCTACAAACACCTCAGAAAACAGGACACCAACACCTTTCACGCCCTCCGGGCACCCTTGCCACACAAACTTGTATTTCTGTCCCTGCCTACCCTTCACCATTCTCACACCACTTACCTTCCATCTCGTCTCTTGCACACAACATAGGTCCACTCTTCTTACCAATACTTCCACCACTTCTCCTGATCTCCCTGTCATTGTCCCTACATTCCATGTCCCAAACCTCAGAAACCGATCTCCACTTCGGGCTGTACCCTGCCCATATGTAGTTGTAATTGTCATGGTTCTCTTTTTGAGGCAAGTTGTTAGGCCGGATGCCCTTCCTGACGCCAACCCTCTGAGTCGCCTCTTACGACACGCAGGGGTACGCAGGTACCTATTCTAAACCAGGGTACACACGGGGAAAAAAAAACGGCTCACCCAATCACAACAAAATTTTGGGTGGGTATTCATTCAATCCTTGGACCCGCAGGAGTAAAATAGGCTATATTGTTTTTCTAATTTTTCAAATTTTCCAATTTTCCAGTTTTTACAAACATGATGGAATAATATTTACCGATATGAACAGTGATGTGGCTTTTGTTGAAATTCTACAAATACTGTTTATTCTATGTACCAGGAGAGAATAGATCGACTCCTGACGAACTCTTCTGCTATAAACGTGCGGCTCCGAAGTAACACGGCAGCGCATGCAAAGCTACTGAGAAACAGGTGTAGCGGCCGCTTCCGTGTTACAGATTCTGTGCGCACTCTTCACACATAAACATGCAACTGAGAAAGACGTGTAGCGGCCGCTTCCATTTTGCACAATTCAATCTTTTTTCAAAATTGGTGCCATGTACTGTTTAGATTTTGATGATTTGTGGGAGATATGATTCAACGGATGTTTATATGAATCGTTTTAAATTAAAAAAGCCTTCAATTTCTGATATTTTGCCTTTTCATTTGGGACTCTCAATTGAAGCCCCGCCCATAGGGCGGGTACCAGTGCTAGTCTTCTCGAATCCACCATCTCTTATCTTCTCTTATCCACTGTCTCTTATCTTCTCTTGTCCACCATCTCTTATCTTCTTTTATCCACCATCTCTTATCTTTTCTTATCTTCTCTTATCCACCGTCTCTTATCTTCTCTTGTCCACCATCTCTTTTCTTCTCTTATCCACCATCTCTTATCTTAGCTTCTCCACCATATCTGAAATTATCTCATCCACCATCTCCAAATAGTGTCCATTTGATTGATACCGTTTCCTACTCCGCTCTCCCTTCGACAGAAGAACCTACCACCAACCCCTGTTCCTGTTCTCTACTGTTGTTGTGCTTCCATCTTGTCTCCCACTCCCTTTATGATATGTTTTATGTGTTTTCTGTTTATCCCTTTGTGTTTTTTGTGTTGCTCTTACAGGAGCCTCAAATTTGTATCTCAAAAAAAAACCTCAATGTCGTCTTGTGTGCAGGTGATGGTGATCTGGAAGGGGGAATTAATTTCCAAATGGACATTCCTCAAAACCTTTTGAACTCATCTTTTCTGATTAAAGAGTCAAATGATGCATCCATACAAGAATCCAGCATAGTCTAGGCTCTGGGGGGTTGCTTGTGTACATCTCTCTTCTACGGCAAAACTTTTGATTTTCCTGTTCTATATGTTGAGACCCTTGGAAAAAATCTGGGTAACACTCCCAGATCAAGTACGTTTTTTCTGCACACCCCAATACGTGATTATGACTTGAGGCCAATTAGCCGAAATAGCAAAATTCAGTTTTCATGGAATAATTCAAGAGTAGGCAGCTTTAGATTCAAATGTAACATTTATTTATCATGTTTAGACATAACTAACACATTTTTAGCATGGTTCAATACTATAAACTGTCTTTTTTAGGGAAAAAAAACACGTCATTTAGCTTCTTTTTCTCCAAAAATCACTTTCAGTTTAAAAGGCGCTCAAAATCCGAGCACCTCTCATACACCCAATTATGTAGATAAAGCAACCAAAATTTGTCAGAAGCTTCCTTATGAAGCCCTTTAATAATTCCATGCATCATATTTATGATTCATTATATTGTATAGTGACAGTGGGGTCAAATGTTAACAAAGGTTACCCCTACCCCAAAAAGTGGTATAAACCAAAATTGGTTAAATTGGTCTAACTTTAGAAGTAAGTGTGATATTCAGCTGATTTTGGTGTCTATGTTTGATAGCAAGCTATTCATTGGAACCATAATCAACCCCTTTTGAATATACCTAATTTGCATAATTTCAAAATGGCCGCCAAACACCTCCTGGCAATGATGTTGACTAAATTTCGCTCAAAATTCAGCTTAAGCAAAACTATTACACTTACATAGCTTAAGGATTCATGAATTAAAATCATAACATGTCCACAAACCCAATATAACTGTCATAACAAGGAAGCGCGTGCTGTCAATTACCACCATTTACCACCCGTGCAACTTCAATACATGTACTCTTTATCAAGCGACAGGATTCTTGCAGGCATCAGGGGAAGCCTTTTTGCAATGACAAAAATTTACACATTTGACTATGGCGGTCCTACAGGGGCATGTTGACCTGGCACACTTAGTGCATGAACAGACAACTGTCAAATGTGATTCTAGAGTTTTCCACGTTGTCTCAGGTATCAGCTGTTCCTTGTCATGCGTATAACCACAATCCTCTGGCTTAAGTGCGATCACATTTTCAGAATCTTGATGAAGCTCCAAAGCATGCATGATATTGTAGGCATTGAAAAAGCTACACTTCATATGTGGCAGGAGACCTTGGCTGGTTGGTGGCAGGTTGTGATGAGAACTCCCTTTGACATGATGGAAGATCTCTGCACACAAGTTCGAAAATTTCTTCGCATCGCTTTTTGGTTTCAGTACTTTGACCAAGTAGGATTCTGCATTCTTGATCAAAGGCTGAGAAAGGGTCGGCAACCCTCCAAAGTGCTTCAATAACTTTTCTGGCTCGGCATTCAAGGCGGCTTTCTTGGTCCCAACTTTGCTAGTGATATCACATCCTGTAAGACTGTGTACGGCAGGAAGAACAGCACAGAGTTGACATCCGATGCGCTCGAACAAGGTATGAAGGGGCACATACCGAGTGCTATCTCCAACTCCAGCTCGTACCCACAGCTCCTCTAGGTCATGTTGGAGAAAGACAGGCATGTGGTGGAGCAAGGCAACAACTACATCAGTATCATTGGAGATGACAACACATATTTTGTGTCCTTCTTTGAGCGCGTCCAAAACATGAAGGAGTATGCGAAGATCCGCCTCTTCAAATGTGGATTGAAGGTGTACCAGTGCGCTCTCATCTCCGTTGTGCATTTTCATACATTTCCAATCCTCGTTCTCTCTGGTCACCTGTCCGAGTACAGTTGGGTACTGACCGGTATTTGCAATATTTGAACGAACATGGCTGTAGATCAGTTTTTCAAGGAGAAGTTTGTTGTTGTTGGAAGGCCAGAATGTGTTCATATCCTTAGGTAGTGGTGTTGATGGCTCTATTGAAGTATATTCGATGGGTAGAGTGTCACTTCGCCTTTTCCTCTCGCTGTCCTTCACTGATGGGTCATCAGAATACATGTCAAAGACATAGTCAGTCCGCCCAAACCGATGATATATGGCCGAAAATGACATGAAATTTGATAGAAGGTCATTGAATTTGGAGAGTTTCGTAACATTAACCTTTCGGATTGTGGCCATGATGTCAACTACAAATGATGCGTCTTTCCGATGACTATATGTATATTCTTCCGGTTTTAGGTGCGTCTCCAACTCCTTCAGTAGCTGGCTCTTTGCTGGTTTAGTCATCATTCCTGCATCATCAAACAACACTGGGGAGGGAACAACATCGTACTTTAAGAGATCATCAGTGGTGAGGCCACGCTCCCGAGCTATTTCTATGTTTCTCTCAGCGATGTTCATCTCCTTCACTGTCGTCTTGGTAGTCTTCTGTGGCTTCTTTCGAAGAGTTTTCATCGTCTTCAAGTTTGTGCGGTGAATGGTACTGCTTATTCGTTCAGTCTTGGTGAGAAACCTTTCCTTTCTGAATTTCAGGTACTTCTCTTTTCCTTTTGAAAAGGCATTGAGCATGTCAGTTTTTATATCATCGGACATAACCTCTTTTGTCACAAAGTTTTGTACTGTTTTGGAAGCGTCTAGAGACAGAGGGGACCCCTTCTCTTCAATGAATCTCATCATCTCCTGAATATGTCCTTCTTTGCGGTTCGTTGTGGCTTGAGATGATTCGTGGTGGCTGTAAGTCTCATGTGTCCTGTCAATCACATCACTGTATTGCCGATGTAGGTTCTTCACTGCCATCATTTCATGGTATATTAGGTCCCACTGGGCGACATACTGTTTTTGCTTTGCATGTCCAATGACTCCATCGCTGCACTTAGATGAAAGGTTAATGCTTTGCTCTAATTTCTGGTCTCCTCCAACAGCGGTGAATCGGCCGGGTATCTCTCTGATTGAAAAATTGCCTTTGGCAAATTGTTCATGAACTGATGGTGCAGTCTCAGGTAGACGTCGCATGTCTTCAAGGTAGAGAGAACACCATTGCAAGTAGTTGGTCGAATCGAATGCCGCAAACAGGTTCAATGCATGCTGGACAGCGTCAGGATGCAGTTCCCAAATCCCTTCACGATCAGCTCTCAACAGATCACGGACAATATCCATCATTTGCAAGAACTGAGTCCAGAACTTGAAGTTTGGATTGGTATCAGACCGTGTTTGGATGAATCTGTTCAAATCTTCGACCAACGTTTTTGATGCATCAGCAAACTGAACCATATACTTCTGACTATCTGTGATGCATTTCTCCTTGACACTAGACTGGAGGTTCGTCAGGATGGCAAGCTCATGTGTATATTGGTCGATGCCTTTCTCGGAGCAGAATTCTTTCTACTGGAGGCGTTCAAAGGCTTCAGCAAGGAGCTGCATACCCTCAAGACAGCGGCTGTAGTGACCTCCATGTAGAACAGAATTCTCGATGACAGTTGGACCAAAAACACCAGCCTGCAACCATGTGATGTCCGCGCCACTTCCATCCAGGAGTTTGCCAATACATTTCAAAACAGTTTTCACTAAGTGAAACGTTCCCAGGCATGGAACCAGGGTCCTGAATTCCTCTGGTCTCAGCAGTTGTATATCATGGACGATGCAATAAACACCTTCATCACAATACATTGGTATCTCATTTTGAGTCAGCTGAGAACCAATGTCCATAAAGTTCTTCATAGCCGTAAAACTGTTGCGTACTCTGTAACTGGATGCAGCAGAACAGGCACAAATGCAAGATTCTTTAATGGGATGGCCTCCTCCGTCCAAACAGAGTTGCTAGCACTCCAAGATGGCATTGTTTGTGACTCGGGGTAGATGGACACTTCATCATGCATGATGTTCAAGTGTGTGAGGGACCAAGAAATATCCTTCAGTTTTGCTGCATCGGCTTCGGAGGAAGTGTAAGGCAGTTCGGCCACTTTGTAAGTTGCTGGGATGTCAGCACGGCGTGCAGGCTTGTGAAAGTCGGACAGTACCTGGCATTTTAATATTAAACTGAATGACTGTGGACCATGTGTGACCTGCGTGTCTGAAATCTTTGGTTTACTGGTCGACGACGGGGGTTTGTCTTGGTAGAGAACAGTCACAGTGTCATGTTCAGATACATTTGCCCCCTCATGGTCCCAGTTGTCAATTGCACCGGAGGTGAATTGCCCAGGATCAAAGTGTGACGGCAGTGAAACGTGATCGTTGTTGTGCTGTGCTGTAAACGTGGCAAGGTCATGTTGGTACCTACGCAGCTCCGGGTAGCTGATTGCTAGTCCTCCGTGGTTTAGAACTGTAGTTACAATTTTGCCACCATGCCCAAGACCATGAACTGATTCCGCATTCATAATATGCATTGGAGTTCTCTTTCTACCGCAGTGATGGATATAGTACATGACTTGGAAGACAGATTGTATCTTTCTGCAACGCTGTGTGGAGAGGCTGTTACCTGATGGCTTGCTACCGGTATCATAGTCATCATCATCTTCTTCATCCTCATCAACTGGTTCATCACTTTCTGTCATGACAGCTTCGGCTGCTTTTGCATATGTGTCAGGATTGAAATTGTACAAATGACTGAAAAAACGTAGTACAGGTTCAGGGATATTCATCTCGCTCAAGGAATGCTTTAGATTATGCGCATCACAAAAGCTATCATCAAGGCCAAAATCATACTCATCTAGAGCCTTCCTAATCACACCAGTGCATACCTGAACAGGATCAAGGGAACGAATGCGCTCAGCTAACACTTTCTTTGGAACACTGAATACCATCATTGATTTTTTGAACGAACTGGGATATGTAAAATCAATCTCATTACCAAAAGTGTTCAACAAGAAAACTTTTACATCTCTATTACGAAAGTTACATTTGTCATCAATATTGTTCAAAGAGTCTCTGATAGCACTAAGTTCATAACCCCTCCCTTCTTTTAGGCCTTGCTCTAACTCTTTAACAACCTGATTCCAAGCAAGCTGTTTCTCAGACACTTTTGGTATGGAAGCTTTATCACGAGAGTCATACTTATACAAGTATTTAGTCATGCAGTCCCTGTGGTAGTACAGATCTGCTCCAAACACAGAATGCGCATCTTGAAGGTCGCACGTTCGGGTGAACACATCATCTTGAAAGAAGTTTGTCGCAGCCAGAAAGGTTGAAGCACGGCCTGATTCACTAATGCGATATTTCGTGTACTGTTGTTTGTGTGATTTACTGTCACAGATAATACACTTCACTTGACGTAAGGCTGTTGTGGACGTCTCTGTATTCGGTGGATGTCGGACGGCCTTAGAACGAGTACTTCTATCTTCTTCCTGCTCAGAACGGGACAGGTCTTGGCATACAGCGAGACTCTTCCTTTTCCTATTGAGAACTGAAGTCATGGTGTATTTTTTGTAACAGTCATTGGTCACATGATAAACAAACCCATCTCCTTTAACCAGCTTAAGCCGTTTGGAAACTGATCATTGTGGATGTAACTTGCTTCTCGTATCCTTTTGCAACCATTAGTTGTGCTCACAGTTTTATCCCCCGCGCTTTTCTGGCAGATGATGCAGTTAGTCGCATCAAACGAACTGTCTTCGGGCGGTCCTGAGAGAGTAACAGACTCCATCGTCAGCGGCCACGCCTGAAAAACAAAAAATGGATATTAGTTACGTTTGTACGGCTGTAAAAATCGGCAAGGTCGGACCATATGCTGAAAATATAAAATGTGAAAGACTGATAAGCCACAAAGAAACCCATGTTTATCCCTATTAAAGGGCTTCATAAGGAAGCTTCTGACAAATTTTGGTTGCTTTATCTACATAATTGGGTGTATGAGAGGTGATCGGATTTTGAGCGCCTTTCAAACTGAAAGTGATTTTTGGAGAAAAAAAAGCTAAATGACGGGGTTTTTTTTCTAAAAAAGACAGTTTATAGTATTGAACCATGCTAAAAATGTGTTAGTTATGTCTAAACATGATAAATAAATGTTACATTTGAATCTATAGCTGCCTACTCTTGAATTATTCCATGAAAACTGAATTTTGCTATTTCGGCTAATTGGCCTCAAGTCATAATCACGTATTGGGGTGTGCAGAAAAAACGTACTTGATCTGGGAGTGTTACCCAGATTTTTTCCAAGGGTCTCAACATATAGAACAGGAAAATCAAAAGTTTGGCCGTAGAAGAGAGATGTACACAAGCAACCTCCCAGAGCCAGGAGTAGCAGGACTTCCCTGCCTCACGCCCACCAACTAATGCTGGCAGATGAGACACCAGTTTAACGAACATCCAAGGGATGGCACACAAATTGATGAATTAACCTCTTTAATTCCACCACCCCAAAACCTCTTTCCTCCCTCCCCCAATCCCCAAATCACCTTTCCATTTTCCCATTCCTACATATGTGTTTTTCACGTTTAAAATTTTCCTCTGGGTTTCCCAAACTAATCAAGAACGTCATTTGTTCTGTCAGGCGGGCAGAGATTCAGAAGCAAGGTTCGACTACGTAGTTTAAATATGGGATCGATGGGGGCAGGCGGAGGAGGTAGAGAGGTTGAGGTGCTGGAGATGGAGAGAAGGAGGTTGGAAGTGTTGTGGGAGCAGGAGACCAGATGGAAAGGGGACAGGGCCAGGAGGTTCACAGGAGGATACATGCTGTTGCACGCGGGTGGGGATTAAATGAGTAATGGGCTAATGGCGTCGGAATAATAGTTTCGGAAGAGATCAGCAAGCAGGTGGTCAGAGTTGAAAGATGGGAGGGACAAATAGTTATGGCATGGGTGGTGGTATAGAGGCAAATTGTGTGTGTTATGTCGGTATGTGGAGTCTATGACAGAGAAGCAGGAATTCAGGGATGCTCTGTATTGAAGGATGCTGTGCATTTTGGGGGGAGTTTAACATGCATGGCAGAGTAACGGAGCCGGGTGAAGAGGAATGTATTGGTAAATTTAGTTGCGGAAAAAGCAACAGAGAGGGTCAAGAGCTGGTGGTGATGATGGCAAGGAATGGGATGGCCAGAGCTGGTTCATTCTTTCAAAAGTGGGAAAGCCACAAGATTATCTATAGAAGTGGACAGCACAGAACAGAACAGCACTGGATTTGGTGGTGGTAAGGATGCAGCAGTTGTGGAGGGTTAAGGATTGCAAGGCCATTGTGTAATGGCAGACAGAAAGATTTTAATGGGATTGAAAGGGAAGGTTCTGATGTGGTGTGTAACACCGGCCTACCTTTAGGGTCTCGAGACGGTGGCACTGACCAAGAGACAACACAGAGGCTGCAGGTTTGCAAGAACAACTGAGTCAAAAGGATTGTGGGTGAGAAGAGGGTGGATAGAAGGAGAATGGATGAACTGAAGGAGGAGATTGGCGTGCAGATGAGCTTGGCGGCGACATTGGTGAAATGTCGGCTGAAATGGGTTTGACATTTGGTGCAGATGGGGGAAGAAAGAATGGCAACGAAAGCGGATAGGTTGAGGAAATATGGTAGGAGGAAGAGAGGTACACCGTTCTTGAGGTGGGAGGGTTGTGTGAAGAAAGCTATCAGTGAAGTGGGGGTGGTTGGAGGGTCGAGAGAGTTGGCTAGAGACAGGGGAGTGGAGGAATATCATGGTCAAGGCAGGGCAGGAGCTTGGTACTGTTGGACCTCACCCCATATAAAGAGAAAAGGAAGAAAACACCAACAACGCTGCACATTTTGAGAACATGTGCAAAAGTACAAGTACCTTTTTATGTTACAATATGCAGCTATTATGTTCTTGGTTTGTCCATCCGTGTGTCTGCTGCAATAACTTGTGAATCGTTGAAGGGATTTTTTTTTTTTAACCAAACTTGGGACAGGGATGTAATATAATAACAAAATAATACAGTTCCAAAATAATTAGTAATATATAGTAACAAAATAATTATCTATACTGCAAGAGAGCCATTGGTCTGTCTGTCTGTCTGTCTGTGTGTCTGTGTGTGTCACCATTTTTCTCAGAAATGGCTGATCGGATCTTTGTCAAACTTTCAGAGGTTCATCAGTGAGTGCCTGGGAGTGTTTTAGGCAAAAAAGTTCGTTTTTGAGGATTTTAAAAAATCGCTCCATAGTGTCTAAGCCTTTTTGCTCAATGACAGTTAGAATTATATACAAGTACACATTCCCATAAATAAATACAAAACAATTCGCAAACATTTGAACACAAATAAATCAAACAATTCCAGTATTGTACGAAGTTGGTAGTAAGGCTTCTTCTTCTTCCTGAACGGCATCATACTTAACTCAGAAACATGATGGATGGCACATTCACTAGCATATATTCAACAAAAAGGTGAAATGATGATTTGATATTTGTGATGGATTCTGATTTTGATGTAATTGCTTTTCCATTATGTTTTCCCTCATTTCAAATATGTTAATGTTTCATTTTCGATTGAGCAACGCCAGGAACTCCAGCTATAAACGCTGATATACTTAACTCGGGGTACAAATACAAATATAACTTTGTCTGGGGGGTAACATAGGCCATGTGGCCACTGCCTCATGTGGAGTTGTGAAAGACCGGGAGAGGGGCGTAAATTATCTTTGTAAATTTGTACCATGTAGCGCCACCTGGTGATGGTGGCAGAGGGTATTACAATTTCCTTTTTTTTTTTTTTTTTTACCTGGGCATCACTGAGGTTGGAGGGTATTACAATTTCCTTTTTTCAGCTGGGAAACACTGAGGTTAGAAGGTATTACAATTTCCTTTTTTTACCTGGGCAACGCTAAGGTTAAAGCACTCTTTGCATGGGTAAAAATTTTCTCCTTCTCATTCCCCTCCCCCAAAACGGAGGGGCCTGTCACAGCCACCCCCTGCCCCCTCCCAAAGATGTATATGTAGTATATCTTTCCCCTCCCTCTCCCTTCCCTCTTCCCTCACCTCTCGCACCCCTCCCCCTTCCACTCCACCACTCCCTACCACACCCCTCCCTCTCCTGCCTCCTCCCTCCCCCTCCCCAGCAACGCCAGGTACTCCTGCTAGAAGCCAATATAGTAGAAACAAAAAAGGCATCAGTTGATGGTAAAAACCAATTCAACTCCTCCACTCCCCAAGGTCAGAGACGATCAGAAAAAAAAGGCAGAAAAAAGTTTCATTGTTTTTTACCATCAACTGATGCATTTTTGTTTTTATTATATGTGCTGTAATTATTTTGTTACTATATTACTGCATAATGAACTGAATGACCGATCATCTGTCCATGTACTTTTGTGTTCACGATATTTCAAAAATAATTAAACATTTAGCTCTTGTATAGCAGATATCTATCCCTCATGTCATTATCTCAACCTGAGTAGATAATGGCTGTGATTGGCTAAATGTTGGTGACATGGTGATGGCATAATACCCAGACTGGCCCTCAACAAGAAACTGTTTCAGCAGCACCAACACTATATAACAGACGATGCCACATCAAATGGGGTATTTTCAAAGAAGGCATTGGAAAAATACCCTCCTCGTATGTTTTGGAGCTAGCTGTCTAATAATTATATCAATGTCTTATTTTGATACATGTCCTGGGAGGAGGTTGCAGTAATGACGGGGACCAAATATACTGTAACGGTGTAGTGATTCTGTGATATTTAGATCATCCTTTTCCTCGACTGAATAAATGTCTTATTGACATGATTTATATTTGGAAGTTTTAAACTTTGTGTCCTGCAAAAGACTGACACTGAATTGTATGCAGGTGATGTCTATCCTGTGAAAGTGGAATGCACACAAAGCAACAACGATTCTTCCGTCTCAGAAGCTTTGAGATGTGCTTCTGTAATGGAAGAGTCAGATGTTTCTTTGACAAATGGCAGTGCTGCCTGTTCTGCAACTGGTGAGCAGAAAACTACAAAATTACCATTTAGGGCTGAATTTATGAATAGCACTAAGTGAGAATCTTGCCAACACACGTGTAAACCTTAAACCCTGTCAAAAATATCGTTGAACGCACAAAGCTAATCCGCCCGCCCATATAGCAATTTGTGAATGGAGATAAACAGCCAATTAGTTGTACATGTCTAAACATCTGATTAGCCTGTGACACGCCGCATATCTCGATCATCCAATGTAAATGGTGCACTTGCATAGAATTGCAGCATTACAGACAATTGTTGAAGGGGATTCAGCACATTGCTCCTCGTCATAGGTTGATCCAGGTGATATTACACAAGATTCAGCAGTGAACAAAATGATTCCTTTGAGATTCTGTAATGCTGGACAAATTAAATCTTGCCATATTATTATTATTTTTATTTGTAATTTTTTTTTGTGATCAAGATCGAGGCTCATGTCAGAGCTAACATTAATCACAAAGAAACAAACTGTCACATGAAACATATAACAAAGGGAGCGGGAGACAAGATTGGGAGAGAGAGGGAAGCACACAAATACAACAGTAGAGAACAGGGACATCTGGATATCTATGGGAGGGAGAGGGCTTGGGGGGGGGGGGGGGGGAAGAGGCATGGGAATGTGGGGGGGGGGGTGGTGGGAGAGATATAAAACACTTGGACACTGCTATGACTTCCAGGAAAGAAGTTGGTATTTCAAAAGAGTGGATCTGGTGTGAATTAACGGGGGAAGAAAAGATCAAGGTTTTGGATGGGGGAAGATAAGAGATGGTGATTAACAGCTGTTTTAAAGACCTAGAGGGAGGAGTGGTATTGAAGAGAGTGATGGAGTTTGTTCCAGAGGCAGGAGAAAAGAGGAATGACAGAGTGAAGGTGAATATAGTCTTGATTTTGGCAGTTCACTCATAAGAGGGTTGCTGGCAGATCTTGTCCAAACTGTAGGAATATTTGGGGGACAGAGCCCAGAGAGAGCTGGGGGAGCAAGGCCGGAGAGGAGTTGGTAGAAGACAGAAATCCCACCAACCTGCCTGTGGTGAGTAAATGAAAGGCCCTCGGAGTTGGCTTAATTGCGGGAGATTCCATTGATTCTGAAAGATTTGGTTTCAACAGCGTGAAGCCGAGCTCGGCGTGAGGCAGGAGCACCGGCCCAGAGAGGGGGGAACAGTATTCCATTGAGCTGCGGATGAAAGCCTTGTATGTGGTGAGGTGCTGAGGTGTGCAAAGGAAGGACTTCACACGACGGAGGATGCCCAGTCGGCAACTGGCTTTGGAGGCCAGCTTGGAAATGTGGTGTTCCCAGGAAATATCATGGCAGATTGTGAGACCCAAGAGCTCGAGTGTCAGAACTTCTGGGAGAGGATTGTTGAGAAATAGAAGGGAGGGTTATCCATTCGGTCTTTTCGGAGAGGCATAGTAAGAGTGTGAGATTTGTCATGATTGAAAGACATGTTCAAATTCATCATTCAATTCAATTCTTCAGAGGATTACATCTATATTCGAAGATTCTCGATGCACGTCAGTGAACTGCCCTATTACTATCCTCTTCTTCCTCCTCTTGAGCTCATTCAAGCACTCCCAACGCATCTCTACGATGTTCCCCATCCCATGTTAACTACAAATCAAAAGTCCTGCAAGACTCTCTGCTCACCTTCGCTCTTTCATTCCTCCTTTCTCCCATCTCTGGAACAAACTCCCACACTCTATTCAATCCCAATCTTCTCCCTTCAGGTCTTGAGAGTCTTGAAAGTAGATAGATATTATTTCCTGGCTCTCCTGAGGGTAGACACACACTTGTTCCGAGCTTTGTGAAAGGAAATTTTGAGACACTTCTAATGCCAGTCAATTACAGAATTTACTTTATTTTTACTTTAATTTACTTTATTTACTTTATTTACTTTAATTACTTTATTTTATTTTAATTGAATTAAATACTTAAACACTGCTAAACACAAATCGCCCTCTTGTTACTTCCACGAACCTATAGTTTAGCAGTACTTGGACATGTTAAATAGGGTGGTAATAATGGTGATGTAGAAGACCGTTTCGATAGCGCTTAACATGCGGAATTTTTTTTTTAAACAATCTGTAAATTCATTATTATATTTTAATTGAAGTATACATCATTCCAAGGTATAACATGTTCAATGAAATCTCAATGTGGTTCTCAATCTCATTTTCCTCGAAAACAAATGACTTATTTGTACACAGGTGATGTCTATCCTGTAAGTGTGGAAGGCAGGCAACACAACAACAATTCATCTGTCACAGAAGATTTAAAATCTGCTTCTGCAAAGGAAGGTACAGATGATATTCACATGACAAATGGAAGTGCTTCCTTTTTTGCAACTGGTGAGTGGAAATGTAAAAAATTAACATACAATCTTTTGTGTTGAAAAAATATATAATTTTCGGAAATGTTAAATATTTAGCATTTTGATTTTGACCAAAGAAAATGTGTTTTTCTTTCTGTAGAACAATCCAGAAGTAATATGGGACAAATAACGTCCAGTCACAGCTTGACAGGGAGGAACAAGCCTTTTTTGAAGAAACAATCACGAAATCAAGAATCACTTCCTATAAAATACAAGTGCAAGTCTGGGCCTCCCAACACCAAGATTAATATTAAATTAAACAAATGCAAAAAGGTTGTAGAAAGGGGAATACGTTATAAGTGTAATGTGTGCAGAATGGATTTTGCTTCAAGGAGTTACATCAAAATACACATGAGGACCCACACTGGAAAGCACCACCACAAGTGCTCTGTCTGTGATAAAGGTTTCTTGACAAAAAGCAATTGGAATAAACATATGAAGATCCATACAGGAGAGCGACCACACAAATGCTCGATATGTGATAAAGGTTTCTCTCGAAAAGGCCATTTCAAATCACATATGCGGATCCACACAGGAGAGCGACCTTACAAATGCTTGCTATGTGATAAAAGTTTCTCTCGAAAAGGTGATTTTAAATTGCATATGAGGATCCATACAGGAGAGCGACCTTACAAATGCTCAATATGTGATAAAGGTTTCTCTTGCAGCGGCAGTTTGAAATTACATATGAGGATCCATACAGGAGAGCGTCCTTACAAATGTTCGATATGTGATGAAGGTTTCTCTCAAAAAGGCCATTTCAAATCACATATGCGGATCCACACAGGAGAGCGACCTCACAAATGCTCAATATGTGAGAAAGGTTTCTCTCGAAAAGGCCATTTCAAATCACATATGCGGATCCACACAGGAGAGCGACCTTACAAATGCTTGCTATGTGATAAATGTTTCTCTGAAAGCGGCAAATTGAAATTACATGTGAGGATCCATACAGGAGAACAGCCTTACAAATGCTCGATATGTGATAAAGGTTTCTCTCGTAGCTACAGTTTGAAATTACATATGAGGATCCATACAGGAGAACAGCCTTACAAATGCTCAATATGTGATAAAGGTTTCTCTTGTAGCAGCAGTTTGAAGTTACATATGAGGATCCATACAGGAGAGCGTCCTTACAAATGCTCGATATGTGATAAATGTTTCTCTGAAAGCGGCAAATTGAAATTACATGTGAGGATCCATACAGGAGAACAGCCTTACAAATGCTCGATATGTGATAAAGGTTTCTCTCGTAGCTACAGTTTGAAATTACATATGAGGATCCATACAGGAGAACAGCCTTACAAATGCTCAATATGTGATAAAGGTTTCTCTTGTAGCAGCAGTTTGAAGTTACATATGAGGATCAATACCGGAGAACAACCTTACAATTAATGTTCGATATGTGATGAAGGTTTCTCTTAAAAAAGCACATTGAATTTACATATGAGGATCCATACAGGAGAGCAACCATACAAATGCTCAAACAACAACAACAACAACATGCATTTTAAGGCCATTTTCCCTGCTAGAGCGGAGGTTAGCCTTGCGGTCCCCATGACAATCTTCTCCATTTTGCCCTATTTTCTGCATCTCTCCTTGTTAACCCCCTTGCCCGCATTTCTTCTTCCACCATTTTAGCCAAGTCTTTATTGGTCTTTCCCGTCCTCTACTTCCTTCTACATTCATTTCCATCACTCTTCTCAACCAGTCACTTTCATCCTTCCTCAACACATGACCAAACCATCTCAACCTGTTCCTCTTCACAGCATCAATCACAGGCTCTATTCCCATCACCTTTTGCAATTCATCATTTGTCTTCCTCTATCTCAACGATACTCCGCACATCCATCGAACCATTCGCATTTCCACCCGTTCCAGCCTTCGTTGCTGCTCTACGTTCATTACCCATGTCCCGCTCCCATAAATCATAACACTTCTCACACATGCAGCATACACCTTTCCCTTCAGCTTCAACGACACTCCCCTCCTCATCAGCACGCCCCTCAGTTTCCGAAACTTCTTCCATGCACATCTCACTCGAGCAACCGTTGCCAAATCTGATCCACCTTCTCCATTCAGCATGTCTCCGAGGTAGCATAATGTTTTCACACCTTCCAGCTTCACGCCGTCTTCAAGATCCAACTCAACATTTCCTCCATCTGCAGCTCCCTCTGTGCACACCTTATATTTGAATGTAGCTGACACACTGGTTAATGACCCTCTCAGACCACTACATTTTTGATCAACTCACTCAGCGCACATTGTACATTGAATGGAGTTCACTCTGACACCCTTCCTGCACACAGTACAGGGCCACTTCCCAGTTCTTTCCACCTCACCATATGCTTTACCACTTGCAATCACCTTCGTCTTTCCGATATTCACCTTCAGACCTTTTGTCTCCATACATTCCTTCCACTTGTTCATCTTTTCCTTCAGTCCATCCATATTTTCCGCAGTCAACACCAGATCATCTGCATACAACAACTCCCATGGTAAACCCTCCTTTACGTTCTGAGCCAGCACCTCCAACACAGCTACAAATAGTAGTGGACTTTGTCCCGACCCCTGATGCACTCCCACCTTCACCTCAAACTCACCACTGTTCCTGTCCTTTGTCCTTACAGCTGTGCGTGCTCTTTTGTACATTGCCATCACTGCTCTGATCAACCATTCCTCCACTCCTAACTTCCTCAATGCCCATGTCAATACTTTGCGTGGAAACCTATCGAATGCTTTCTCCAGATAAACAAACCCAAGAAACAACCTCTTCCTCTTCTCCATGTACTTCTCCTGCAACTGCCTCACAATGAAAAGCGCGTCTGTCATTCCTCTTCCTGGCATCAATCCAAACTGCATTTCGTCGATCTTCACTTTCTTCCTTATCCTCCTCTCCAACACCCTTACCAATACCTTCATTCCATGCTCCAATAACTTTATCGCTCAGTACGAGCCACACTCCAGAGGGTCAACTTTCCCCTTGTATAGGGGGACAAGGGTACTCAGTTCCCAATCCACTGGAATGCGGCCTTCTTTCACGACCAGATTACAGATCTCTGCCATTCTCTTCACACCTCTACTTCCTGCTGCCTTCAACATATCTTCCACAACTCCCGTCGGCCCTGCCGCTTTTCTACTCTTCATTGCTTTTATCGCTTCCTCAACTACCTTCTCAGTTATCTTCTCTGCCAGTCCTAAAACTGGGTTACTCTCTATGTTGCCATCCCATTCATTCTCTGTATTCAACAGCATTTCCATATATCTTTTCCATCTTCCTTTAATTCCATCTGGGTCCACAATGATTTGTCCCACTTCATCCTTCAAGCAACTCACCCCCATCACATCACACCTCTCTTTCGCTGTCTGCTTTGCAATCCTGAATACTGCTCTCTGACCCTCTTCTGAATCCAAGCGTTCTCCATATATTTTCCTCCATGCCTCCTGTGCCTTTGCTACCTCTTTCTTTGCAGCCTTCTTGGCTGCATTATTACTTTCATGCTCTGCTGTTTCTGTTCCCGTACCCTTCGCCTTCTGCCACTCCTTGAACTTCTTCCTCTTCTCGTCAATCCTCTTTCCAACTTCATCATCCCACCACCATGTTTCCGAGTGCCGCGGTGGTCCTTTTGTCCATCCACATACCTCACCAACGTCTCCCAACAGACTAGCTTTCATTGACATCCAACCACTTTCAAGCTCAACCACATCATCCTCTACCCTACTCAGCCTCTCTTTTAATGCCCCCCTTGCTGTCACCTCTTTCAACATCCACACCTTCATTCTCGGTTGGTACTTCACCCGCCGAGCTCTCCTCGCACCTTTCACCCTTATGTCGCAGACAACCAAGTGGTGCTGTGAAACAGCCTCCTCCCCCGGGATCACCATTGTGTCCTGGAGGTGCCCCCTATCTCGCCTACGCACCATCAGGTAGTCAACGGTTGTCGTCGACCCACCTGACGTGTATGTAACAAGCTTATTATCCTCTTTCTGGAACTGAGTATTACAAATCAACAAATCAGCTCCATCAGCAAAGTCCAAAATCCTTCCACCTTCTCCATTTCTCACACCATATCCGTAACCCCCATGAACTCCCTCAAAACCATCCATACTCCTTCCCACATGTCCATTTAGGTCTCCTCCTACCACAACAACTTCCTCATCTTTCACGTTTGCCATCAGCTTCTCTATTGCACACCAGAACTTGGCCTTCTCTTCATCGCTCCGATCAACCTGCGGAGCATATCCCGAGATGACGTTCACCAAGAGCTTTCCAATCATCATTTTCACCATCATCAACCTTTCACTCACTCTAGTCACACTCTCCACACTGTCTACAAACTCTTCAGAAAATAGGACACCAACACCATTCACGCCCTCCGGGCACCCTTGCCACACAAACTTGTATTTCTGTCCCTGCCTACCCTTCACCATTCTCACACCACTTCCCTTCCATCTCATCTCTTGCACACAACATATGTCCACTCTTCTTCTGACCAATACTTCCACCACTTCTCCTCATCTCCATGTCATTGTCCCTACATTCCAAGTCGCAAACCTCAGAAACCGATCTCCACTTAGGGCTGTACCCTGCCCATATGTAGTTGTAATTGTCATGGTTCTCTTTTTGAAGCAATGTTTTTTATGGCCGGATGCACTTCCTGACGCCAACCCTCTTAGTCGTCTCTTACGACATGCAGGGATATGGTGTACCTATTCTAATCCAGAGTACACACTGGGAGACCATACCATACAAATACCCCAACCATACAAATGCTCGATATGTGGTAAAGGTTTCTCTCAAAAAGGCCATTTGAAATTACATATGAGGATGCATACAGGAGAACAACCTTTCAAACGCTCGATATGTGATGAAGGTTTCTCTCATCGCAACAATTTGAAATCACATATGAGGATCCATGCAGGAGAACAGCCTTACAAATGCTCGATATGTGATAAAGGTTTCTCTCGTAGCAGCAGTTTCAAATTACATATGAAGATCCATACAGGAGAACAACCTTTCAAATGCTCGATATGTGATGAAGGTTTCTCTGATAGCAACAATTTGAAATCACATATGAGGATCCATACAGGAGAGCGTCCTCACAAATGCTCGATATGTGATCAAGGTTTCTCCCAAAACAGCAGTTTGAAAATGTATATGAAGATCCATGCAAGAGAACTGAAATCTGAAATGCCAAACAAGTATTTTAGGAAAAGTTTTGCTGAAAAAGGTTTCTTAAATTCACATCGCATTACCCATACCGGGTTGTATGTTCCCCCCTTGTAAGCGATCCTCAGCAATGGGCAAGGTATTCAGTGAACCATTAAGGAGAAAGCTATCATGAAAGCATAAATTCCTTTCAGCATATACCTTGTCAGCGCAATGTCTCAGAGTACCATCTGTAACACCTGACAACAAGATGTTACCCCAAACGTTATGCTGGGTGTCACCAGAATGTCAGCAAACTGGAGTCAGAAGACAACAATAATCTCAAAATTCTAACCCCATGTGCGTCCTTAAACTAAGTTTGAAGAAAATAACAGCTTTTAAAAATGTAAAATTTGTTAATTTGCTTCTCCGTATTCTCATAATAGAGAACTGTTGAAAAATGGAAACCAAAAACTCAAATGGTAACATAACTTAATCTCTCAATCTGATCTTGCATCGTGCTTCTTTCAGTGTCTTCGAGAGGTTGCCAGTTTGTAATTATTGTCTCTGTCCTTGCCATGGATCCAGCCAAGCTCCATTTGAGTTTTTTGATTGTGACCAGTGTTTAGGAATTTTGTTTGCCTTCTTATTTCATTGTTTTTCTTGTCCATTTTTGGTTATGCCCAGATGGCATCTTTCCATGGCAGTTTGAACATCAATTTTTACTCAATCTTTGCTGTTGTCCATGTTTTATTGTCATGTGTGATATGGGGAGAACACCTTTATTGTAAAATTGTTTATCAGAAGAAGACTTCTGCTTATGTTTTTCATGAAAGTTTGATTTTTGAAGGGTTTTGCAATAAAGAAAGGTCATGAAAGCACAAATGCAGTATCTGTGTTATTACCCTGTGCTCACGAAACAAAAGGCAGGGTTAAGCATTCGGGTACGTCATATGTATGTCCGTCGTAAGTATGTACGTATGTGCGTGTCTGCATTTAAAAATCCATTTTCTCGGCAACCGTTGGTCCGATTGACATTAAATATTTAATATGGGAGGGACTCCTCCTGTGGACTATTTTAGTGAATATTATGACGTCACAGGTCATGTGGTGTGGGCGCCATCTTGGAAAAAACAAAAAACTTTGCACCTCTATCTCAAAAACCGCTGCACAGAAATCATTGAGACAGGTCTCATTTCAAAGAACTTTCCATGCAGAATAACATATGTGAATGATAACATCATAGGTTCTGCCGTTTTGACATAATTCGACAAGTAAAAAACTTTATCCAATCAGGATGAAATTTCTTCAGCATCTTCTCGGTATAAATGTATGCAGAAATACAATTATAATGACGTTGTGGGTCACGTGGTTTGGACGCCATATTGTTTTGAGTGAAAAGCCTGAAAAACCACTAAAATCAAACTTTCTCCAAAATGACTGAACAGATCGAGGCCAAACTTTGCAGGCAGAATCGCATACCCATGATGAACAAAAAAGTCAACGAGCATGACGTCATGCGTCACATGGTTTCGAAGTTATGACGATCCCTCATTTTTGATACGATCGAGGGGAAACTTCACAGATGTGTCCAACATATCGGTGTGCTAAAATGACCTTTTGGAATTTGCGATAGGTGACGTGGTTTGGCAGATATAAATACTGAATCGAAAATATTAAAAAAATTATAACTCTTTCACCGCTCCATTGATCGACGTGAAACTTTTATTATAGTAGAGGTAATGAAGTGGAACATATGTGCAAAATTTCAAGATGATTGGATGTACGGTATGGAAGCCAGAAGTTGTTTTTTTGCCTTAAGAAGAAGTCTTCTCTAGTGGGCATGGAATTAATTATCACACTGCACATGACGAGCAGGCAAAGTATGGAGCGACCTCACGGGGTCATTTTGTCCTCAAATAAAATTCTGATTTCAGATTTGTCAATCGCTGAGGTATATTAACACACGACCAGAACGGATTTGGCGAAATTCCAATGATTTTTGACGAAAATATAACATTTGTGTCTGCATTTCAGAAAAGTAAAGTGTGTGCCTTTTCAGCATTTAAAAAATTTAAACGTGGCTCATTGTAAATAACCATATGGGGAATATGGGTTGTTAACAATGTCATTGGTGTCATAATTAAGACGTCATAATTCGACAGGGACAACGCTTAGTCTGATCAGTTTGAAATTTAATTAAGCATGATCTATGCAACAATTATTTAGAGAATATATATTTATGATGTCATCGATCACGTGGTGGTCTTGCAGCCATATTGGATCAAAAACAAAAGAAACGTTAAAAAATAGAAGAGTTGGCTCACACCGAGTTGACTGCGCAGAGTAAGTATTTCATGAATACCATCTAGTTGTGAATGTATCATGGCACATTATGATCTATTGTCTGTCTTTGGGGAGTTTGGAGCTGTCCATATCCTCATAAGTAATCCTGACCAAACCGAGAGTTGTTCACGAAAACAGCTGAAAGCCTTGCAAAACATTTACCATCATGGCATGTCTGCTCTGCATGCCATCACTGATTGCTTCCAAGCAGCTCAGTTGCGCATGTCCCAACGCGGAAGGCCATACAGCTGTGTGCTTCCACATTTTTCTCAACATCAATGACCAATGCATTGTTAATGGAAGGAATACATTAACACAGAGGGAAACTCACCCATTTCCCTCTTCTCATCTCTCTCATCTCTCTCATCAATTCTCTCATTACCTTTTCCTGATCAGGCTGCAGTTCCTCAAGGCAGTGTTCTGGGACATGTGCTTTTTCTAATATTCATCAGTGATCTTTCTGACTCTGGAAAATCTTTATCTTTATGCTGATGACTCCCCCCTCTGCTGTTTCATCTCTCATTCCTAAGATCGACAGTTCCGGACAAAAAGCAGCATCTTAACTCTCTGCACACTTGGACAATAAATACTAGCTGGACAATCACATTGAACATGTCTTTCAATCATGACAAATCGTACACTCTCACTACTTAGGCAGTTAAGACTGAAAAATATGGCGTATCGTTCATTTTTTTCAGGAAAGCACCAAATTTGGCACAGATGTAGTATGGACCTATACAATTGTTTTCCTGAGGGGCGCCCAAAAATTCAGAACCCCTGGTGGCCGCCATATTGAATTTCAACATGACCGCCCTCTGTGACCTATTTCCCTCAATAACTTCTATACTATGAGCGATAACACCACAGTTCCAGTGTCTTACCCCATGTTTTCATGGTCTCTGAATCCAATGAGATAAATTGCATAAAGATTGGCATCCATCATATTTAATTTCAAGATGGCCGCCATGGTGTTTCCATTTTCCTTGAATCTCTCATCGTATTTTAGGTAAAATTTCAATTCCAAGTGATACACATTGTTTTATTGGTCTCTGATAACAATGGAATGGTATTACTTAATCAAAGTTACACACAGTTGCAGTTTTAACTTAAAATATTGTGGGCACTTGAAAGGTGGAGGCTCTCGCACAGACGCGTAGTACTACAAGCACTGTCCATCGCAGTCACACAGTGATGTGCAGGGCAGATTTGCCCTGGAGCATTTACAGTTGCCTTTACAGGCCGACTTACAATGGCAGCTTGTAAGCTCTGAACATGCCTCCTGTATCAGTGGTATTGTGGTCCAAATTGGTGTCCAAGAAGTCCCTGTTTTCATCCAGCCCCAATCAGCTGGTGATGGAAGTTCTGGGTAGGGCACAAGTGCCTGACTCCATACGTGTCCAGCCTGAAAACTCACGTTTTAGGTGTTGTTCGAAGGCGTCTGCTGTTGGGGGAATGTGATCAGTTGTTCTTGCCTTCTTCCTGAACAAGTGTCGGCGCATGTCATTCACTGTCTTTATCTCGGTAGTCCGGTCATAGAGGATGGCAACATATCTTTCTATGCTCTGTAGTTCCATAGTAATAGCGTCCACAGATGTCCTATAAGTGAGAGCATGAAAGGTCTGCGTGATGCTGGGGTATGCCTCCCAAGCCTGCCAGGCTGTCTTTTTCCCAATTCGGGCAAAAAATGACTGTGTCGCAGCCAGTGAAGGCATGAAATAATGGCAAAGACTCGGACTTCCTGCGGCCAAGGCCGGTGGCAATTTTATGGATGGCAAGATAGCGGTAGCTTTTACCAGTGCCAATGGCAATCCAGAGTTCCTCCACACCATGTGACTGGTAGGTAAAGTAGTGTGCTATTGCCAAGACCACAATATCAGAATCTACAGTTCGAATCAATACCAGTTTTCTCCCCTTTTTCACAGCATCCAGGACATGTAAAAGGACTCTTGTATCCGCTTCTTGTTGTGTACATGGGCTCAGGTTCTTGATGTTGGCATCTGGTTGCGATGTTAGCATGCTGTCACCAATAGTTGCATAGATCTCCTTTCCTTTCAAACCATCCACCACCATATGCGATAAGAATCTGAACAACTCCTCCTTGTTTTCATCATTCCGCAAGAAACTTTTCCAGTTCCCTGGTATCTTCGTTGCAGGAAGAATGCGATGGTGCGATCCGGACCCCCTCTCTTGACGTGTGGCAGATTTTAGGCTGTCTGGATGATAGGTGTCCCATACAATGTCTACACGGCTGGTGTCTCGCAGTTGACCTTCAAAGTATGGGCTGAAAATGTTCTGGCCAATGGCCATATTCATAGAAGTTTTTTGCTGAGTCCCCTGGCAGAAGGTGGACAACTGCCGCCCATCAAAGACCTTTGCCTTCACCTGTGGACCCACATGGACAGCAGGGGAAACTTTCTCCAACGATTGTAAGAGGTCCGATTTAGCGCCCTGCCGCATTTTGCCATTGTTGGTGATCGCTGGAGGAAACGCCTTGTTCTCATGGCAGGAGAAGTTGTCCAAGTCTCCTTCTCACCGCTGACTCGCAATGTACAATCGTGAAAACAGATGGCAGTCATTCTTGAGTTCTGCTATCATTCCCTTCACCTTTGATTTACCAACTTGCTTTGGACTATTGAAAAGTGGAAGCTTATTCCGAGAGATTACATCATCTATAGCTTTCTCCTGCTTCTCCAGACGCTCTTCTATGAATGTTTGGTACTGTGTTTTACCAATCTTTTTAACGTGCATGACAGTCTTTCTAACGCTGGATGGCATTATTTCCTTCGATTCAAGTGATAGAAGATCATTGCTGTCATCTTCGAACGGGTTGCCCATCTCCTCAATGGTTGAAACAAGGGAGCGCACATCGTTGGCAAATGCTTGTTGTATACCACCAGTTTGTTCATGGTGTTGGTCCCTTTGCTCCTTCGGCTTGAAGTACAACTCTTCAAACTCTTCGATCATTCGAGCTACCTCAGGGCCCGCTGTCATCCACCTCCTCAGTGCAGCAGGGTTTTCAGTCAGGCCGACCGCTCCAACGTCTCCTTTCACGAGTACATTCAATTGTTCATGAGCCTGATCGAGGCCTATTGATGAGAATTTCCATCCAGTCTTGTTGGCAGTGAATGAGCCCTGGCAGACGTTCTGGTAGACATGTGGACTAGTTTCTCGGAGCGCCACCATATCTCGCACATGAACAGGCAACCATCTGGCATAGTTAGTGTGAGCCATGGAAAAAAAACCAGGATACTAGTTGTGCTGTGGACTCCACATAGAGCTTGAAGTTTGAGCAAAGAATGGATTGCACAAACTGGAAGATGGACGGCTGGAAGTCTAAGACAGTAGACCAGTACAAAAACTGTGGATGGCTATCTCTTTGTCCTGAGAACCAGTCGTCAAAGCTTCTTGGTTGATCTGTGACCTCCAGATACGTTCCATATGCTTTCTTCTGCAAAATGTGTAGTGCGGCTGCTGTGACTTGGTGTGCGTGCCTGGCTTTGCACAAGTTGGATGCATGGATTAGAGAATCAGCTGTACCCACTGTAGTGATGTTAGCCTTGGTTATGGCATTCATCCATCCACTGCCGTCCATGAAATCACCAATTGTCTTGAGGGCAGCCATCTCCGTGTGCAGTGGCCCCAACATCATAACCAATTTGTCTTCACCATAAAGTTCAGGATGACTCCACTGTATCCGCTTGCCAAGTGCACAGAGGGGTTGATCCATCGTGATGACTGGTACTTGCTCTGGATTCAGGAGTTGTGTGGCAGCCTTTACAACTTTTATGACGTGAGTGATCATGGCAACAGATGTTGATTTTTCTCTAAACATTGGCATCAAGGCTGTGGTCGCCTTTGGCTTCACCATCTGATGTAGGTGGCCAGCATGATATGCAGCCCAAGATATGAACTCAAAACGATCTGATTTCCCTGAATCATACCATCTTTTCAGTTCCTCCAACCAGTTTGTCTCCAACTTTCTGTCTTGCACCCATGCATCAGACATTGCCTTTACAGGCCCTTGCGGGTTCGGCATGAAGAGGTGTTTTGGAAAGCCATCACCAGGCAACACACTTGTGTAGGTTGCAGGGAGTGGTTGAATTTGTTTGGGTCCCCCTTTCGATATTATCAATCTTCCACGGTCTTCTCCAGGATCATCCTCTGTTGGGTGCTGGCAGAGCGATATCGCAGTTCCATGGAAGGAATCCTTTGCAGTCACCGAGCTGGGATTGTGGTCGATATTATCTGCTTGTGCTGTCGTGAAAACGCCAGAGCGTAGCTTGGGAGGACAAACACCATCGGCTTCAAACTGTTGAATAGCAGCATTTGCAGCACTCGCTGACAATCCCAGGATGCGGTCGTACGACACACACAGTCCTAGACTATAGAAGCGATCTATGAGCTGCCGACTGCGCGTTTCAAAATGTACTTTTAATGCTATGGAGATTGGTACCGGATTTTCTCGGTCTCTGTTGTGGCGAACGGTTTCCCTTTCCTTTGCTGCTGATTTCACACTATTAAATGCAAGCAACTGTGCAATAGTCCTACCTGCTTTTGCAACTGACTCCTCTTTCCCTGTCTGATGCACAATGCTAGGACCTTATAAAATCATGGTCACCAGAGCTAAGAGAGAACTTGGAATGCTGGCATCTGCGAAAGTCCCATCAAAACAATAATTCCCTTGAAAGATCTGGCTTCTCACTATCTGAGCTGCCCTGGCCAAGTTAATAGCTGCAGCATCGAAGTCGCTTTCGCAAGCTCTCTTCAGAGCTTCCCCAACATCAGTGTCAAAAGCTAGCATCACATCATTACCCTTTTTACTGGCTGACAGGGATGGACAGTATGACAGTAAGCTGTCTTTCAAACGTGTGGAATTCACATTCACATCCTCTCCAACACCAAGGTCTATCAGTCGGTCTTTGTAGATGTTCAATAAATCTGCTAAACTAAAGACAGTGGCAAGACCCTGCTCACACTTCCGTGCCTCTTCAATGTAAGACAATAATTCAGCAAAGGCAATGCTACGACACCTTTGATCCTCTTCCCTGTCTGCTTTGTTAGATTGATGACCTAAGAACACTTTAGAGGCATGGTTGTAAAGTGCACTTAGACACCGCTTATGATACCTAGCCTCAATAGCCACCATATCTCCTCCAGCAAGTTTTCTTAGCAAGTGAGTGTCTTTCAGCATTACAGCATAGCGTCGGACATTTTCGTCTAAACCAAATGTAGAAGCCCTATGGAGTCCAGCATCTCCACCCAGTCCATCACAAAATAAACAAATTGGTTCTGATTGCTCACTAATGTGCGACAGATTGATGAGGCGACGTATTTTCACTGGACTACCTCCCTGCTGTGCTTCTGATCCATCTAATGTCCGCTTCTTGGCAGAGGCATACCTATCAATTTTGGAGACAGAAAGTTTACTTCTGCAGGACTTATGCCATGATGCAGTGTTCGATATCAATGTCATTTCAATGCCATTGCCGTCATCAATGCGATGGAGGTCGATCTTGAATGGATCGTAGCCGTTTTCCTGTGCTAACTTCAGCTGACCATCCAACAACTTGTAGCTCACATCAGCATCCAAGCGTGTGCCCCTCTTTGGCTGTTGAAGCGATTCTGATGTCGTCTCTTGACAAAGGACACGTAGACTCCAGTCAGTTGATGGGATGTCTGGTGGATCATCATAGCTCCCACTAGGGTGAGGTTGAACCAGGGTGAACTTCTTGGACATTTTCTCAATCTGAAAGAAAGAAATAGGACTTGAAAAAATATATATAATTCATACATAAAATAAAAGTGACATAATGGACATGTATTACACAGATAAAGTATTATTATTATTGATTAGATTGTGATTAGATAAACTAATTAAATAATGGCAATCAAACGTTGTGGCAGACACGTCTTACATGGCATACTATAGTATCGAAACATTACATTTGGTGCCACATGTAGTATGGACCTATACAATTGTTTTCCTGAGGGGAGTTCCAGTGTCTTACCCCATGTAACTTTGATTAATTAATACCATTCCATTGTTATCCGAGACCAATAAAACAATGTGTATCACTTGGAATTGAAATTTTACCGAAAATACTATGAGAGATTCAAGGAAAATGGAAACACCATGGCGGCCATCTTGAAATTAAAGATGATGGATGCCAATCTTTATGCAATTGATGCCATTGGATTCAGAGACCATGAAAACATGGGGTAAGACACTGGAACTGTGGTGTTATCGCTCATAGTATAGAAGTTATTGAGGGAAATAGGTCACAGAGGGCGGTCATGTTGAAATTCAATATGGCGGCCACCAGGGGTTCTGAATTTTTGGGCGCCCCTCAGGAAACAATTGTATAGGTCTATACTACATCTGTGCCAAATTTGGTGCTTTCCTGAAAAAATGAACGATTCTTCCTCTTAACTGGCGAACTACTTGACGCTCAGCCTTTTTAAAAGAATGGAACACGGACAAACAACCATTGTCTGGTAATAATAGTGCAAGCTGTATTGCTTTATGGTTTATTCAGTCAGTAAGTTTTCGCTCTCCCGCTCTCTCTGTGCTAATAAACATTTTGTTGATAAAAACCTGTACATGGTTATTAGTCCCCGACCGGTGTACACCGTAGGGGACTGGAGGTTTGCACTCCATCCCTCTGTCTGTCAGTCTGTCGGGCCGTCAGTCCGTCATGCAAAGAACAGCTTTCCGCACTTTTTTCCTAAACTCTTAATGCTTATGATTTCAAACTTGGTACATGGTTTCCTCATGATAAGTTAGAGATCAAGTTCGAACTTCACGTTTCGATCATTTTTGACAAAGTTATGGCACTTTGAACTTTGGGAATTTCTCCAACAGTTTTCCGGACTATAATTTGAGTGCTGTAATTCAGACTACTGTCTTCTGTGACAGTGCCACCCAATGCCGGAAGGGGACATGTATTGCAGCGCAATACTCAGAATGCTTGTTCCCTTTGTCATTTAGTGTGATGGAATGGGCTTTAAAAAATCCGGCAATGGGCCGATTGGGAAACGCATTTAATGCGCCGTTCAAAAATTACGTAACACGTTTCTGGGTCTTGATTAAACCGAACTAATAATTTAACACTCGACACAAAGCCAATGGAAACGTGACGAAGCAAATCTGGGCAGTTCATAATCAGCAGAGGCCTGTTTCGGCCGAATGCACTCATCCCTGCATGAAACAAGATGGCGACCACATCACTTCGTCTTGGCACCATGGTGGGTGGAGTCAAGCGTCTGATGTGGGTGTGGTCCGGCAGCTGTCCAGCCAATGGGTGCACATTTCAAAAATCGCCCCCAAACAAGAATTCAAATAACAGCAGCAACAACAGCAACCATTTTGAATTTTTTGGTGAATTTTCCAACATTGTTTTCTTTATTTTGAAAGATTATTTCCAAACGATGCTGAACATGCATCATCTGGTCAAGGTGATGTTAAACTTGTTTCTCTGTAAACAACATGAATGTATTTTTCTCTGTCCTTTTGAAAAAAAAATTGAATCAACAGGATGTTGTGATGACAAGGAGTCAGGATGTTGTGATGACAAGGAGTCAGGATGGTGTGATGACAAGGAGTCAGGATGTTGTGATGACGAGGAGTCAGAATGTTGTGATGACATGGTGTCAGGATGGCTGAGCGGTCTGAGGTCCTGCGTTCAGGTCGCAGTCTTTTCTGGAGGCGTGGGTTCAAATCCCACTCCTGACATGACTGCTATTTTTAACAACCTCGAGACCTCATCGTTCATCCCAAAGACTTTGAGGAAATTGAAGAACCTTTGCACATTGAGTCACTAAATTGGAAAATCAACTATTTTTGAGGTCAATAGGTCAAAGGTAAACTCAAGGTCAAGCCTCTAAAATCATCAATTTTCATCTGAAAAAGCATCACTTCACATCCTGTTAATCCGAGCTTTGATCAAGATCGTCAATTCTAATCTTGATGAAATGGACAATTTGATGGATCAATGGCAACCTTTTTTGGGGTGGTGGCGGTGGATTTTGCAAGTGTCGTGCTCTGCATGACGTCTTCTTTTTAAAATCAGTCGTTTGGGTCTGCTGCGGGTGTGTAACTTGTCTTTCTCAAAATAATTTTCACTCTACTATGAATAATTATACTTTCCGTAATTCTGACGCTTAATGCAACTGCGTAGTCAGTGTGGCCGAGTGGTCTAAGGTGCTGCGTTAAGCTCGCAGTTTCCCCTGGAGGCATGGGTTCGAATCCCACTCCTGCACATGCTTGTTATGACACCCTCAATGACATCGTGGTTGGAGTGTCTTCCCTGAGTGTGCGAGGTCAGCGCTTGGAGCCCTGGCTGAGTCAGCACCAGGCAAGCTTGAAAGGGCTTGTGCTGCTTCCTTGCTCAACACTCAGCATTTTAAAAAGAAAGGAACACGGACAAACGACCATTGTCTGGTAATAATAGTGCAAGCTGTATTGCTTTATGGTTTACTCAGTCAGTAAGTTTTCGCTCTCCCGCTCTCTCTGTGCTAAAAAACATTTTGTTTATAAAAACATGTTCATGGTTATTAGTCCCCGACCGGTGTACACTGCAGGGGACTGGAGGTTTGCACTCCGTCCCTCCGTCTGTCGGTCCGTCAGTCCGTCAGTCCGTCACACAAAGAACAGCTTTCCGCCCTTGTTTCCTAAACTCTTAATGCTTATGATTTCAAACTTGGTACATGGTTTCCTCATGGTAAGTTGCAGATCAAGTTCGAACTTCACCACGTTTCGATCATTTTTGACAAAGTTATGGCACTTTGAACTTAGGGAATTTCTCCAACAGTTTTCCGGACTATAATTTAAGTGCGTTAATTCATAATACTGTCTTCTGTGACTGTGCCGCCCAATGCCGGGAGGGGACATGTATTGCAACGCAATACTCCGAATGCTTGTTCACTTTGTCATTTAGTGTGATGGAATGGGCTTTAAAAATCCGGCAATGGGCCGATTGGGAAACGCATATAATGCGCCGTTCAAAAATTACGTAACACGTTTCTGGGTCTTGATTAAAACGAACTAATAATTTAACACTCGACACAAAGCCAATGGAAACGTGAGGAAGCAAAGCTCGGCAGTCCATAATCAGCAGAGGCCTGTATAGGCCGAATGCACTCATCCCTGCACGAAACAAGATGGCGACCATATCACGAAAGTCTTGGCACTATGGTGGGTGGAGTCAAGCGTCAGATGTGGGTGTGGTCCGGCAGCTGTCCGGCCAATGGGTGCACATTTCAAAAATCGACCCCCAACAAGAATTCCAATCACAGCAGCAACAACAGCAACAACAGCAACCATTTTGAATTTTTTGGTGAATTTTCCAACATTGTTTTCTTTATTTTGAAAGATTATTTCCAAACGATGCTGAACATGCATCATCTGGTCAAGGTGATGTTAAACTTGTTTCTATGTAAACAACATGAATGTATTTTTCTCTGTCCTTTTGAAAAAAAAATTGAATCAACAGGATGTTGTGATGACAAGGAGTCAGGATGTTGTGATGACAAGGAGTCAGGATGTTGTGATGACAAAGAGTCAGGATGTTGTGATGACAAAGAGTCAGGATGTTGTCATGACACGGTGTCGGGATGGCTGAGTGGTCTAAGGCGCTGCGTTCAGGTTGCAATCTCTTCTGGAGGCATGGGTTCAAATCCCATTCCTGACATTATTGTAATTTTTAACAACCTGGAGACGTCATCGTTCACCCCAAAGACTTTGAGGAAATTGAAGAACATTTGCACATTGAGTCACTAAATTGGAAAACCAACTATTTTTGTGGTCAAAAGGTCAAAGGTAAACTCAAGGTCAAACATCTAAAATCATCAATTTTCATCTGAAAAATCATCAATTTTCACCTGAAAAATCGTCACTTCACATCCTGTTAATCAGAGCTTTGATCAAGATCATCAATTTTAATCTTGATGAAATGGACAATTTGATGGATCAATGGCAACCTTTTTTGGGGTGGTGGGGGTGTATTTTGCAAGTGTCGTGCTCTGCATGGTGTCTTATTTTTAAAATTAGTCGTTTGGGTGTGCTGTGGGTGTGCAACTTCTTTCTCAAAACAATTTTCACTCTACTATGAAAAATTATACTTTCCATAATTCTGACGCTTAATGAGACCATGTAGTCAGGGTGGCCAAGTTGTCGAAGGTGCTGCGTTAAGGTCGCAGTCTCCCCTGGAGGCGTGGTTCGAATCCTCACTCCTGACATGATTGCTTTGACACTCCCAATGACGTCGTGGTTGGAGTGTCCTCTCTGAGTGTGCGAGGTCAGTGTTTGGAGTCCTGGCTGAGTCAGCCCAAGCAAGCTTAAAAGAGTTTGTGCTGCTTCCTTGCTTGAGGCTCAGCATTTTAAAAAGAATGGAACACGGACAAACAACCATTGTCTGGTAATAATAGTGCAAGCTGTATTGCCTTCTGGTTTATTCAGTCAGTACGTTTTCGCTCTCCCGGTCTCTCTGTGCTAATAAACATTTTGTTTATGAAAACATGTGTTGTGAAAAACCAATCGAGTCCACAACTTTAGTCCATCTGTTGGTTTAATTCCATTAAGACCTTGACATCATTCTGTAAATACAGGAAATGCAATAGGAATAAGGTTTGGCATCACATGCGTCAATCCATAACATTCAATGCAAGCAAGCTTAATATTCTATGCAGGCGTACCAATTGCGAGTCTACTAGGTGTAACATGTCACAGGAGAGGTCCCCCTGAGCACCGGCCGCAGTGGGTCTTATAGCCGCACCCCTAGCGGTGTCAGCGAGCAACGAGCATCACCTGGGTTCAGCATTAGTACGAATACGATTTCACTACATTCACCCCACCGTTAGAATTACACTGCAGAGCAGCTAGAATCGAGCGTGCGTCAGCATTAACAGGGTGTGGAATATGGTATCAGTCGATCCAACCATACCGGTCCGGGCAGCGAATTTCTCTGCCAGCAAGCGTCCGAAATTCCCCGAGTACGGCATCACGTATCCCAGAGACCCCGGCGTCGGAGGAGCTACTGGAGTCAGGTGATGAAGGGGGTACCGCCAAGCCTACGGGCACGGGTAGATGTGGCGAAGGGAGGTTCGGCAGACTTTCAGCGACGGAAGAGTCGGAAGAGTCCATAGTCTCATAGATTGGTTCGATTGGTTCGTCCGATTCCCTACAAGGGTCAGCGAGCCCACATGGGGCAAGATGACATATGGAGACAGTGGTCTCACGTCCATCAGCCGTCATCACACGAGCATGCTCAGGATTAGCCTGGAGTATCTGCACTTTGTCCACTAAGGGGTCGTACTTGCTCGTGCAAACCGCCCATTTGAGGTAGGCCGGCCCGGGCTCAGCGAGCCAACTGGGTAAAGACCGCATACACCCCGTGCTCCTTGGGTGGTGGAAAAGTCTCTCGTGGGGAGTCTGGTTGGTGACCTTACACAGTAGAGCCCTGATTGAGTTCAACGCCGCAGGTAGCGACCAAGCCCATTTATCGAGGCCCCGGCTGAGGGTCCGGAGGTTGAGAATGACGGCCCTCCATATAATCCCGTTGAAGCGTTCGATCTGCCCATTTGCCTGGGGTCTGTACGGCGTGGTGTAACTAGAAGCGATGTTATTTTGGAGCAGATAGCCTCGCACTTCCTGAGACAAGAAGACCGCACCCCGATCAGTATGCACATAGGCCGGGTACCCGAACATAGAGAACAAATTCTGTAAGCATCGCATTACAGTGGCAGCAGTCATGTCCACGCACGTATAAGCGAAGGGAAATCGCGAGTACTCATCGACGACAGTGATCAGATAGCGAGAGTTACTCGACACCGGCAATGGGCCCTTGAAATGCATCACCAAGCGTTCCCACGGCCTCGTAGCCCTAACCAGAGTCCCCATGGGAGGGTTATAGAAACGCGGTTTGATTTCCGCGCATATAGCGCAGTCGCGACAGATACGGTGGATATCGTCAAACGAGTATGGCAGATTGCTGCGCCACACAAAATGAGCGAAACGCGTTACGTGTGGATGCCCGCAGTGGCATGCAGCGCGCGTAAGCCCTCCAAAGTGGCGATACCCACGCACGTAGCCGGTCTCGATAATGCATCGGCGGCCTGGTTATCCTTCCCCGGGCGGTATTTGATAGTGTAGCAGAAGTCGGCAAGCTCTATACGCCAGCGAGTGATTTTCTCATTCTTAATGCGCTGGGCGTGTAATGTGTCGTACATGAACGCAACACTTTGCTGGTCCGTGATGATTTGGAAACATCACCCAAGTAAATACGGGCGCCATCGCTGAATAGACTAGACGATCGCATACGCTTCCTTTTCGACAGACGAATGTCTCCGCTCAGCGGAGGTAAGAGTCCGTGAAAAGAAAGCCACCGGACACCCTCCTTGGGAGAGGGTCGCCGCGATGGCCTGATCCGAGGCATCACTTTCGAGGACGAAAGATCCGCTCTCGTCGATCGTCGCCACAGCAGCACTGGCGATGTCGGCCTTAAGGCCTCCAAAGGCCGCCAATGCGGCCGGACGCAGAGGGAATGTGTCACAGGCCACAAGTGGGCGCATTTTCGCAGAGAAATTTTGGACCCATTTTGAGTAATGGGCGAATAGCCCGAGAAACACTTCAGGGACGCCCGATCGCTGGGAGGGGCCATGTCGAGCAAATGTCGCAGACACTCCTTTTCCGGAGCGACAGAGCCATGGGTCACAGTGTACCCCAGAAGATATATCTTGCGTAGAGAGTGTTGACACTTATCCTCGTTCATGGTTAAGTGATACCTCTGCGCGACCTTGAGGAAGCGCTTCAGATTAGCATCATGGTGCCCTTGGTCATACCCACAAACCGTAAGATTGTCTAGGTAGACGAAAACATCGGTTAAGTTCTCCCTTGCAATGAGGTCATCCATGGCCCTCTGGAAACACGTGACCCCGTTCGTCACCCCAAAAGGCAATCGAGTAAACTGGTACAACCAGTGCCCCGACTCAAATGCGGTATAGATACGATCTGCCCTAGAGATGGGGATCTGATGGTACGCACTACGGAGATCGAGAGTGCTGTAGACCGAGTACTGGGCCACCTGTCGCACCAGCGCGTCCATCCCCGGAAGGGGGTAGGCATCCAGCTGTGTAAAGTGGTTAATCGTTTGGGAATAGTCGATTACCATGCATCTGCGGTGTGCATCGCTTCGCACCACCAAGACCTGGGCTTGCCACGGCGACCGGCTAGGTTCTATGATATCGTCTTTCAAGAGCTGAGCCGTTTCGTCCGCAATGAATTGCATGTCTGCTCGAGAGTAGCGCCGTGATTTTACCGCTACAGGGGTACAGTCGGAGGTTAGATTGGGGAACAGCGAAAGCGGCTGGATTTCCATTTTCGCTCGGGCACACACAGCAAGCGCATCAGCCCCCACAACAAGCATGTCAGGCCCACCAAACTCCATTTCCATACGTCCATGTCGCTTAAGAAAATCGTGTCCAAACAGAATATCAGCACATAAAGCAAATAAGACCATAAGGTGTACATCTGGGAAAACCCGTCCCTTTATCACGAGTTTCAACCGGCATTCCCCCTTCGTGCTGAGTCGAAGTCCATGGGAAGCCATGAAGATCCGTCTCATAGACCTCAAGACCTGCCAACCATGCCTGTGCACTAGTCGCTGGTCGATAAAACTATCCGTAGACCCTGTATCCACCAAGGCACGCACACAATGGCCCTATACCATGAGGGGAATAAGGGCTTGAGCCAGGCCGGACGAGCCTGCTGGGAGTGAGACCGAACCTCCCGAGTGGGTCGGCCTCGCATCGCGGGTGGATCCCATGCCAGCGGCAGTTTTCCGGGCGTCAGAGGGTGCCCGTGGAGTCTCATATAAGTTGTCAGGGTGTGTTCCCATGCAATCTGCAGTTTTGCGGTCATTGCCGGAGTATTCGTTGTTCATGGGGAATCTGTTAAACCATCAGAGAGCTTTCCCATGCATTCCATTGCTTTGCGATTCAAAATCGCCGTTTGATGAGTATGGGCCTCCGTAGTATTCAAAATCGCCGTATGACGATTCAAAATCGCCGTTTGACGAGTATGGGCCTCCGTAGTATTCGAAATCGCCGTTTGACGAGTATGGGCCTCCGTAGTATTCGAAATCGCCGTTTGACGAGTGTGGGCCACCGTAGTTGGTACCGAACTCGTGGCGCCGCCAGTGGATGCTGTACGCTCTTGAGAGACACGACGAGAATGTACCGCTGGGGCTTGGCGAGGCTCCAAAGCCCCTCGCGTGGCCCGGAGTCTGGTCAAGGACGCATGTGCCATGCCCGATTGAGGATGAGACTGTTGTGGCTGTTCGGTGTCTCTCGCCAAGGTCGATTGAGCGACCAGGGACCCACGAGGAGGGACCCTGTCCTTCAAAGCCGGGTAAGGCACCGTGTTCCGAGCTCGGCTCGTAGGCTCTGCAATGAGCCCATTCAAGATCGCGTGCGGCCCCGGGCCGCGTGCGGTTTTCCGGCACACTTTTGCGTAGTACCCCTTTTGCGAGCACAAATGGCATATGGCGTCCCGAGCCGGACACACTGTCTGGAGATGTCGTTGTCCCCCACAGAAGTAGCATGTGGCTCCGCGTAAGGCCTTGGGTCTGGTCGTAGCGGCAGCCATCAGGACCGGATCCTCCTCCAGATCATCCTGGAGTTCTGCGAGCAGTTCCGCTCCCTCGGCGGTGGCACTCTCCGGCCATGCGTGTAGCGAGGTTCCCGCCAAGAGGCGCGTGCGATCATAGGCGTTCGACTGCAACCACGCTTCAGTGTGTACCTTTCCTTGCGCGAGTGCCGCCGTGAAGGTCAGGTCGGTCTTCTCCAGGAGTTTGAGCCTTAGGTCCTGAGAGGAGACCCCGGCGACGAAAGCGTCTAGGAGAAGGTCATCCTGAGCCTGCTCATGAGTCCGTGGCTCCCGGGTGCTGTCCAGCAGGAGTTGCCGGAGCTCCTGGGCATAGTGATCCATCGGCTCGTTGGGTTGCAGGCATCGTGATAATAGCAAATGCCGAGCATACACGGGGCTCTTTTCCTTTATGTACAATCGTTTGAGCTCCGCAATAGCTAGGTCATACGTCGCACATTGTGCAATACTGTTGTACACCTTGTAGTCGACTTTGGAGTGCAGCGTTGCTAGCTTCGCGGCAGCCGTCGGCTCGGTCTCAGGCTCAGCAAAATGGTTCTCCAATGTTTTCAGCCAGTGCTTCAGTTGCAATCCACCATCCGAGGCTTGCGGGTCGGCGCAGAATTGTGTGACCAACAACGTCTCGTTGCCCGCCATGTCCGTAGTTCTTTAATGGATTTAAGTGTTATGAAAAACCAATCGAGCCCACAACTTTAGTCCATCTGTTGGTTTAATTCCATTAAGACCTTGACATCATTCTGTAAATACAGGAAATGCAATAGGAATAAGGTTTGGCATCACATGTGTCAATCCATAGCATTCAATGCAAGCAAGCTTAATATTCTATGCAGGCGTACCGTTAGCGAGTCTGCTAGGTGTAACATGTCACAGGAGAAGTCCCCCTGAGCACCGGCTGCAGCGGGTCTTATAGCCGCGCCCCTAGCGGTGTCAGCGAGCAACGAGCATCACCTGGGTTCAGCATTAGTACGAATACGATTTCACTACAACGTGTACATGGTTATTAGTCCCCGACCGGTGTACACCGTAGGGGACTGGAGGTTTGCACTCCGTCCCTCCAACTGTCAGTCTGACGGAGGGACGGAGTCCGTCACGCAGTCAGTCCGTCACACAAAGAACAGCTTTCCGCACTTTTTTTCCTAAACTCTTAATGCTTATGATTTCAATCTTGGTAAATGGTTTCCTCATGATAAGTTACAGATCAAGTTCGAACTTCACGACGTTTCGATCATTTTTGACAAAGTTATGGCACTTTGAACTTTGGGAATTTCTCCAACAGTTTTCCAGACTATAATTTGAGTACGGGAATTAGTCCCCGACCGGTGTACACCGGAGGGGACTATAGGTTTGCACGCTGTCCCTCCATCCGTCAGTCCGTCACACAAAGAACAGTTTTCCGGACTTTTATTCTAAACGCTTAACGCTAATGATTTCAAACTTGGTACATGACGGTCACTTGGTAAACTTGGTACTTGGGACCTCATGATAAGTTACAGGTCAAGTTCGAACTTCACGACGTTTCGATCATTTTTAACAAAGTTATGGCACTTTGAACTTTGGTAATTCTGATAATTCTGATGATCCTTCACTCAGTGCCATTTTAAGTTTTAATTTCCTTTAAAAACCAATTTCTCTGCATTAATAGGACCGATTGAGATAAAATTTTCACCATATGATGGACTCGGTCTGTAGAATATTTTAATGGTAATTATGACGTCACAGATCACGTGCTTCGGCCGCCATATTGTTTTTGAAACCCCTTTTTCTCTGCAACGGCTGAACAGATCGAGGCATGACGTCATGCGTCACATGGTTTCAGAGTTATGACGTTTTTAAGCATGGACCTTTAAAACCGAGCTCCTCCCTCATTTTTGATCCAATCGAGGGGAAACTTCACAGATCTGTTCAGCACTAAAATGTCCTTTTGGAATTTCCAATAGGGCACATCGTTTGGCAGATATCGTTAATTAAACGAAAATATAAAAAAAAAGAAAAAGGATATCTCTTGTTTATTCTCGAGTTCTCCTCAAGCCGCACTGCATGTCCTCAGCCTCGTCTCACGAACGTCAACGGCGTGACACAGCGCGTTTTCCGGAGGGGCGGAGCCAAGCCAAGCAACATATATATATATATATATATATATATATATATATTTATATATATATATATATATATATATATATATATATATATATATATATATATATATATATATATATATATACACATCGATCATTGATCGTGAACCAAAAAATATAATAAATTACTGATGGTTTCAGAGTTATGACGTTTTTAAGCATGAACCTTTAAAACCGAGCCCCTCCCTCATTTTGATCCAATCGAGGGGAAACTTCAAAAATCTGTTCAGCATGTCAGTCTACTAAAATGTCCCTTTGGAATTTGCGATACGGCACGTGGTTTGGCAGATATCGTTAATTAAACGAAAATATTTTTTTAAATGGATATCTCTTGAATCGCCAGTACCTCAGACAGTGAGTTGGTAATAATCTATCTATAATTCCAGTAATCTCTGTGTGTGGTCTGTGACCGCTGTTTCTCGACAACCACGGGTCCGATATACTTGAAACTTGCCAGGTATATTGCTGGGGACCTGAGGATGTGCCTTTTCGAGGTTTCATATTAATCGGAGAAGTAGTTACCGAGCTATGTCCAAAAAACGATTCAACCAATCAGAGAGCAGCGAGCTATCACGTGTGCCGAACGTGGCGAACAGACTCTGCCTCGGATGGCACATTTGAGAGCGTATTCATTTATTTCCCGTTGGCAAACTATGTTGGCGCTATGTTGGCATTAAACTATGTTTTAAAACTAATTAAAACTAATTTGCGATTCTTTCGCTTTCCTGCGCGTTTGTGCACGCTATGGCGATTTCTTTACCAAACTCCGCAAGCCGTTCGCTTTGGACCAAACCATTTCATGTAAATAGAGGGGGGGGGGATTGTCACCGTACTCGCAAGCCGTTCGCTTTGGACCAAACCATTTCATGTAAATAGAGGGGGGGGGGGGGGATTGTCACCGTACTCGCAAGCCGTTCGCTTTGGACCAAACCATTTCATGTAAATAGAGGGGGGGGGGGGTTGTCACCGTACTCGCAAGCCGTTCGCTTTGGCTTTGCGAATGGACCAAACCATTTCATGTAAATAGAAGGGGGGGGGGATATAATTTTAGATATATATATAGTACGGGCATGCCCTAGTTTATATAATTCACACAGTGCAATACGTGCAGGCCGCTCCACGGAGCGACCTTGCGGGCTTATCAACGAGGTGAGGCGTGACACACGTGTCTCAGCACACCTCAGGTCAAGTTAAAAACCAGCATCAACCGTGCATAAATTTGCATATTCCATCATTTTTGACAAAGTTATGGCACTTTGAACTTTGGTAGGGGACATGTATTGCAGCGCAATACTCAGAATGCTTGTTCATAATACTGTCTTCTGTGATAGTGCCACCCAATGCCGGGAGGGGACGTGTATTGCAACGCAATACTCAGAATGCTTGTTCACTTTGTCATTTAGCGTGATGGAATGGGCTTTAAAAAATCCGGCAATGGGCCGATTGGGAAACGCATATAATGCGCAGTTCAAAAATTACGTAACACGTTTCTGGGTCTCGATTAAACCGAACTAATAATTTAACACTCGACAAAAGCCAATGGAAACGTGACGAAGCAATGCTGGGCAGTCCATAATCAGCAGAGGCCTGTTTTGGCCGAATGCACTCATCCCTGCACGAAACAGGAAAGCGACCATATCACTTCGTCTTGGCACTATGCTGGGTGGAGTCAAGCGTCAGATGTGGGTGTGGTCCGGCAGCCGTCCAGCCAATGGGTGCACATTTCAAAAATCGACCCCCAACAAGAATTCCAATAACAGCAGCAACAACAGCAACCATTTTGAATTTTTTTGTGAATTTTCCAACATTGTTTTCTTTAATTTGAAAGATTATTTACAAACGATGCTGAACATGCATCATCTGGTCAAAGTGATGTTAAACTTGTTTCTCTGCAAACAACATGAATGTATTTTTCTCTGTCCTTTTGAAAACGAAATTGAATCAACAGGATGTTGTGATGACAAGGAGTCAGGACGTTGTGATGACAAGGAGTCAGGATATTGTGATGACAAGAAGTCAGGATTTTGTGATGACAAGGAGTCAGGATTTTGTGATGACATGGTGTCAGGATGGCTGAGCGGTCTACAGCACGGCGTTCAGGTCGCGGTCTCTTCTGGAGGCGTGGGTTCAAATCCCACTCCTGATATGATTATTTTTTTTAACAACCTCGAGACGTCATCGTTCATCCCAAAGACTTTGAGGAAATTGAAGAGCGTTTGCACATTGAGTCACTAAATTGGAAAACCAAATATTTTTGAGGTCAAAAGGTCAAAGGTAAACTCAAGGTCAAACCTCTAAAATCATCAATTTTCATCTGAAAAATCATCAATTTTCACCTGAAAAATCGTCACTTCACATCCTGTTAATCAGAGCTTTGATCAAGATCGTCAATTTTAATCTTGATGAAATGGACAATTTGATGGATCAATGGCAACCTTTTTTGGGGCGGTGGGGGTGGATTTTGCAAGTGTCGTGCTCTGTATGGCGTGTTCTTTTTAAAATTAGTCGTTTGGGTCTGCTGCGGTTGTGTAACTTGTCTTTCTCAAAATAATTTTCACTCTACTATGAATAATTATACTTTCCATAATTCTGACACTTAATGAGACCATGTAGTCAGGGTGGCCGAGCAGTCTAAGGCGCTGAGTTAAGGTCACAGTCTCCCCTGGAGGCATGGGTTCGAATCCCACTCCTGACATGATTGTTTTGACACTCTCAATGACGTCGTGGTTGGAGTGTCCTCTCCGAGTGTGGGAGGTAGGTGTTTGGAGTCCTGGCTGAATCAGCCCAAGCACGTTTAAAAGAGCTTGTTCTGCTTCCTTGCTTGACACTCAGCATTTTTAAAAGAATGGAACACGGACAAAAAAACATTGTCTGGTAATAATAGTTCAAGCTGTATTGCGTTATGGTTTATTTAGACAGTAAGTTTTCGCTCTCCCGCTCTCTCTGTGCTAATAGACATTTTGTTCATAAAAACCTGTACATGGTTAATAGTCCCCGACCGGTGTACACCATGGGGTACTGGAGGTTTGCATTCCGTCCCTCCGTCTGTCAGTCTGTCGGGCCGTCAGTCCGTCACGCAAAGAACAGTTTTCCGGACTTTCCCATGGAATGGGCTTTAAAAAATCCGGCAATGGGCCGATTGGGAAACGCATATATGGCGCCGTTCAAAAATTGCGCAACACGTTTCTGGGTCTTGATGAAAACGAACTAATAATATCGGCCACAATATCACCGACATCATATAAAGCTGGCGGCATTAAATGCTGTATATTTATTTATATTTATTTAAATTTATATTTTATATTTATTTATATTTATATTTATATTTATTTGTATATTTATATTTATGCTCCGCCAATGTTTGCCTCATGCATATCATGCTCCACCCATGTTTTCCTCATCACATATTCAATTCATGCTCCACCCATGTGTTGTGTCATCGGACGTCGTCATCCTCGCATCATATCCGCTGAAGTGGCTGCTGCTGATTATTTCGCTTTGGACGTTGGATTTATGTGATGAAAGTTTGGTTTTTTACCGTCGCATTTGGAGTGTTTTATTATGAAGCAAAAGTGATTTAAAACCTCTGAGCGTTGGTAAGCCGCCTGAAACGTTCCTTGTTCAAAATAATCGACACGAGGGCCGTTCCGGGATATTCAGAGCTTATAGTTATAATTGATCAAAAATCCAGAGAGGAGGGGAGGGGAGGGGGGGGAATGCGCACCCCATGCACCCTCATCCTGGATCGAAGGGGGCAAGGGTACGCACCCCCTACACCCCTCTGGATCCGTCCCCTGCCCTGCCCTGTCATGTGACCAATTCCTCAGCTCTGATTGGCATATGTTTGAGCGGACATACAGACGGACAAACTGTTCTTGACGGCTTTGCTCTCTGGGCGACGCCATAAAAAAACAATTTCAATTTGTGTGGATGGTGTACCGACAGACCCATGGTGGAACTGTAAACTCCCGTCGAACCTGAGGTAGATATAATAACAATAACAATAAAAATAATACGACAACAAAAATAAATAATAATATCGAAACGAAACGCCACACATTTTATTTACTGACCACGCCCCCTTTGTTTGTCGCCTGACGTCACCACATAAATCATTGTGACCTGACGGCAAATCGAAATGTGTTAACAGAATGCGTGTTACGAGCTTCAGTGTGACACACGTTCTATGTGTGAGTGCGATTAAAATCATTCCGTTTATTTATTGAGTGTGTTCGTCTTTCCATGAAGGACAAAGGTTGAAGGTGGTCGAAGGTGAGTCTGGTCAATCGAAGTCGTCGGTCGAGCTCGCAATTTCCCGTCAATGACGTCATGTGGGCATTTTACATCTTTTTTATTCTTCTGAAATATTTTGCCTTTGATTGATATCCTCGCAGTTAGAAGCGATAACATATCTGGTGTTCATCGATCGTCCCTCGCTTAGGATTGGACGTTAAGCTGGTTGTCCCTCATGCATGTTTGTCGGTTGCACCTCATAAAAACTGTCATGGTCGCTCCACGCTCAATTTAAGTGCAACACCACCAACAACAACAACAACAACAACAACAACAACAACAACTGTAGTGAAATCGTATTCGTACTAATGCTGAACCCAGGTGATGATCGTTGCTCGCTGACACCGCTAGGGGCGCGGCTATAAGACCCGCTGCGGTCGGTGCTCAGGGGGACTTCTCCTATGACATGTTACTCTAGTGGACTCGCTAACGGTACGCCTGCATAGAATATTAAGCTTGCTTGCATTGAATGTTATGGATGGACCAATGTGATGCCAAACCTTATTCCTATTGCATTTCCTGTATTACAGAATGATGTCATGGTCTTAATGGAATTAAACCACCAGATGGACTAAAGTTGTGGACCCGACTGGTTTTTCACAACACTTAATTCCATTGAAGATCTACCAACATATAGGGCAACAAGACGCTGGTGGTCACACCATTCTGCGCCGACCCGCAAGCCTCGGATGGTGGATTGCAACTGAAGCACAGGCTCAAAACGTTGGAGAATCATTTCGCTGAGCCTGAGACCGATCCGACGGCTGTCGCGAAGCTAGCAATGCTTCACTCTAAAATCGACTACAAGGTGTACAATAGCATCGCACAATGCGCGACGTATGACCTTGCGATTGCGGAGCTCAAACGATTGTACATAAAGGAAAAGAGCTCGGTGTATGCTCGGCACTTGCTCCTAACGCGACGCCAGCAACCCAATGAGCCAATGGATCACTATGCCCAGGAGCTCCGGCAACTCTTGCTGGACAGCATCCGGGAGCCACGGACTCACGAGCAGGCTCAGGATGACCTGCTCTTAGACGCCTATGTCGCTGGGGTTTCCTCTCAGGACCTAAGGCTCAAACTCCTGGAGAAGACCGACCTGACCTTCGCTGCGGCACTCGAGCAAGGAAAGGTACACACTGAAGCGCGGTTGCAGTCGAACGTCTATGATCGCACGCGCCTCTTGGCGGGAACCTCGCTCCACGCACGGCCGGAGAGTGCTACCGCCAAGGGAGCGGAACTGCTCGTGGAACTCCAGGATGCTCCGAAGGAGGATCCGGTCCTGATGGCTGCCGCAACAGCCAGACCCAAGGCCTTACGCGAAGCCACCTGCTATTTCTGTGGGGGACAACGTCATTTCCGGGCCGTGTGTCCGGCTCGGGACACCATATGCCATTCGTGCTTGCAAAAGGGGCACTACACGAAAGTGTGCCGGAAAACCGCACGCGGCTCGCGGCCATGCGCGACCTTGAATGGGCTCATTGCGGAGCCTACGTGCCGAGCTAGGAACACGGCGCCTTACCCGGCTTTGAAGGACAGGGCCCCTCTTCGCGGGCCCCTGGTCGCTCAATCGACCTTGGCAAGAGTCACCGAACAGCCACAACAGTCTCATTCTCGATCGGGCACGGCACATGCGTCATTGACCAGACTCCGGGCCAGGCGAGGGGCTTTTGAGCCTTGCCAAGCCCCAGCGGTACGTTCTCGTCGTGTCTCTCAAGAGCGTACGGCGTCCACTGGCGGCGACACGAGTTCGGTACCAACTACGGTGGTCCTCACCCGTCAAACGGCGATTTCGAATACTACGGAGGCCTTTCCCCGTCAAAATCGTCAAACGGCGATGTTGAATACTACGGAGGCCTATACCCGTCCAAATCGTCAAATGGCGATTTTGAATCGCAAAATACAGGAATGCATGGGAAAGCTCTCTGATGGCTGATTCCCCATGGACAATGCTCCAGCAACGACCGCGAAACTGCAGATTGCATGGGAACACACCCTGACAACTCATACGAGACTCCACGGGCACCCTCTGATGCCCAGAAAACTGCCGCTGGCATAGGATCTGCCCGCGAGGCGAGGCCGACCCACTCGGGAGGTTCGGTCCCACTCCCAGCAGGCTCGTCCGGCCTGGCTCAAACCCTTATTCCCCTCATGGTCGAAGGCCATTGTGTGCGGGCCTTGGTGGATACAGGGTCTACGGATAGATTTATCGGCCAGCGACTAGTGCACAGGCATGGTTGGCAGGTCTTGAGGTCTACGAGACGGATCTTCATGGCTTCCCAAGGACTTCGACTCAGCACGAAGGGGGAATGCCGATTGAAACTCGTGATAAAGGGATGGGTTTTCCCAGATGTACACCTTATGGTCTTACCTGCTTTATGTGCTGATATTCTGTTAGGACACGATTTTCTTCAGCGACGTCGACGTCTGGAAATGGAGTTTGGTGGGCCGGACACGCTTGTTGTGGGGGCTGACGCGCTTGCTGTGTGTGCCCTAGCGAAAATGGAAATCCAGCCGCTTTTGCTGTTCCCCAATCTAACCTCCGACTATACCCCTGTCGCGGTAAAATCACGGCGCTACTCTTGGGCAGACATGCAATTCATTGCGGACGAAACGGCTCAGCTCTTGAAAGACAGTATCATAGAACCTAGCCGGTCGCCGTGGCGAGCCCAGGTCTTGGTGGTGCGAAGCGATGCACACCGCAGACGCATGGTAATCGACTATTCCCAAACGATTAACCGCTTTACACAGCTGGATGCCTACCCCCTTCCGGGGATGGACGCGCTGGTGCGACAGGTGGCCCAGTACTCGGTCTACAGCACTCTCGATCTCCATAGTGCGTACCATCAGATCCCCATCTCTAGGGCAGATCATCCTCGAAAGTGATGCCTCGGATTAGGCCATCGCGGCGACCCTCTCCCAAGGAGGGCGTCCAGTGGCTTTCTTTCCACGGACTCTTACCTCCGCTGAGCGGCGACATTCGTCTGTCGAAAAGGAAGCGTATGCGATCGTCGAGTCTATTCAGCGATGGCGCCCGTACTTACTCGGGCGATGTTTCCAAATCATCACGGACCAGCAAAGTGTTGCGTTCATGTACGACACATTACACGCCCAGCGCATTAAGAATGAGAAAATCACTCGCTGGCGAATAGAGCTTGCCGACTTTTGCTACACTATCAAATACCGCCTGGGGAAGGATAACCAGGCCGCCGACGCCTTATCGAGACCGGCTACCTGCGCGGGTATTGCCACTTTGGAGGGCCTACGCGTGCTGCATGCCACTGCAGGGCATCCGGGCATAACGTGTTTCGCTCATTTTGTGCTGCGTGGCAATCTACCATACTCGATTGACGATATCCACCATATCTGTCGCGACTGCGCTATATGCGCGGAAATCAAACCGCGTTTCTATAAGCCACCCATGGGGACTCTGGTTAGGGCTACGAGGCCGTGGGAATGCTTGGCGATGGATTTCAAGGGCCCATTGCCGGTGTCGAGTAACTCTCGCTATCTGCTCACTATCATCGATGAGTACTCGCGATTCCCCTTCGCTTATACGTGCATGGACATGACTGCTGCCACGGTAATGCGATGCTTACAGAACTTGTTCGCTATGTTCGGGTACCCGGCCTATGTGCATACCGACCGGGGTGCGGTCTTCTTGTCTCAGGAGGTGCAAAGCTGTCTGCTCCAAAATAACATCGCTTCTAGTTACACCACACCGTACAGACCCTAGGCGAATGGGCAGATCGAACGCTTCAACAGGATTATATGGAGGGCCGTGATGCTCCACCTCCGAACCCTCGGCCGGGGCCTCGATAAATGGGCTTGGTCGCTACCTGCGGCATTGAACTCGATCAGGGCTCTCCTGTGCATGGCCACCAACCAGACTCCCCACGAGCGACTTTTCCACCACCCCAGGAGCACGTGGTGTATACGGTCTTTACCCAGTTGGCTTGCTGAGCCCGGGCCAGCCTACCTCAAATGGGCGGTTCGCACGAGCAAGTACGACCCCTTAGTGGATAAAGTGCAGATACTCCAGGCTACTCCTGAGCATGCTCGTGTGATGACGGCTGATGGACGTGAGACCACTATTTCCGTACGTCATCTTGCCCCATGTGGGATCGCCGACCCTTGTAGAGAATCAGACGAACCGATCGAACCAATCTATGAGACTATGGACTCTTCTGACGCTCCCATCGCTGAAAGTCTGCCGACCCTCCCCTCGCCGCATCTACCCGTGCCCGAAAGCTTGGCGGTACCCCCTTCATCACCTGACTCTGGTAGCTCTTCCGACGCCGGGGTCTCTGGGATACGTGATGCCGTACCCGGGGAATTTCGGATGCATGCTGGCAGAGAAATTCGCCGCCCGGACCGGTACGGTTGGGTCGACTGATATCATGTTCCACACCCTGTTAATGCTGACGCTCGCTCGATTCTAGCCGCCCTGCAGTGTAATTCTAATGGTGGGGAGAATGTAGTGAAATCGTATTCGTACTAATGCTGAACCCAGGTGATGATCGTTGCTCGCTGACACCGCTAGGGGCACGGCTATAAGACCCGCTGCGGTCGTTGCTCAGGGGGACTTCTCCTGTGACATGTTACTCTAGTGGACTCTTTAACGGTACGCCTGCATAGAATATTAAACTTGCTTGCATTGAATGTTATGGATGAACACATGTGATGCCAAACCTTATTCCTATTGCATTTCGTGTATTACAGAATGATGTCATGGTCTTAATGGAATTAAACCACCAGATGGACTAAAGTTGTGGACCCGACTGGTTTTTCACAACAACAACAACATGCATTTTAAGGCCATTTTCCCTGCTAGAGCGGGGGTTAGCCTTGCGGTCCCCATGACAATCTTCTCCATTTTGCCCTATTTTCTGCATCTCCCCTGGTTAACAACCTTGCCCGCATTTCTTCTTCGACCATCTTCAGCCAAGTCTTTCTCTGTCTTCCCCGTCCTCTACTTCCTTCTACATTCATTTCCATCAATCTTCTCATCCAATCACTTTCATCCTTCCTCAACACATGACCAACCCATCTCAACCTGTTCCTCTTCACAACATCAATCACAGGCGCTATTCCCATCATCTTTCACAATTCATCATTTGTCTTCTTCTCTCTCAACGATACTCCACACATCCACCGAACCATTCACATTTCCACCCTTTCCAGCCTTCATTGCTGCTCTACGTTTATTACCCATGTCTTGCTCCCATAAATCATAACACTTCTCACACATGCAGCATACACCTTTCCCTTCAGCTTCAACGACACTCCCCTCCTCATCAGCACGCCACTCAGTTCCCGAAACTTCTTCCATGCACATCTCACTCTAGCAACCGTTGCCGAGTCTGATCCACCTTCTCCATTCAGCATGTCTCCGAGGTAGCAAAATGTTTTCACACCTTCCAGCTTCACGCCGTCTCCAAGATCCAACTCAACATTTCCTCCATCTGCAGCTCCCTCTGTGCACACCTTACATTTGAATGTAGCTGCCACACTGGTTAATGACCCTCTCAGACCACTGCATTTTTGATGAACCCACTCAGCGCACATTGTACATTGAAGGGAGTTCACTCCGACACACTTCCTGCACACAGCACATGGCCACTTCCCAGTTCTTTACACCTCACCACATGCTTTACCACTTTCCATCACCTTCATCTTCCCGATATTCACCTTCAGACCTTTTGTCTCCATACATTCCTTCCACTTGTTCATCTTTTCCTTCAGTCCATCCATACTTTTCGCAATCAACTTTACGTGCAACACCAACAGGTGAAAGCTGCTGATTTGCATGTCATAACCAGCTGTACCTAGGAGTGTCGCCAGAGGGAGCCTAAGGTGTGCTGAAAGTAGTTCGGAGGACAGAGAGATTGACGAGTGGACGCAGCGAACCATCTTAGGCAAGCAAGGATCACGTGCTGGGAGAGGAAGCATCTCCACATGTAGATCAGGGCTTTGGCCTCAGGTTCAGCATTGGTGAAGCTGTGTTGTCCAGGGAAGCGGTATAAAACAATATGGACACTGCTAGGACTATACTAGGATACTAGGACACAAACACATGGACACTGCGAGGACTTCCAGGAGACAAGTTGGTATTTGAAAAAACTGGATCTGGGGTGATTTATCGGGGGTAGAAAAGATCAAGGTTTTGGATGGGGGAAGATAAGAGATGGTGGTGAACAGCTGTTTTAAAGACCTGGAGGGATGAGTGGGATTGAAGAGATTGAGGGAGTTTGTTCCAGAGGCGGGAGAAAAGAGGAATGAAGGAGTGAAGGTGAGCAGAGAGCCTAGATTTTGCCAGTTTCACCAGAAGAGGGTTGCTGGCAGATCTTGTGCGACCTGTAGGAATATTTGGGGGACAGAGCACAGAGAGAGCTGGGGGAGCAAGGCCGGAGAGGAGTCGGTAGAAGACAGAAAGACTACCAACCTGCCTGCGGTGAGTGAGTGAAAAACATTCACAATCAGCTTCATCACGGGAGATTCCAATGATTCTGAAAGCTTTGGTTTCAACAGCGTGAAGGCGAGCTAGGTGTGAGGCAGGAGCACCGGCCCAGAGGGGGCAACAGTATTCCATAGAGCTGCGGATGAAAGCCTTGTTTGTGGTGAGGAGCTCAGGTGTGCCAAGGGAACAAGTTTTAATGATTGTTCAGAACAATTTGGGCCAAAGAGGAAGTACCTAATGCGTGGAAACGTGGATTATTCGTCAAAATACCAAAGAAAGGCAATCTTAGGGAATGTGGAAATTGGAGAGGAATTACTTCAACATCTGTTCCAAGTAAAGTATTTGTAAGAGTGCTGATAGACAGAATAAGAGATGGAGTTGACAACAAGTTGCGGGATGAGCAAGCAGACTTTAGGAGAGGTAGAGGCAGAGTGGAGCAAATCTTTATTCTGCGCAACATGATTGAACAGGTCGCAGAGTGGCAGGCAACCCTATACATTACTTTCGTGGACATTGAAAAAGCCTTTGACTCCGTGCATTGAGAAAGCCTTTGGAAGGCCATGGCTAATTATTGAATCCCTCGCAAAATTATCAGAATGGTACAGATCTTGTATGAGGATAGTGAGTGTGTAGCGCTGGAAGAGGGTGAGGAATCAGAGTGGTTCATGGTCAAAACAGGAGTGAATCAAGGAGATGTAATATCCGGTTTTATATTTTGCTCTTCGTAGACTAGATAATGAGAAAGACAACAGAAGGAAATAACACAGGGATAAAGTGGTAGGGGACAACCAACCTGGAGGACATGGACTTTTCTGATGGCGTTGCGCTTTTATCATCAAACTACCAACATATGCAAACGAAAGTAACAAAAATGAATCAATTCGCATCAAAAACAGGACTCAAAATAAACAAGAAGAAAACTGAGGTTTTGAGGATAAATAATAATAATAACAACAGAATTCAAATTGGAGACCAACATCTAAATTAAGTCGATAAGTACACTACCTAGGGGCCATCGTCAACAAACAAGGAGGAGGGAAAGAAGATATTGGGAAAACAATATTATGGTGGCGGCCATCTTGGAATTTGACGTGTCGAACCAATTTTCAAAAGCTTTCTTCCTTATGCCGAGAGACACTCACATACCAGATTAGAAGTTGGTACTTCGCTTATTTTCAAGATATTCAGCTCATAAGGTTCAGACATACATGGCATCAGACATACATGGCATCAGACATACATGGCGGCGGCCATCTTGGATTTTGACGTGGGTTGCACCCACACACCAAATTTGAATGCGGTCTTTCGCTTACGCACGCACGCCCGCACACACGCCCGCATGCACGCCCGCACACACACACACACACACACACACACACACACACACACACACACACACACACACACACACACACACACACACACGTAACTACACAAACAAACGGTAATTTTGGATGTCGAACCTAGCTAACCATTATTAATATTAAGCCCCCAAACCTCCTCCCTCCACCCCCCCAAATGGAGAGGTCAAACTATGCCTATGGTTGCCACACAACAACCGTTCGCTGGAGCAAAGGCTACCTTCGTGATCACCATCACATGTACTACTGAGTAGTTTTCCCCGACAAGCAGGGGCAGTATGACCGGACGTCAGGCACTTGTAGAATCAAGGGAGCCAGAATGTAAACACAAACTGGGAAGACAAATATTCCCAAAGAAATGTTCGACGGGATGGAAGGGCAGCTGAAGGACAGAACCACCGAGGAGGGACAACCTTAACCCCATCCCTGACCGTGGTAAGAAGCTGAGGGTCGACAACTCCACTGTCCGCTAAGTAGTTCTTAATTTCATCAATTTCCATGGACGGATCCACGTCATAGATTACTTCCAGGCTCACCCTCATCTACCTAGGAATTTGACACAAAAGCCTCGTCTCGCCAATGTGTGACCCTCTCAACACCTCGTCCAGACCCTCTCACCACCCCGTCCTGACCCTCTCAACACCCCCATCCCGACCCTCTCAACACCCCGTCCCGATCCTCTCAACACCTCGTACCCACCCTCTCAACACCCCGTCCCGACCCTCTGAACACATCGTACCCACCCTCTCAACATCTCGTCCCGACCCTCTAAACACCTTGTGCCGCAGAGCGCCGATTTGCATTAATTTCATAGATCGCCAGATCTCAACTTTTTAGTGCTCGAAATGTCACCGAATTTTTTTTTGATAAGTTCTGCCAACTTGAGAATAAGAAATGATTTGATTTTGGTGAAGATCTGGAGCCGGATCTGGATCTGGATCTGGATTTGAGCATTTTTCAGAGATTCTTCACCATTGAGAGATCGGACAAAAACCGATATGTAAAACGAGATGTGAGAAACTTGTGGACGGATTATAACAAAACTTGGTTCATGAGTTGGAGAAGAGATAAGAACAAGCGATTCGGTTTTGGTTCAAGTGGGATCCAGATCGGAGCTATTCGTGTCCGATCTAACAAATCAGAAACTGTTCACCTGGTGCAGGTGTGCTCTCTACCGAGTGCTGTTCTAATTGAGCTATGTTTCGCGTTTCATCTCCGCTCGGGTAGTTTTGTTACATCATCATCCTCGGGTAGTTTCGGTGCATCATCATCCTCGGGTAGTTTGGGTGCATCATCATCCTCGGGTAGCTGTTTGCATCATCATCCTCGGGACAGGAGTTCTGATTTTAAAAACCGTAACGTTCCGCCGAATTCACGGGTTATTCCATTTCCTAATGAACCTTCTTCTGTCATTGTACAATATATTATTATGTGCATTTGATAAACAATATCAATATGTATTAATAATAGCAATTATTGAATTTTAATGTGATTATTGTTGCATTTGTATACATTCAATGAGTTATTCATTATTCCACTTAACCTGCTTTTTTACCAATACCAACATCACCCCTTCATTTTATAATCGTCTCGTCCAGTTAAACATTAGTGAAAAACGTTTTTCAAATCGATTAATCACGTGACAATGCTTTCTTTCCTCGAGATTGAGCATTCCCTTTCGGCTGTGTTTATCACCACTCACAAGGTGATATTTTGTCGGTAAAGTGAGACTGAATTGAATTTGTGGGTAAATTCAATGACGTCATGCAATCAATGCACCCTCGGTCTCATCTCGAAACATTGTGGACAACGATCGGTCTCGCGATATCTCTAATCTCTCGTGATCTCGGGTTGCATTGGTTGCATGACGTCATTGAATTTGGGTCACCTTGGGCACGTGACCATTATGCACGTGCGACGTGCGTTAATCCGCCATTGCGGACCGAGCAGTGCTCATTCGCACGTGGTTCAATCCTAACACGGAAGCCGTCCCTGGTTCTTCTTTATCTTTACATTTTATTTTCGCACTTTAATATGGCGACGCATACAAATTGCTGACGTCACAAACAATCTTCTTACAAAGAGGAAGAAGACGATGTGCGTAAAGCGGAAGTATTCAATAACGATGAAGAACCTCTGGGTGATCTTGCAAACCTCGGAATGCAACTGTGATGAAGGTTCACGTGATCGGATCTCATCTGAAGAGGTTTGTTCGAAGATTATCATTTTATTATTAATACTGAGTGTAACGGCTGCCGACCACATTCGTTCGTGGCAGTCTAATTTTTGGGGGGTTTTGCCGTATCGGTGTTTGTGGCGGTGTAGCGGCTGTGTGTAGTTTTGTTATCGGTGGTTCACATCGTGCTTTTCATAACAGCAATTTGTATCTCGGTTTTGTAACGTCCACCACCACCATTAGGCTTCATAGTTAGTTATATCTTTTATCCTTTAACTAGCGAAGTCTTTAGGACATTTCATGTTGTGTCGAGCTGGAGCGCGCGCAATGGTCGAGCACATGAAACGGTGTGAAGACTGAAGAGGTTAAACATTGAAATCTGAAAAAGATTAACTGAGGATCCAAAGTTGGTATGTTATTTAAATTGTTTCTTTGATACATAATACATTCGCTGCTTAAACTGTAAGAAATTGATTTGGTGTGCATTTGCTGCTTTGTGAGGGAAATGCTTTGCAAACGGTTTGTATTTCGCCATTGCTGATTTATCGTGCAGAACGACAAACTGCTGCATGATTGTTTGTATTGAAGCCGAATGTCTGAACTGCAATTATGGAGATTAGTTAGTAATTTGCTGTTTCTTTCTCATGTTGTAGTTTCACGAAGCCAACGAATAAAACGCCTTCTGCACGAGACCCAAGGTTTCCTATAATCCTATTTGCACGGTGTTCCTCTTCTTCACAATTTCGAGCCCTCGCGGCTCCTCTTCTTCATAAGCTGAACCCCAGCGGTTGCACTCAGTGTGACGGTCGGTAGGTCACACAGACATTGTTATGGAACTGGACACTGCAGCGTCATGCTCCATATTTCAGAAAATATTTCATGATAAGTTGTCTGAATTTTGATTGTGCAATAACATAACTTTTCGTAGTTGTACGGTGTAATTGGTTATTTTTGTTGGTTGTACCACGTTACCAGTTACGGCATCGGGATAACTAGGCTTCCTGTGAGGTTCGCACTGGAAGCCTATTGTTTAGGGATGTTACAAAAAAAATTGTTATGAAAAAAACAAACTTGGAAATGTTAAATCCAGATAAAGTATGAAAATACCTTTAATACGGTACCAAAACCACATCCATATGTTAAAAATTAAGGAAACACTTCATATTCGGAAATTTGACACCACCTGTATTGATTAGCTATTAGACTAAAACAAAAGCTGTGATCAATGATTGCAAATTTTATGACTAAGTAATCATGGTTTCTTTAAAAATGAAGGTAATCAAATGAATTTTTCAGAAAATGTGAACTGAGGTTCGGCGAAGAGGGTAAGAAAAAATATATTCGGACAGACCAAAAATTTGCGTTTAATCGATCCAGAGTTATTGCCATTGAATCAACGAGAATATGTTGAAAATACCTTATAAATACCATGGAGGCCACAGTTTTGATGAGATATCCATGAAACTTGGCATGATTAGTTATGATGATAAGATCTTGGTGAGTTTTAAATTTTGACAATTGTTGCCGTACCATTCGAGTTATTGCCCTTGATTTAACAAAAATGCATCAAATATAGCCTTTAAACACTATAAAATCAACAGTTTTTCTTGGATTTTGATGAAACTTGGTATGATTAGATATGATAATAAGATCTTTGTGGAGTTTAAATTTTAGTAATCCTTGACATATGGTTCTGGAGTTATTGCCCTTTATTTGAAAAACAAAATGCATCCAATTCATACCTTTTTAACGCTGTGAAAGCAACAATACTGATGTCATTTTTATGAAACTTGGCATCATTATAATTTTTTTGCCATAAAAACAACAAGAGTTATTGCCCTTGACTTTTAACCAAACTTCAGTAGATTGTGGGTGCGATAAAGAACAAAAGCAACATTTTTGTTTTCGATTTTGATGAAACTTGCCTTTGTAACATTTCTTGACAGAATATCGGCTACTGTGAAAGTAAAAACTGCCAAAATTGAAATTGTAACAAAATGTACAGTTTATGGCTCACACTTGACTTTACTCGTTTCAGATATATACACAAATATATATTTGTCAGAACACAGAGTGAGATGTGCATAGAAGAAGTTTCGGGAACTGAGTGTTGTGCTGATGAGGAGGGGAGTGTCGTTGAAGCTGAAAGGAAAGGTGTATGCTGCATGTGTGAGAAGTGTTATGATTTATGGGAGCGAGACATGGGTAATGAACATAGAGCAGCAACGAAGGTTGGAAAGGGTGGAAATGCGAATTGTGCGGAGTATTGTTGAGAGAGAGGAAGACAAATGATGAATTGCGAAAAATGATGGGAATAGAGCCTGTGATTGATGTTGTGAAGAGGAACAGGTTGAGATGGTTTGGTCATGTGTTGAGGAAGGATGAAAGTGACTGGTTGAGAAGAGTGATGGAAATGAATGTAGAAGGAAGTAGAGGACGGGGAAGACCGAGAAAGACTTGGCTAAAGATGGTGGAAGAAGAAATGTGGGCAAGGGGGTTAACAAGGAGAGATGCAGAAAATAGGGCAAAATGGAGAAGATTGTCATGGGGACCGCAAGGCTAACCCCCGCTCTAACAGGGAAAATGGCCTTAAAATGCATGTTGTTGTTGTTGTTGTATTCTTAGCAAAACACTATGTCTTTAATGTGGTTATTTGTATGAGAGATGAATTAATACATATAAATAAGAATACAAAGAATATTATTATTAGTGGGGCGGCTTAGCCAAAATATTCAAAAGAATTGTGCATTTTGTGAAACAAGCACCAAATTTGGCAGAAATGTACATTAATATGTTGCGAACATTTTCAGATATTGGGCCACTTGAAATTCCGTAATTTTTTTTTTCAAGTTTTTTCAAATTTCGTTATTTCAAATTTTTCGGGTGACACCATCACAAATTCGGTCTTCGAGGCCGGCCGATAGGCAAAGTGTGACCGGAAGGGACGAGGTTCTCCTGACCACGTGGCCCTCGATCTGGGAAGCGAGAGGCGTTCCATTAGTGGACGCGCCCCTCACGCCCGACTTTTGGGCGGCCCCTGCAGGCCGTTTGTTTTGACGTTCCGTGACAGGCCCCGCACCCCCACCTCCAGGCCGACCGGAAGCTTGTGCTGAGTACATCATACCTGAACAACTCAGTGAGGCAGAACACAGCAGTGCACACCAGGGTGACCCCTTCAGTGCATAAACCAATTAACCTGTCCACTGCAGGGCATATAGAAATGAAGTTATTTTCTGCATATAATAATAATATAAGTTCAGTTCTATATAACAATTTCTGTTATCACCACTACCACTACAACTACCACTACTACAAGCTTTGTCTGGAATTTTGTGGGCTAACAGACAAACAGACATACAGACAAGCTGGGATCAAAACATTACCTCCTTCCACCATTGAGTGTAGAGGTAAACATCATGGAAATTATATCATGCCCTAGATTTAATTCATGCTTACCCGTGTATTTGCTTCACTGGTTCACAAGGTCTTTTGCATACATGTAATTCAGACTCTCGTCTTCATTGCTGACCACACAATGTTCGCAACATATTAATGTACATTTGTGCCAAATTTGGTGCTTGTATCACAAAATGCACAATTCTTTTGAATATTTGGGCTAAGCCGCCCCACTATATCGGCCGGCCTCGAAGACCGAAATTGTGACGGTGTCACCCGAAAAATTTGAAATTACGAAATTTGAAAAAATTGGAAAAAAAAAATTACGGAATTTCAAGTGGCCCAATATCTGAAAATGTTCGCAACATATTAATGTACATTTGTGCCAAATTTGGTGCTTGTATCACAAAATGCACAACAGGTTTGCTATGCTGCTACACTATATGAATTTAGACACACAGAATGGTTCTCATTGGGTTTGTATTCATAATAGTCAGGATAAATATTTTTTTGATAGTTATGGTATGCCACCACCTGTTGAGGTAATACAATTCTTACAGAATGGTGTTTATCAAACATTTCAAGTTCAAGAAATTAATTCTAAATGTTGTGGTCAATTATGTTTATATGTATTATTTCAACTCAATAATAATGAAAATTTTTATGATGTCATTTTTTATCTAATATAAATGACTTATGTTGGAAAAGATGGTTCTATCATTGGAGAATCCTTTCAGGATATTGATTTATCAAATTATTATACAAAGGCACAGGCTGAACGACAAAAATATAGTATAAGTAAAAATATTAATATGAAGAATACTTATAAATTAATCAATTATCCAAACCCTACAGATGCGAATGACTTAATTAGATTCAGTGATTTATCACAATATATATTTTTAAAGAAAACAGCACGTTTTGTTAAACAAGTAAAATTTACAACCACAACACCTGGTTATACTGACCATACACCTTTCCTCATTAAATTTAACTATCTGCTTACAATTGACTTGTATAAAGAAGGACATATAGTTAATATGCGAATTAATAAATTGACCCTGATTTAGGGTATAATTGTTCCTTTTCAATAAACTTAGAAGACCTACATGATTTTATTCAGTCTCGTAAAGAAGAATATTATCCGCTTGGCGAGGATAAGGATTTATGTGGAAGTACAATTAGTAAACAACAAATACATGATTTTAAGAAAAGAAAAATATATGATAGTATAGCGATGGTTAGCATGACAAAGAAGGAAGGTAATGAAATAAGGATAGAAAGCCGAGGAATACAAACCGATTTGGTAGTGGGAAGACGGGGTGGTATTACCTGTCATAATATTAATCTCACATATATTTCTGATACATAAATGGCAGGAAAAAGACTACAAGAGAATTATAATTTTTGTATTCAAGGATACCTACAAGAAAAGGGTGCTCGGTATTACATACCTTATGATTTGGAACATATACATGGGAATTTTGTCATAAAAAACTGGCCTTATACTGATATTGCTAAACCCACAAATAGAGACTTGTTTAAAATATTAAATAAAAATGAACTTCTCAAAGTTATGAAATATAAAACTCTTTTAGAAATCATCAACAAATCTTATTGGTATCCTATTATGAGAAAAATAATTATAGATGCAAGAATATCTCAAAATCCAGATGAGTATATGTATAATATTCTTTGGGGCTCAAACTCAAGGGTAGCAAGGGATGAGGAAGGAGTTGAAGAAGAGAAGGAGGAAAGAGAGAAAAAGGAGAAGGAGGAAAGGGAGAAAAAGGAGGAGGAAAGGGAGAAAAAGGAGAAGGAGGAAAGGGAGAAAAAGGAGAAGGGGGAAAGGGAGAAAAAGGAGAAGGAGGAGAGGGAGAAAAAGGAGAAGGAGGAGAGGGAGAAAAAGGAGAAGGAAGAGAGGGAGGAAAAATATAAAAAGATGGAAATCAGTGAGATTCGTAAAAGATTGAGTGTATTACAGCAAATAAATCAATCTCAATGCACCGAAGAGGAAAATAAAGAATTAACAACTCTTACTAAGATAATGATTTTAAAAATGGTTGAGATGAGTTCAGCGAGGAGATTTAAACGAGAAAGTGGGGATAAAGAAGAAGAAGAAGAAGACAAAGGTTATATAGTTGATGATGTTGGTGTTATTGACTTTAGTTAGTTTTATTTGTAAATAAATGGAGGAGAGAGTGAAGGCATTCCTTAGGATTCTTTATGTTTTAAAAATTAAGATAGAAATGTATATGTTAAAAACCAAAAAAGTTTTGATACTTTGTCGGAATTTTTCTGATAAATAAATATGAGTTATTGTCTCAAATGTAAAAAGAAAACTAAATCTAAAAATATCTCTTATGTTAAAGCTAAAAATAATAGAGTTTATCAAAAAGGAATATGTGAAGTGTGTGGCTCTAAAAAGTGCCAATTCATCTCTCCTAAAAGAGGAGGAGACATACAAAAGTTTCTGTCAGGAAGTAAATTCACAACAATTGGAATTCCTGGGGAACTACATCTACCTGGATATTCTTTCTGTGGTCCTGGAACAAACTTGGATAAAAGATTAGATGAGGCTGACAATCCTAAACCTTGGTCTAAACCTATAAATAGGGTGGATGAAGTGTGTATGAAGCATGATATTGCTTATGGTAATACCACTACATTGGATGAAAAACATGAAGCAGACAGAGAAATGTTATATAATTTGTCTGATACAAAATCCTACGTTGAGAGAGAAAGTTGATAGGTTTATTGTGAAAAAAATGATAAGTGCTAAATTGAAACTTGGTCTTGGTTATTCACCCTAAAAAAACTATTAGGCTCTAATGATGTCATCAAGACTGAGGAGCTTTTGGCTAATGAATTACACAAACCTATAATCACAAAGTTTAAAAGAAGGAAAGTTTATTCTAAATACACCGACCACATATGGTCCACTGATTTAATCGAACTAAATAATGATAAGGGATTCAGGTATGCTTTAACCGTTATTGACTTGAGGAGTAGATTTGCCTGGGTTGTTCCGTTGAAAAACAAAAAGTGTAATACTCTTATGTTAGCTTTCAGTGAAATATTTAGTAAAAGTAAAAGAAAACCAAAGAAGTTATGGACTGACGAGGGAACAGAGTTGTATAACAAAATATTTATGAAATTTCTGAAGGGGGAGGGTATTAAATTATACAGCACCTTTAATGAAGGAAAGGCAGTTGTTATTGAGCGTTTTAATCGTACTTTGAAAGAGAAATTATAGAAACAATTCACACAACTCGGTTCTCAACAATGGGTGTATTTAATCCAGAATATTGTTGATAATTACAATAATACAGTTCATTCATCAACAAAATCAAAACCATCGGAAACATTTACAAAATTAGAATATGAAAAGGAGATTAATTTGAGAAAACCCAAGTTCAAAGTTGGCGATATTGTCAGAATATACAGATGGAAAAGCCATTTTGAGAAAGGTTATACAAAAAAATGGACTAATGAATTATTCAAAATCGTTGATGTAATGGATACAGTCCCTTGGACTTACAAATTATATGATATTGTTGCGAATATGGAATTTGGCCTCCATATCCGCTTGTAAATATTCCCCTATTTTCTCCAATACTCCCCAACTTTCCCCAATCCCCCATTCCCTAGTCCCATTGCATGTAAATAACAATCAGTAGAGCCGACCTTCCCCTTATTCCCCCATTAAATGTCGTGCCCAGGTCCACCGCACCACACGTAGACAACTTTCGGACATCTTCCTAGTTATTCTTATTCTATGTCAGTTAAGGCCTCGTTTCCATTAATTATGACTCTTCGTTGCACCAGAATGTGATTATATGGCATCAGTAGTGAGTTTAGGACCTTTCCCATACCTCCTCCCATCTTCTTCCCCAAACAACAACAATAACAACAACTACAACAACAATTACAACAACAACAGAGGGGATGGCGGCGGAGCGGGGGAGGATGCGTCCTCACACCGGCTCGATTAGCTCCAGACCATGCGCTCCACGGGGTTACCCCGAAGGGGCTGGCTGTCAGCTCCTCGTCGGGGGCGGAGCCAGTAACCCCCCCCGCACGCACCCAATGAGAAGCAACGTGCCGATTCCACGAGGCGGAGCTAACGAGCCGAGGGCGTGTCACTCCCCGCCGGATATACGCGGCCACGCGCCGGATGTGACGTCGGATTCGCCCCCAGCTGGAGAAAGACGGACCTGCGAGCGCTGAAACAGATGCGCCTGAGTTTGGAGAGGCCTGAGAAAGAACGTCACCTCTGAGCGCTGCGACGAGACCTCCCCGCATCTCTGGACCGAACCGTGTACCCTGCTTTGAGCCAAGAGTGCACCTTGAGCCATCGCTATCTGCCTTTCCTAGCCATCAAACCCCGTGTGAGTCAGCGTTGTCCCGTTTATCTGTCGTCTGTCTAGGGTTAATATAAGAGTGTGTCTAAGTGCCTGTCTTTCTATGCTGTCCCTCTTGTAGTTGTAATCTAACCTTCCGCCTTAATATAACCTCCTCCGGAGGTCTTGAGAACTGAACCCCTGGTGTCGTATTGTGTCATTATAACCCAGCCAGGTGTCTTCTTTTTCTAATTGAGCCAGCGTAGCGCGACTTCGTCAACGTCGAGTATAGTCGGGTAATTTGTGCGGACACGACGGCCATTCCGCTCGGCCCACCTTAACATCAAAGTCGTGTCTGTAACAATTGGTGTCGAGGAGTGGAATTCGAACCCGGGACTAAATTTATTAGGCCCAAATTTTGGGAGGGAAAATCGATTCGGAGCGCGTACTGCGCTCGACGAAATTATAACGAAAAAAAAAATTGGATTTGTTTTACGAAACTCGAATTTTGCAAGTCGCGCTATGGCGGATCAAGACAGCTGGGGTCCGGTAAAGGAGAGTGAGGTAGGGTCGATCCAGGACCAAAATGAGGGACAGGAGGAGAGCGAAGCAGTGAGGGCGGCAGGTTCGCAAAATAGCGCCGTCACGCACGAAGAAGCGGGCGCGCAAAATGGCGCCTCGCTGGTCACCGTGCCCGCGACCGAAGTAGCGCCGCTGGGAAGATTGGAACTTTTTTTTATACAAATGACGGCCCTTATGGAAAAGAATAGTGAGCGATTGGAAAACCAAATGGGGGTAATGGGGAACCGGATGGATGCTCAGAGTGAGCAATTGGGGGTAATGAGGGACGAAGCGAGGGCTCAGAGTGAGCAAATGGGGGTAATGAGGGACGAAGCGAGGGGTACCAGTGAGGGGTTAGACAATAATTTTGAGGAGTTAGACAAGAAATTTGGGAAGATAGACAATAATTTTGAGGGGTTAGACAACGGGATAAAAGAGGTGAAACATGGGTTAACGGGGGTAGAAAATAGAATGGCTGCCCAGGAGAATCAGATAGAGGGAGTGAAAAATGGGTTAGAGGGGTTAGAAAACAGTATGGAAGGCAAATTGAGGGACATGAGGGACCAAGCGGAAAGGGAAGTTAAACAAATGGAGCAGCAGATAGAGGGGGTCAGAATGGGGGTAGAAACCAAACTGGATGCTCACAGGGAGGAAATGGAGCAGATGAGGGTGGCATCTGGGCAGGAGATGCAAGTGATGGGAGAGCAGATCAGAAGAGGAGTGAGTGAGGAGGTCGGAGGAGTGCGCGAGGAGGTGAGGCACTGTAAGGAGCACATGGAGAAGGAGGTGAGAAAGGGGACTGTAAAGTTACAAGGGGGCATAGAGGTCCTGACGCAGGAGGTGGAACAGCTGACGGAGGGACAAAAAGGACTAACGGAGCAGGTTCAAAGGAACACTGCGGTATTAGGAGGGTTGAAAGCGACACAAAACGACATAAAAAACGACTTAATAGCGACGAAGAGGGAATGTCAGATGGTACGTGAGGGACTGACAACGAGGTTGGACGAGGTGATAGAGGTAATGGAGACGAAGGACCGGCAGGTGAGGACGCACATGGAAACGGTCAAGGTAGCCTTGGAGGACGAGCTTGAGGAGACGTACCGGGGAATAAAAGAGGTGAAGCACAAATTAGAAGAAGTGGAAGAAGGGATGAGCGAAATTAAGAAGCGACGGAGAGGGGATAAGAAAGAGATAAAAGAGGAGATAAAAGAATTGGTCCAAAGTCTGTGTTTGGATCGTGATGATGTGCTCATTAACCGGATGAGGGATTCGCAGGTGATGGAGGAGAAGCGAAGAGGAAGAGGACCCGGTGTAAGTGGTGACCAATATGGTCGTGCGTATGATGCGCCAGGGGATTTAAGAAGCTTGGGGATTGGTTTGGATCCGGGTGTTCGTGAGAGGCCGTTGGTGAAGTGTGCGACAGGTCTGGTGTGCGAAAATGGAGGTGTGCAAGAAAGTCCGACTCTGGGGTGTGTGAGGAAAAAGTGCGTGCCAAGGAGTGAGTGTGCTGGCGAGAGTGAGTCGGTCATAGCGCGTGTGCGAGGGAGCACATGGAAGCGTGGTGTGGTGAGTGTTACAGAGGGTGTGACGGGAGAGTGTGCGCAGGAGTGTGCGCGAGAAAGGTGTGTGACGGACAGGTGCATGAGGAAAGAGTGCGCTGTCAGAAGTAAGGAAGAGTGTCCACCTGTGGTGAGTGTTACAGAGGGTGTGACAGGAGAGTGTGCGCGAGAAAGGTGTGTGACGGACAGGTGCATGAGGAAAGAGTGCGCTGTCAGAAGTAAGGAAGAGTGTCCACCTGTGGTGAGTGTTACAGAGGGTGTAACGGGAGAGTGTGCGCGAGAAAGGTGTGTGACGGACAGGTGCACGAGGAAAGAGTGCGCTGTCAAGAGTAAGGGTGAGTGCGCTGTCAGGAATGGAGGTGAAAGTAGTGAGAGTGACATGGAGCGTGAGTTAGTTGTGACAGGTGAGCGAGGATGTACACCTGGGATGGAAGGATGCACACCTGGAATGGTAGAGCGTGAGTGGGAATGCACGCTGGAGTTGGTGATGAGGCACGTGGTTGGGTGTGCGAATGAGGGCACACCTGTGATTGTCACAGAGGAGGTGACAGAGGAGGGGGTGCGAAGCGGTGTATTGGTGAGGTGTGCGAGCAACGAATGTGTGCCAAAGTGTTCGGTGGTCAGGTGTGTGACCAAGGCTGTGAGTGGAATGAGGGTACCTGGGTGTGTAAGGAAAGGTACGAGGAGCATGGGCACGGCTGGATGTGTGAGCAAGGAACGGGCTGCGGGATGTAAGCGTCCAGGTGAAGCATCGACGTTAGACGGGATAGAGTTTAGAGCGACTTTTAGCCGAAGCGGGCCCTCGGTGCGTGCTGGGCCTCGCTTTGAACGGCCGCGTCCGTGCTCCACTAGGCGGAGCGGGCAGCCCGATAGAAAGGGTCGTCATGGCGACCACCTTTTGTTGAGGCAGTCCGGCAGGTCGAGATCGGGACATGGGATGGCTCCACGCCGAGGTGGTGCGTGGGATCTCGGCCCGGGTAAGCCCCCGTCCCTGTCCCGAATGCCGGACGCATCCAGCCGCAGGCACAAAACAACCAGCATCCATTGCTTGGCTTTACGAAGCCGGGCTTTGGACAGGAATTGGCGCACCGAGAGGCAGTAGTGAGTAGACTGGGTGATGAGGTTAGTGTTTTGGACCCAAAATTAGAGAAAAACAAAATTTGATGATTGGCAAGGGATTGGCAGTAGTGATTGGCAGATGATGGGCAGTGATTGGCAAATTTTTAATTTGTTGAAATTTGATGTGCAAAATTGGTAGTGAGAGACCCCCGATGTGGTGGGATGGCATCCCTGCCACCCTTCCCATGGTGGGGCAAAGGAGCACTAGATTATGGGGTGTATGGCAGTGAAAACTAGCCCGGGTGGGTTAGGATATGGTGTGTAGGGATCTAGCGAAGATTGACATTAGGTGACTTTAAGTTTAGTTAGTGACTGATACCTGTAGTGGGGACGCAGGTAGATTAGTATGGATGATAATGACGTGGGAGCGCAATAGTTTAAAGGGACGACTGGGAAGCGCAAGTTTCAGAAGGGAGTAGTTAGCTGAGATGATGCTGTGTGTGTGAGGATTGAACAGGTGTGATTGCACAGGTGTGCAATTGGACAGGTGTGTGGAGCAGTGTATGAGTAGTGAGTGTTGTGGATCAGCGCGAATGCGCTTGGGGAGAGAAGGGTGCAGGTGGCACCAGGTGTGAGAGCACAGGTGTGCAGGTACAGGTGTGTGGAGAGAGTTGGAGTGAGTGGTACGGAGTGGTGTGCATGGTGCGAAGGTGTGGATGGGGGAAGAGTGGACCCCTTTCACGAGTACCCGGGGCGGGTAGTGTAAGTGTTAGGTAGAGGGTGCAGGTAAATTGTGGTTGGATATTGGCATTTGTGGTGCGGTTGCAGAATGGTGTTGTGAATGGGTGCATTAGTGTTGTGGAAATGGCTGGGCGTGTAGCCTGTTCGTGTGTGTAGTTGGTTGGGCACTCCACCACTGTGAGGATGTCGGCCAGGTGAGGCCGCAGGTGGGCTCTGGGAGCCGGTAGTTGTGAGTGGGTGCCTGAGGATCCCGGGTGTGGATCGGGCAGCCCAGGGCCAGAGAGGGCACGGAGTGGGGAGAGAGCCAGAGGGCCTTCCCCAGGTAGTTAGGTTAGGGTGAGGAGCAGGTAAGCTCGGAGGCAACTGCAGTGGTGGAGGTGTGCAGGTGGGTAGACCCACTGGGAGAGGTACACGCCACAGCCCAGAAATTGTACGAGGGCACCGGGAGATGAATCGGGGGAGTGAGACCCCAAATTGAAGAGCACCACAGTTTGGCCAATGGGAATTGGTTTTTAGAACCCATAGTGTAAGAGGGCCAATGGTTTGGCCGGAGAAAGACCCCGGGTAGTGTAAAGTTGTTAAAGTCATTTAGGAAATAGTTAGGATTGATGAGCCTGTCGCACCATACGCAGCCACTTACCTGTGGTGATGATGATGACTCCACACCTGTGTTTTCTTTGTTTTGTGCAGGAAATGAGATTGCTGTGGATTTGTGAGACGCATCACGACGTGGATGAGACATTGGGGTGATTCCATCTCTCCCTCCTTAGGAGGGACTGATGATGAATTGGTGATGGCAAATTTTGATGTGCAGTTGGAGATGGCAAATTTTGATGAGAGTTGAAAATGGCAAATTTGATTGGTTAGGAGGGAGAGAAGACGAATTTGGTTTATGGGAGGAACGGGGAAGACAGTAGGGATGTTTGTCGATTTGTAAAGTAGATGTTTATGGGTAGTGTTGTGTTTTGTGGATGCAGTAAGGGGTAAGGGAGGGGCCATGTAGGTTACCTGGTGGGGGGGGGGCGTACGATAGGAACGTACCTATCTCACCTGGTTCCCATGTGCCCCCAGTGTGCATCACCTTACATTGCGTGCACTTTTGCGCCCTTACCACCTTACTCACTTGTTTCTTCTTTTGTCTCCCACCTCCGAGGATCTGGCTTTGGGGTAGAGAGAGAGGAGAGAGAGGTGCTGGCTGCGCAGTTGTGGGCCTGCACTTTCGCTGTTTGCTGCCGGGATCGATACACCATATGGACCGCAATGTTTGTGGCCACCCACAATGGACCGCAGTTCGTTTGCGGCCAAGCACCACCCGGGGATGGACCTATGGGTCAACGTGGCACCTATGCCATAAAGGTGAACCACTGTTAATTAACACCAAGTGCACCACAAGAAGAGCAAGAGACACCTGCAGGGTTAGGGGTTGTCGCATTTATTTTTAATCATTGAACAATGGTGACTGCACCGATTGGTGGTGGGGTGGTGCTTTTGATGCTGGAAAAGGGTGCTCTGCACGTTATTAAAGGCCGTCGGCCACAGAGCACTCGTGGGTTGGTGTATCGATGTTGGCAAGCGCGCTCTCTCTCTATGCATAACATCTGCATGTGTCCCTCCAAAAACAGGTCCTGGATCGTAGTGTAAATAGCAGCGTAGTCTTGTAAATAATGCTCCCTACCGGCTGTATGTTTAGTTTGCGAATTCTTTCCGGATTCGGTTATCCTGTGGGTGTGTTTCTGTGAGGAGAAGGGTGCAACGTCGCAGGGGGACATATTTACTCATTTGTGAATATCTGTAAAACTGTCGCACTCAGGGTAGAGTTAATAGTAGAGGGAACTACATTGCGTGCCACACTAAAGTAGGTAAAAATTTATCGGGTCGGGACGCCCCGAGGGTAGAGAAGGGTGCAATGTTGCGAATATGGAATTTGGCCTCCATATCCGCTTGTAAATATTCCCCTATTTTCTCCAATACTCCCCAACTTTCCCCAATCCCCCATTCCCTAGTCCCATTGCATGTAAATAACAATCAGTAGAGCCGACCTTCCCCTTATTCCCCCATTAAATGTCGTGCCCAGGTCCACCGCACCACACGTAGACAACTTTCGGACATCTTCCTAGTTATTCTTATTCTATGTCAGTTAAGGCCTCGTTTCCATTAATTATGACTCTTCGTTGCACCAGAATGTGATTATATGGCATCAGTAGTGAGTTTAGGACCTTTCCCATACCTCCTCCCATCTTCTTCCCCAAACAACAACAATAACAACAACTACAACAACAATTACAACAACAACAGAGGGGATGGCGGCGGAGCGGGGGAGGATGCGTCCTCACACCGGCTCGATTAGCTCCAGACCATGCGCTCCACGGGGTTACCCCGAAGGGGCTGGCTGTCAGCTCCTCGTCGGGGGCGGAGCCAGTAACCCCCCCCGCACGCACCCAATGAGAAGCAACGTGCCGATTCCACGAGGCGGAGCTAACGAGCCGAGGGCGTGTCACTCCCCGCCGGATATACGCGGCCACGCGCCGGATGTGACGTCAGATTCGCCCCCAGCTGGAGAAAGACGGACCTGCGAGCGCTGAAACAGATGCGCCTGAGTTTGGAGAGGCCTGAGAAAGAACGTCACCTCTGAGCGCTGCGACGAGACCTCCCCGCATCTCTGGACCGAACCGTGTACCCTGCTTTGAGCCAAGAGTGCACCTTGAGCCATCGCTATCTGCCTTTCCTAGCCATCAAACCCCGTGTGAGTCAGCGTTGTCCCGTTTATCTGTCGTCTGTCTAGGGTTAATATAAGAGTGTGTCTAAGTGCCTGTCTTTCTATGCTGTCCCTCTTGTAGTTGTAATCTAACCTTCCGCCTTAATATAACCTCCTCCGGAGGTCTTGAGAACTGAACCCCTGGTGTCGTATTGTGTCATTATAACCCAGCCGGGTGTCTTCTTTTTCTAATTGAGCCAGCGTAGCGCGACTTCGTCAACGTCGAGTATAGTCGGGTAATTTGTGCGGACACGACGGCCATTCCGCTCGGCCCACCTTAACATCAAAGTCGTGTCTGTAACAATATGAATGGGGAAGAAATCTTGGGTTCATTTTACTCACAAGAATAGCAAAAAACACAAGTAAGCAGATAATACCCTTGAAAATAATAAATAAATAAATAAAATGTAATGGGGTTAGGGCTTTTAAGGGGCTACCGCCGCCTTTTTAATGAATATATAAATGATAGAACCAAGTATCAACCAGACTAAAGAGTGGAGGTGTAATCAACCTTGGTATATAAATGGAAAACATAATGAGTGTGAGAAATATCAGATCCGAGAGGTTGAGAGGATCACTGTTCAGAAGGTCCTCAAGACTGATAAACATATTAATTTGTTAAGTGGGATAATGGAGGGTGGGAAGAAAAATATTTTTGAGTGGAGTGAGAACTTTGATGGTTATCAACCGGATAATAAATATTATAATTTTAAAATGGTATGTGGATCGGGAGGAGGACAGACCAGGTCCCTCCGTGAAACATATCATTTTATAAACACACAGAGAAAGGTACTTAATGTAAAGTTTATCAATATCCTAGATGGGAATGAGTTCCATAAGAGAATGGAATTGTTTAAAAAGTTAGAAAATGATAACATATTTATAGGATCAATGAGGGATTTTGAATGTTGCGTGGTCCTTGGAGGTTAAGTAAGGACTCCCCCATTCACTTACATGTAAAAGGAGAAAGGGGTGTCGTGGTAATCAGGGGAAAAATGGACAGTTTGGGGAAAAGTCCCATCTAAATACATGGGTGTCCTGGAAGCCCCATTATCTCCCTACTGGTGTGTGATGAAGGTTGTGGTCAAGCTTCATTGAAATAGTGTCTGTAGTTTCAGAGGAAAAAGCAAATTACTATTTTGGGGGATCAAACCTGGATCCACTTTGACCCCTGGAAGACCTTAGACCTTGATTTATTTTTAATGCGGTGAACAAATGCGAAATTTGCATTTATGTTTATTTAAATGATACAATGGACTACAAAATGTAAATGTTTCATGATATTTGTTATATTATATCACCTTAATCAGTCAATATTGTTGAAATGAGATCAAATAGCTGTATGTTGAAATATGTTGAAAAAGTCAAAACTTTAGATGGGGTGTACTTACTTTTTCACGTGACTGTACATCCATAGCATTATCTCGACATTTGGAAATGTAGCAGCAACTTTCTTGTCCATCAACTGTTTGTAAAGGAAATGTTCTCTCCCTATGTTATCATCTTCGTATTCCAGTAAATGAGTGAAGAAGGCTGAAAACTGCACAAGGTCAACACCTAGTGTTTGATCAAGATCATCCTTGTACTCAGCAACCAATTTTGCTGCAGCTGCTTCGATTTCATCGCAGTCCAGTGAGTCCAGTCTATGCAAGAAACCGAAAAGAGAACAGGTGTTTTCATCAGCTTCCAATCGTTGCTCCAATGAACTAAAAAACTGATCAATTACTGGAAGAAAATTCTGAACTCGAAATTGTCAGACAGTGAGAGTGCAGCTTCTTCTGATCATCCATATGTGGAGGCCCCCTGGTTGTGGAGGCCCCCTGGTTGTGGAGGCCCCCTGGTTGTGGAGGCCCCTGGGCAACTGCCCAGCTTGCCCATTCATAAATCCGGCCCAGTCTCTATCTCTTTGCTGATGACTCCACTCTCTACCGCTCCATATCTCAACCCTGAGATCGCCAGGTGGCATCCTCTTCACTCTCTACGGACTTGGATAAAATCACAAACTGGTCAAACAAGTGGAACATGTCTTTTAATTCTGACAAATCTCTCACTCTCACAAAGTCTCTCCAAAAAGACCATCTGGAAAACTCTCCCATTTACTTTCTCAACAATCCTCTTGAAGAAGATCTGCCACTCAAGCTTTTGGGTCTCACAATCTGCCATGATCTTTCCTGGGAAAACCACTTTTCTAAGATGGCCTCCAAAGACTGTCGCCGACTGGGCATCCTCCATCGTGTGACGTCCTTCCTTGGCACCTTTGATCTCCTCACCACATACAAAGCTTTCATCCACAGCTTGATGGAGTACTGCTCTCCCTTCTGGGTTGGTGCTCCTTTCCTAAGACCTAGCTCGGTTTCACGCTGAAGAAACAAGAGCTTTCAGAATCATTGGAATCTCCCGCGATGAAGCTGATTCTGATGGCCTTTCACTCGCTCACCTCAGACTGGTGGTCTTTCTTTTGGTGGTCTTTCTGTCTTCTACCGTCTCCTATCTGGCCTAGGTCCCCCAGCACTGTCTGTGCTCTGTCCCCCAAATATTCCTTCAGGACGCACAAGGTCTGCCTGTAATCCTCTTCTGGTAAATCTGCCAAAATCAAGACTCTCTGCTCACCTTCACTCTTTCATTCCTTTTTTCTCCCGCATCTGGAACAAACGCCCACACTCTCTTCAATCCCACTCCTCCCTCCAGGTCTTTAAAACTGCTGTTCACCACCATTTCCCCAATCCAAAACTTTGATCTTTTCTACCCTCGTTAATACACCCAAAATCCACCTCTTTCAATCTCCGACTTAATTCCTGAAATGGCTGGTAGTGTCAATTTGTTTTATACGTTGTACCATCCCTTCCCTCCCCACCCCCAGCCCTCTCTCTTCCACAGATCTCTGGATGTCCCTGTTCTCTACTGTTCTTTTGCTTGTTTGATTCGCTCTCTCTCCCCCCATCTTGTCTCCCGCTCCCTTCATTATGTTTTATTTGATATGTTTTGCGTTTATTGTTCGCTCTTACACAAGCCTCGATCTTATATACAAAAAAAAAGTCAAGCTTAGGTGAGCAGGTCCTGGTGGCCTTACTTGAGATGGATATGGAGGAGCTCTTGGCCCAGGAAGCTGTATATGAATGTAACATTGTGGGAGAAGGACCAGAGGACCAGGAGGGGAAGCAGGAGAGGTGCGGATAGCGATTGAGGACCCAAGCCACCCCCCTCTCAAACCCTCCCTCCCTCCTCCCTCCCCCCCCCACCTCCCCCCTGCCCCCTCCCAACCTCCCACCCCCACCTCCCAACCAGCCCATGGAAAAGGCAGCACCAATAATAGAGAATAGTGGGACACCGTTGCCTTTGACTAGATAATGTTGTTGATTAGGCAACTAATGGCACAGGTGATGATTAAAATGCAGGAGGGACAAGGTGGCTGGCATTAGGCATGACATGCATGCAGGGCAGGTAGAGGTAAAGGCTGATATGAAGGTTATGGGCAATGAGATAGCCGCAACGCTCAAGGCTGTACTGAGAGAGGTGACTGAGCATGTGGATGGTGTCCGCAACGAGATGGGAGCAGGTGAGGCTAGAATGATGGAGATAATTGGGATAAAAGAAGAGGTTAATGGACTTAAACAGGGAGTACAATGACCTGTGAATGAGCAAAAAGAACTGAAGAAGCAAATCAGAAGTAATACAGGATCTAAGGGCAGCTCGAGAAATGCCCTTAGATTCTGTATTTGGACTTGAACAGCAGGAAGGATGTAAAAAGAGAAATGTTGGCAAGTAAGAAAATAATTTAAAATGGGACATAATGGCCAGACACAGAATATCAAATAAATGGGACGAAGGATTAGAGACGAAAGAATGGAAAATGAAAGAAATATTGGAAGACACTAAAGTCATCTCAAGCACACGAAGACAAGCGAGAGGGCAAAGAATGTTGAGGAGGAGATCATGGAATATGTAGAAACAATGTGTAAAGATCGGGATAACACATGGCAGGTGCAGGTGGAGAGGATATGAGCGATCAAAGCGGATCACGACGAGGTAAAGCTGTGTGAACTGGAGCAAATTCATGGTGTGAAAGGGTGTGTGCCGAGCTTGGGTGGAATAGAGAAGCCGGGGTTCCTTGGAGTGCCGAGCCTGAGAGTGATGGAGTGTGTGCCGTGAGCGTGCAGAGTGGAGTGCATGAACGAGCTAGGGTATGGGTCGTGCATCGATTCAGACGAGGGTAACCGTTAGCTTGATTGAGGGGAGGGGTGAGGTTACCGAGCGGGAAATATTTTAAATGTTAATATGTTCTTATCCTGTGTGCGGGGATTAAAAAGAACAGGTTTGTAATCCGTACCGGTCCAAGGGAGGGTACATTTCAAGGCACTCCATGTCACTGTGTGTTAACGGTCCGTGTCAGGCAAAACGCCCGTATGCAAATGATTGAAAAAAAAAATTAACAAGAAATGGTGTTCTGCTGAGTGTGCGCGGCACAAATGCTGCATCCGGCACAATTGGCAAATTCAGCTGCGGGATCTCCGTGGAAAGGCTCATATCTAAAGTTGTGTGTGAACTGTCATGGAGAGACCCATGTGTGTGAATGGAGTAAGATTGACTGTGGAGTGGATCGTGTGAACAAATGGTGTGCGTGAGAGGGCTGCTGCATCTAAGTTGTGTACGCTGGGCCATGAGGCGATTTGTGGATGTACCACGTTGTGTTTAAGTGGTGTGGTTGTGGTGAAGGGTATGGGGCTGCGCATATGTGTGTGACGTCTGTGGGGGTTCCGCAGCGCGAGGAGTGGATGTGGAGAACACATCCGGGTTCCCTTTTGGAATCCGCCGAATGTGAGTGCGAACATTTAAATTCATTGGCAGGTTCCAGGTGTGCCGCAGAACTTTCCCACAGAGGGGGAATTACATAGGATAGAACATTTAGTGCGGAAGCAGCTTAAAAGCTGGAACTCCAGAGCAATCGCTGCTGTTTGAACGTGTTGGGCACCCGAGGAGAAGATGCCTACCTGTTCATGCCATGGAAGGATCACCTGCCGAGATAAATTGTCTTTTTTTTTTCTTTTCTTTTTTTTGTATACTGAATCGAGGCTCGTGAAAGAGCTAACATTTACTTCACAAACAAATCAACCAGACAAACAAAATATATAAAAAGCGGGAGCGGAAAACAAGATGGGGAGAGAAGGTGAAGCACACAAACACAACATTTGAGAGCAGGGAGATGTGTGGAAGGGAGAGGGCTTGGGGGGAGGAGGCATGGGAAGGGGGGGGGGGTGGAGGGAGAAGTATAAAACACAAGGACACCAATGACTTCCAGGACAGAAGTTGGTATTTCAAAAAAGTGGAATTGGGATGAAATTAGCGGGGGTAGAAAAGATCAAGGTTTTGGATGGGGGAAGATAAGAGATGGTGGTGAACAGCTGTTTTAAAGACCTGGAGGGTGGAGTGGGATTGAAGAGAGTGAGGGAGTTTGTTCCAGAGGCGGGAGAAAAGAGGAAATGAAGGAGTGAAGGTGAGCAGAGAGTCTTGATTTTGGCGGTTTGACCATAAGAGGGTTGCAGGCAGATCTTGTGCGACCTGTAGGAATATTTGCGGGACAGAGCCCAGAGAGAGCTGGGGGGGGCAAGGCCAGAGAGGAGTCGGTAGAAGATGGAAAGACCACCAACCTGCCTGCGGTGCGTGAGTGAGAGGCCCTTGGAGTTAGCTTCATCGCGGGAGATTCCAATGATTCTGAATGCTTTGGATTCAACAGCATGAAGACGAGCTAGGTGTGAGGCAGGAGCACCAGCCCAGAGGGGAGAGCAGTATTCCATTGAGCTGCGGATGAAAGCCTTGTATGTGGTGAGGAGCTCAGGTGTGCCAAGGAAGGACTTCGCACGACGGAGGATGCCCAGTCGGCGACTGGCTTTGGAGGCCAGATTTGAAATGTGGTTTTCCCAGGAAAGATCATGGCAGATAGTGAGACCCAAAAGCTTGAGTGACAGAACTTCTTGGAGAGGATTATTCAGAAAGTGGATGGGAGGGTTGTCCAGTCGGTCTTTTCGGAGAGACATCGTAAGTGTGTGAGATTTGTCAGGATTGAAAGACATGTTCCACTTGTTTGCCCAGTCTGTGATTTTGTCCAGGTCTGCAGAGAGTGAGGAGGCAGCAGACTGCCGATCTGAGGGATGAAGAATGGAGCGACAGAGAGTAGAGTCATCAGCAAAGAGATACAGAGGATTTTCAAGAGAGTCAGAGAGATCATTGATGAAGACCAGAAAAAGGACAGGGCCTAGAACACTGCCTTGTGGAACTCCAGCCTGAACAGGAAGAGGAGATGAGAGAAACCCATTCAGGGCCACACGTTGACTACGACAAGAGAGGAAGTCCGCCAGCCATGCGTGGAGATTTCCATGGATACCAAAAGAGGAGAGTTTGGTGAGCAGAGCGGGGTGCCAGACCGTATCGAAGGCACGTGATATGTCAAGGGAGACTGCTCTAATTTCCTGTTTGGCATTGAGGACCTCCATCCATTGTTGAGAAAGCAGAAGCAGCATGTCCAGAGTAGAGTGTCCAGGTCTGAAACCAAATTGATGATCAGAGATCAAGCCATTGGAGAAGAGGAAAGATTTCATATCTGAAGCAATGATGGATTCCATGACTTTGCTGATAATTGGGAGAAGGCTGATTGGTCTGTAGTTGCTGGGATCTGTTTTTGCACCTTTTTTGTGCAAAGCGGTGATGTTGGCAGATTTCCAAGCAGATGGAAGATGACCTTGAGCAAAAGAGAGGGTGAAGAGAACAGAGAGAGGGAGTGAAAGAGCGGAAGAACAGGATTTTAGGACCCGTGGGCTGATGCCGTCAGGTCCAGTTGCAGAATCCGAGTCGGGGGTTGACAGAAACTTTTCCACCTTGTCAGGAGGAAAGGACACAGAGTCCAGGAGCAGCTGGGTACGACTGGGTACGGTGGGTACAGAGAGGGATGGGTTTGGGACACAAGATTTAGAGGCAAACACAGAGTTGAGGCATTCAGCTTTTTCGCGTGCGGAGTCAGCCGTGTGGCCATTTGAGGTGAGGGAGAGGATGGAGGGGGAACAAACACCAGAAAGAGATTTGACCAGACGCCACCAGGATTTGGAAGAGGGAGACAGATAAGAGAGTTCGGTCCTGAGAACAGAGAGATATTGTTTCCTGGCTCTCCTGAGCGTGGACACACACTTGTTTCGGGCTTTGTGAAAGGAAATGAGATTTCCTTCCGTTGGATTTGCTTTCTAGGAGTCTTGCCAGATTTGGCGGTCTCAATCGTTGTCAGTCGTTACTTAACATCCCGTTCGGCCGCGAAGCTAGTTCAGAGGTCGGGGAGAGTCTGAGAAATTCCAGAAAATGTTTTAAATAAATTTTCAATCTTTATTTCATGGAAATTGAATTAAATACTTAAACACTGCTGAATACAAATCGCCGCCTGGTTATTTCCACGAACCTTCAGTTTACCATGCTTCAACAGCACTTAACATCCGGAATTTTTTATTTTAAACAATATTTTACTTCATGGTTCTTTCACCTGTAACGATTTTCCGGGGAGCTTATGTGATGGTGCGTCATCAGTCGGTCCATCCGTCCATTTTTCCATAAACACTTGCAACTTTTTCTCCTTAACCACTGATTGAATTGTGATGAAACTTAGCACAAATTATACTTGTTTCGTTGTCACTAAAGTTTCTCACGGCATTAAAAAATTGGGTGTTCCGGGAGTCAAAGTGGGTCCACGTTTAATGCCCCCAAAATAGGAATTAGCTTTTGACTGAAATTACACACACTATTTTGATGACACTTGACCACAACCTTCACCACCCGTGCTGTACCAAAGTCTGTTCATGGCATTCAAAAAATCTGCCCCTTTGGGGTTGTGCAGGGGGCAGGGCCTGCCCTCCAAAATAGGTATTTGCTTTCTTCTCAGAAACTACACATCCAATTCCAATACAACTTGACAACAACATTCTGTTCATCACCCATGATGTACCAATATTTTTTCCCAGCATTTACAAAAATGGGGTCTAAGGTAGTCTATGGGGGTTGGGGGGTTGAGGGGTGGATGGAGGTTGATTTTTCTGTTGTTTGTTTAAAGTCTTATGATGACGTTTGTATGATTGTACATGCTGCCCTGTCCTCCAGCATCCATTCAAATTGGTTAAAAATGCCCTGATATGGTTTAAAATACTTTTAGTCAGTGTAGTATACTGCTTTATTCTACCAGCTGAGCGCCCAGGGGTATCGCCCCTCTGTTTATATTTAAATGGAAGTATACATTTCATGACGTAACATGTTCTATGATCTCTCCATATGGATCTCAGTCTTATTTCCCTCCAAACTACTGATGCTGATTTGTACACAGGTGATGTCTATCCTGCAAATGTGGAAGGCAGACAACACAACAATGATTCATCTGTCACAGAAGATTCAAAATGTGCTTCAGCAAAGAAAGGTTCAGATGATATTCACATGACAAACGGGAGTGCTGCCCGTTTTGCAACTGGTGAGTGGAAACGTAAAAAATTAACTTTGTAGAAGAGATATTTTGTGTTGAGAAAATATTAAATTTTTGGAAAAGTGTTAAATATTTTGCATTTTGATTTTGACAAAAAAAATAATTGTTGTGTTCTTTCTTTCTGTAGAACAATCCAGAAGTAATAAGGGACAAATAAGGTCCAGGCGCAGCTTGACAGTGAAGAAGAAGCCTTTTTTGAAGAAAAAATCACGAAATCAAGACTCACTTCCGATAAAATACAAGTGCATGTCTGGGCCTCACAACACCAAGATTAATATTAAATTGAACAAACACAAAAAGGTTGTAGAAAAGGGAATACGTTATAAGTGTAACGTGTGCGGAATGGATTTTGCTTCAATGAATAACATCAAAATACACATGAGGATTCATACAGGAAAACATCCGCACAAGTGCTCTGTCTGTGATAAAGGTTTCTTGACAAAAAGCAATTTGAAGAAACATATGAGGATCCATGCAGGAGAACATCCTCACAAATGCTCGATATGTGATAAAGGTTTCTCTCATAGCAGCAGTTTGAAATTACATATGAGGGTCCATTCAGGAGAGCGACCTTACAAATGCTCGATATGTAAGAAAGCTTTCTCTCGAAAAGACAGTTTGAAATTACATATGAGGATCCATACAGGAGAGCAACCTTACAAATGCTCGATATGTGATAAAGGTTTCTCTCGAAACAGCGATTTTAAATTACATATGAGGATCCATACAGGAGAGCAACCTTACAAATGCTCGATATGTGATAAAGCTTTCTCTCATAGCAGCAAGTTGAAATTACATATGAGGATCCACACAGGAGAGCAACCTTACAAATGCTCGATATGTGATAAAGGTTTCTCTCAAAACAGCCATTTGAAATTACATATGAGGTTCCATACAGGAGAGCAACCTTACAAATGCTCGATATGTGATAAAGGTTTCTCTCGAAAAGGCCATTTTAAATTACATATGAGGATCCATACAGGAGAGCAACCTTACAAATGCTCGATATGTGATAAAGGTTTCTCTCGAAAAAGCGATTTGAAATTACATATGAGGATCCATACAGGAGAGCAACCTTACAAATGCTCGATATGTGATAAAGCTTTCTCTCATAGCAGCAATTTGAAATTACATATGAGGATCCACACAGGAGAGCAACCTTACAAATGCTCGATATGTGATAAAGGTTTCTCTCAAAACAGCCATTTTAAATTACATATGAGGATCCACACAGGAGAGCAACCTTACAAATGCTCGATATGTGATAAATGTTTCTCTCAAAACAGCAATTTGAAATCACATATGAGGAACCATACAGGAGCGCAACCTTACAAATGCTCGATATGTGATAAAGGTTTCTCTCAAAACAGCCATTTGAAATTACATATGAGGATCCATACAGGAGAGCAACCTTACAAATGCTCGATATGTAATAAAGCTTTCTCTCGAAAAGACAGTTTGAAATTACATATGAGGATCCATACAGGAGGGCGACCTTACAAATGCTCGATATGTGATAAAGGTTTCTCTCAAAACAGCCATTTGAAATTACATATGAGGATCCATACAGGAGAGCAACCTTACAAATGCTCGATATGTAATAAAGCTTTCTCTCGAAAAGGCAGTTTGAAATCGCATATGAGGATCCATACAGGAGAGCAACCTTACAAATGCTCGATATGTGATAAAGGTTTCTCTCATAACGTCGGTTTGAAATCGCATATGAAAATCCATGCAGGAGAGCGTCCTCACAAATGCTCGATATGTGATAAAGGTTTCTCTCGAAAAGACAGTTTGAAATTACATATGAGGATCCATACAGGAGAGCTGAAATCTGTAATACCAGGGTATGAAAAATGAGATGAGGAGGATTTGGAAATTGAAGAAATCTGAAATTGTACCAGTGATTGTCAGAGCAACAGGGAATCCAGATGATCAAGAAAATCCCAAAGAAGTACTTATAAAGCATTCCGGGGAATATCATGACAAAGAATCTACAGGTGGAAGCTGTCAGAGGTTCAGTGAGGATTCTGAAACGAGCCCTTGGACCAAAGCTATGAGAACGAAGTTTCACAAACTGGTTAATGAAAAAGAATCCTTTACCGAAAAAGGAGGTGGAGATTTTGAGTTCTGGGAGAACTTCCTTCCACCTTCTAAATAAAACCGGTCTGTGGAGATAACAATCAACGAGAGCATCCATACAAATAGACCATGGGCCGAGTCCACTAATTCTGCTTGGTTTTCGAATTCCGTGGTCTACGATGAGAAGTATCTGCATATGTGCTTGATATGTTTAATAAGTGTATATGAACCATTAATGAAATGTTCCCATGTTCGAAATTTGCACATTAATGAGCAACGGTCAAAAACGAAGAGGAAGTTAAACTCCGTTGGTGAGGACTTCCTTTTCCCTAGCAACGGTTGCATAGATGCTTCTAAATCGAGATTTTGAGCATTGCAATCCTCTGATCATGCAAATGTATGATTTTGCAAATCATCTGATGCTATCGGATATTATTTTGTGGATTATTTCATGTACATAATTCCTATTGGTGTCGGTTGCTATGGTAAAAATATCCCTAGCAACCAATATTTCACAAACTGTTTATATGCATCAATTGATTCACTAAAAGTATAAATCTGCCCTGTATATTAGACTAGCCAGGCTCGAAACATACTGGTATACTTTGGGGACTCGTGATCCCACCCCACATCCCTATATTTATAACTTGGAATACAAAAATGAAGCATTAAAGAAACTATTTCAACACATATACTTTAATGGGTATTTATATTTTTGTAGTATCCCCATACTACCTTTCTCTCTTTTTGTCCTCTTAAGATATACAGATATACAGATATACAGACACACAGACACACAAAAACACACACATACTTTTACACACATAACACGTGCACATCCTTATCATTCTTTTTTATATTCCAAATGATCCTCATTCACTCTTCTTTCTTGTAAATATTTCCTGTTTCCTTCTCCTTTCTCTCCATTTAACACACACACACACACACACACACATGCACACACACACACACACATACACACACATATGCACACCCATGCAGACACACACATGCACTCATTTTAAAAGTCACATTTTTCAGAATCATAATTCATCCTCTCTCTATCTAACTCTCCTCCTCCCCTCCCCTCCCTCCTCTGTCTCTCATTCTCTCTCAAGCTGTGTGCATCCCTATCTGAAACAGCACTAAATAATGGCAAATCCACTCAAATATACCATTTATGTTCAGTTTATAAACGGCTCGTGTGTTTCACATATTCTCTTTGACATGCATATGATAGTGCGTATAACAAGTCTTGATGTAAACAAGTTTGTATGAGGACATCATAGTTAGTCTGAATCATTACACAAACATGCAACTCCTCCAATTCCTCTGACTATCGGCAAGTTGGTGCACATTAAGGACTGCACATATAATTTGGTTCAATAATAAATGAAAAAGGATCGATATTGTACTTGGCATGCATATTCATTGTAATTTTTCATTTGAAAATCCGTCCCGACAGGACAAAAGTTCACATTCTTAAACGACATTCGTTTTGTTTTACCCCGCAGTATAAACTGTTCTCGGCGAAAAGAAAACACAGGTATTGAAGGAACTGCGCTCCAACGCGAGTCAAAAGAATTGACGCGACCAAAGACGGAATTCGTCCGAGTTGCTTTATTGAAACAAAACAGCTCAGGTATTCTGACAAGCCCGTTTTTCGGGCAACAATATATATACACATTTATGTCTGGAAGTTTGCCCGGCAAAAGCTATACCGGGCATGCCCGGGTATCAAGGGCGAGCCTTGGAAAGGCGAGTCTGGACCTGCCCGGGCGTGTTTGGCTGCGGCCTGGCAAGTCGAGGCTGGGCGTGCCCGGGCGCTCTGGGCGAGCACTGGAAAGGCGATAGCGGGCATGCCCGGACGCTCTGGGCGAGCCCTGGAAAGGCGATAGTGGGCATGCCCGGACGCTCTGGGCGAGCCCTGGAAAGGCGATAGCGGGCATGCCCGGACGCTCTGGGCGAGCCCTGGAAAGGCGAGAGTGGGCATGCCCGGGAAAGACGAGACCGGGCGTGCCCGGGAGGTTCAGGCGTGCCCCGGGAACAGTGAGTCCGGGCATGCCCGGGAAAGGCGCTTCTGGCCGTGTTCTGGCCGGTGCAAGGCGATTATGTACATCCAGCGGTAACCGCTACACACGCCCCTCCAGAATCGACCTGCACCGGCAGGGTCAATTTAAGGGGGGTCCGGATGACCCGGCCGAAGCGACCCCTGGAGGGTCGTGGGGAGGGGTCTGACGTGGTGGTGGGTGGTCGAGTGGGGGGAACTGTGGACGGGGGGCGGCCTCACCACGGAGGAAGGGCCAACCGTGGTGGTCGGTCGACGTCCATGTGCGCCGGTTTGAGGCGTTCCACAGAAATCCGGTCCGGCCGGCTGCCGAAGTCGACGATGAAAGACTTGTCGCCCCGTCGCAGGACCCGGAAGGGCCCGTCGTACGGCGGCCGGAGTGGCCCCCGGTGCGCGTCATGATGCACAAAGACGTACTCTGCTGTGCGAAGCGCCAGGGGGACGTAGGACTGGGGGCCACCGTGGTGGGACGTCGGCACGGGGGCAAATCATCGGGCGGCCTCCTGGAGGTCCGAGCGCTGGCGAGCGGCGGACCAGGGACTGGTAGCGTCAGGCACGAATTCGCCCGGGACACGGAGTGGCTGGCCGTAGACGAGCTCGGCGGCGGATGCCTGGAGGTCTTCCTTGGGGGCCGTGCGAAGGCCCAAAAGGACCCACGGCAGCAAAGGCCCGAAGGCCCAAAAGGACCCATGAGTGCGGCCTTCATGGAGCGGTGAAACCGCTCGCACAACCCATTGGCTTGGGGGTGGTAAGCCGTGGTGCGGTGCAGCGTGACCCCCAACGAACGGGCGACCGCACCCCAAAGCTCAGACGTGAACTGTGGGCCGCAGTCGGACGAGATGTCCGCTGGTGCGCCGAAGCGCGTGACCCAGGTGGCGATGAACGCCTGCGCCACGTCAGCGGTGGTGGTGGAGGTGAGGGGCACGGCCTCCGGCCACCTGGTGGTCCTGTCCATCATGGTGAGCAGGTGGGTGAACCCCCGCGATGGGGGCAGGGGACCCACCAGGTCCACGTGGACATGGTCGAAACGCCATTCAGGCACGGCGAAAGGTGCCAGCGGGGCCTGGGTGTGGCGGTGGACCTTGGCTCGCTGGCAGGCCGTGCAGGCGTTGGCCCAGTCGCGGATGTTTCGTCGAAGGCCGTGCCAGACGAAACGCGCCGACACCAGCTTCTGAGAAGCTTTCCGGCCCGGGTGAGAAAGGCTGTGGATGGAGGCGAAGATGCGGCGCTGCCAGGAAACGGGCAGGATGGGGCGAGGCTGGCCCTGGGAGACGTCGCAGAGCAGGACGGTGCCCGCGAAGGGGATGTCGGCCAGGTGGAGGCCCGTGTCCGCCACGCGGAGTGCCTGCACCGAGGCGTCGGTGGTCTGGTCGGCCGCCATGAGCGTGAAGTCCACGCCGAAGTGGACCGCGTTCGCGCTGGCCCGCGAAAGGCAGTCGGCCACGGCGTTGTCTTTGCCGGCGACGTGCTGGATGTCCGTGATGAACTCCGACACGGCGGAGAGGTGGCGCTGCTGGTGGGCCGACCACGGCTCCATGACCTTAGCCATTGCGTAGACCAACGGCTTGTGGTCGACGAAAGCCGTGAACGGGCGGCCCTCCAGGAGGTGTCGGAAATGGCGAACGGCCAGGAATAGCCCGAGCAGCTCGTGGTCGAACGTGCTGTAGTTTAACTCGTTCGGCCGGAGTTGCCGGCTGAAAAAAGCGAGTGGCTGCCAAACCCCGTCCACCCATTGCTCATGGACGGCGCCCACCACGTAGTTGGAGGTGACCGTAGTGAGGGCGATGGGCGCGTTGAGCACCGGGTGAGCCAGCAGCGTTGCGTCGGCGAGGGCCCGTTTGGCACTGGCGAAGGCCGCGTCCATGGCCGCGGACCAAACAATGTCATGCTTGGCCGGCTTGCCCCGGAGGGCCTCGTAGAGGGGCCGCATGAGCTGAGCAGCGCGGGGCATGAATCGGTGATAAAAATTCACCATGCCGAGGAACTCTTGGAGGGCCTTGATGGAACGGGGACGCGGGAACGTGGTGATGGCCTCGACCTTGGTCGGCAGTGGCACGGCCCCGGTCTTGGTGATGCGGTGGCCCAAAAAGTCAACGGTCGTCGCGCCGAAGTGGCATTTGACTGGGTTGACAATTAAGCCGTGCTCGCTGAGGCGACCGAACAGTGTTCGGAGGTGGAGGAGGTGCTCGGCGCGGGACGTGCTGGCGACGAGGATGTCGTCCAGATAGACGAAAGAAACGGCAGGTGCAGCACGCCGTCCATCAAGCGCTGGAACGCCTGGGCCGCGTTCTTGAGGCCAAACGGCATCCGCAAAAATTCGAACAGGCCGAACGGCGTGATGACGGCCGTCTTCGGGACGTCGGCCACCCGGACAGGTACCTGATGGTAGCCCCGTATCAGGTCAATTTTCGAAAAGATGACCCGTCCCGCCAAACGGGCGGAAAAGTCCTGAATATGCGGGATCGGGTACCTGTCGGGGGTGGTAGCGTCATTGAGACGGCGGTAGTCGCCACACGGGCGCCATCCACCCCCCGGCTTTGGCACGATGTGCAGTGGCGAGGCCCACGCGCTATCGGAGCGCTGCACGATGCCGAGGTGCTCCAACGCGTCGAATTCGGCCTTTGCCACGGCGAGCTTGGCTGGGTCGAGGGGGCGGGCCCTGGCGTAGACCGGCGGGCCCGTAGTGGGTATGTGGTGCTCGATCCCGTGCCGCACCGCGACGGCCGAAAACGTCGGCCGCGTGAGGGCCGCAAATTCCACGAGCAGGCGAGCGAACTCGTTCGTTGCCGGGAGGGCGCACGCCAGTTCGGTCGGCGCGAAGCTGCTCATTGTGCACGCCAGGGAGCTGAAGGTCTCGGCGTGGACAAGGCGACGTCGTTTGACGTCGACCAGCAGCCCGTGCGCGCAGAGGAAGTCGGCGCCCAGCAAAGCCACGGGGACGCTGGCGGTAACAAAAGTCCATTGAAAGCGCTGGCTGCCGAAGCAGAGGGTGACGACGCGTGGGCCGAAAGTGCGTATGGCCGAGCCATTAGCAGCGACCAAAGAGGGGCCGCAAACTGCGTCCAGCCTGTCCTGCTCAGAGGCAGGTATGACGCTCAGTTGGGCGTCGCACAGGAAACGCCGTCCAGATGCTTTGTCCCAAATAAACAGCAAGTTGCCCGAGTGGCCGGCGCTCATGGCTGGGAATGAACGCCGGCCCGGCCGTTTCCCGACCTGCCGAAAGTGCACGGGGGCTGGCACGTCCGAGCCTTGTGTCTGAACCTGGCATGGTAATAACACCACGCCCGGTCAGGTGGAGGTCCCGGCCGTCGTGTCGGAAGCGGGCGGTGCGGCGTGGCGGCCGCCAGTTGCACCGGCAGTTCGGCCTCCAACCGCGCAGGGCGCTCGGGCATCGTGGGCGTTGTGTCGGACGGCGGCGGGCTCCAGGTAACCGCGCCGATGTGCTGGCCCACCGAGGAGATCTTATCGGCTTCCCTGGCGAGGGCGCGGGAATCAGTGATCAACGTGCCAGCCAGGGCGAGGCGTACCGGGTTAGGCAGCTGACGGAAGAACAGCTCCCGGAAAAGGAATGCCGGAGAGTGCTCGCCGAGCAACGAGAGCATATAGTCCATGCGCTCGGACGGGCGTGTGTCGCCGAGCTCGGGCAGGTCAAGCAGGCACCGTGCGCCTGCTGCCGGTGAGAGGGCGAATGCACCGAGGAGGAGCGTCTTCAGCGCGTCGTATTTGTCAGCAGCCGGCGGGTGCTGGAGGAGGCTCAAGGCGCGGGCTGCGGTGACGGAACCGAGCGCCGCCACAACATGGTGGAAGCGGGTGTCGTCCGCGGTGATGCCTCGCAGGGCGAACTGGGAGTCCGCCTGGGCGAACCAAACAGCCGCGTGAGCCTCCCAGAAGGTAGGCAGTTTAAGCGTCACTGCCGTATCCATGTCGGTAGGTCACCAATGAAGGAACTGCGCTCCAACGCGAGTCGAAAGAATTGACGCGACCAAAGACGGAATTCGTCCGAGTTGCTTTATTGAAACAAAACAGCTCAGGTATTCTGACAAGCCCGTTTTTCGGGCAACAATATTGTTACAGATGCGGCTTTAGATGTTATATTGACCGAGCGATGGTGTATTTAACCGCGTCCGAACAGTTACTCCCCGATTAGAACCCGATTCCACCCGACGTTGACCAGATCGCCCCACAGATATTCAATCGGGAAACCTCTAAAGCGACCGAAAGAGAATGAAAAATAATAAGAAGAAGAATACGGAGGAAGAACAGATTTATTATACACACACAAGCAATGGATGGAAGAAGCAGTAACACAGCGAATCGTTAACTTACACTATTCATTTTTACTTAACCCCAAGACAACGAGCAGGACAGGACGTTCACACTTACACAGGGGATATTGCAGGCAGGTAGGGCTTGAGGTGGATTGCTTGAGAGGGAGGCAAAGTCAGAGGCAGCAGCTCTCAATGCCTCGTGGTTTTGGCGGGAAAACCCTCCGTCGCGTATCCGCTGCGGTAGACGTCACGCGCTGGTTCGGCACACCTGCTCCTCTTCTTGTGGTGGAGCCATCTCCCTCCTTTCAGCGCATCTCTCCAAAGCTGGTTTACTTGCCGAGTAACTCTCCTCTTTGGCTTGGAGCATTTCGCATCTCACCGCTCCTCTTGGTGCCGCCTCTTTGCTCATCTCCCAGGTCATCTCCCAAGTCATCTCGTAAAGCAGTCCCTTACAGTCGCTTTTATCACCTCGGGCGAAATCAAGCCGCCGGCTCCGAGGGCACGCCTACCGGGTTGCTCACCGCGGTGCTGATTGGCTGTTAGGGCTGGTTCACTCCTTCCCTCTTATGACGAGGTGCAGACACGCCTTTCTTCTCCGACTCAAAGCACATGGGCAATGGCGGCCTGCGGGATTGAAAACAACTCCCCTTTTGAAAGGAACTTTGGAGAGCGGAGATGTTTGGGGAAATTGGAAGGGCCTACGCTTATTTTGTTTGATACAATGCAAAGTCAATCTCGTGGGAAACACATATTTAGCCTACATGGAATAAGGAAATACACTATTTAAAAGATATATCGTGACCTGCGTGTAAGTTTCATGGAATTAACTAGGAGGACGGCTGCGACCATTATTTTCATTAACAGGGTGTTACCATACTTTTGTAACGTTCACATTGTAACGTTTCCACATTCGTTACAATATATATACACATTTATGTCGGGAAGTTTGCCCGGCAAAAGCTATACCGGGCATGCCCGGGTATCAAGGGCGAGCCTTGGAAAGGCGAGTCTGGACCTGCCCGGGCGTGTTTGGCTGCGGCCTGGCAAGTCGAGGCTGGGCGTGCCCGGGCGCTCTGGGCGAGCACTGGAAAGGCGATAGCGGGCATGCCCGGATGCTCTGGGCGAGCCCTGGAAAGGCGAGAGCGGGCATGCCCGGGAAAGACGAGACCGGACGTGCCCGGGAGGTTCGGGCGTGCCCGGGAACAGTGAGTCCGGGCATGCCCGGGAAAGGCGCGTCTGGCCATGTTCTGGCCGGTGCAAGGCGATTATGTACATCCAGCGGTAACCGCTACAGTATAATCTTTTAACTATGAAATGCATAATTTCTCAGTCTTACATTCATCTGAAATACAAAATTTTGTATTCATTAATCTTTCATTTTCAAATGGAAATGACCCCATTCTATAGAAAGTGGCAAAACCTTTGTTGTAAAATGAAGAAAAAAGAACAAAAACGCAGAGATTTTTGTTGATACAATAACATAATGCATTCCTGTCAATCATATTTGTGCATTCAGTAGCAAAACATCAAAATAAATCAATGACTAATGGACTCAAGTTATAAAAACCCACAGAGTATAAGGAAATAATTAAGCATCTTCATCTGATTCCAGAGTGTCAAAATCTCCCTCAATCTCTGTCAAGTCAGGAACAGACGCCTGAATTGCACAGACTTTAAATGAACACAAATCAGTACAGGGAAGCTTGATGAGCAAACACAAGCACCGCTCTCGAGTACATTATGTCTTCTTGCAAGAGCAATGGGAAAGTTCCATTACACTTGATAGTGCTGGGGGAAGACCCAGCCAGTCTATGGTGAGCAAACCATTATCAATATCCCAACCATTGTTCTTTGGTGATGATATTTCTGGTTTGCTGATAAGGCACATTTTGTGAATGGCTGCTTGGGAGTTTGCTCGCTATATGTGCTTGTGCATGAAATCTCTGTTTGGAGGCAAGCTTTTCTCTCCACAGCTCCCAGTCTTGAACATTCTGCATCTTGCTTCATTGCCGTCATGACAGCCCTTCTGCCCATAGAGTTCACAGGTGTATGCTTCGATGTCTTCATGCAAGGATGGTGGTACTGTAAACGTCATGCCAAGCTTTTCAAATGTGGATCAGTGGTCTTTATTTGATGTGAAGATCTTTGCAGATTTTGGTTTACTATTACCATACAAAGCACTCATTGTGTCGCATCCAGTAAAACAATGAAATCCTATAAACGCAGAACAAACTTCTTTCCTGAAATGGTCAATTATGTGACAGACAACAATTGTGCGTGTATTACTTCCTCTGCCTGTGTGGAAGTAGACCTCTGCATCTATGTCCTTGCAAAATGCCACACATAGTACCAAGACATCGGTGTCTGGTCTGATCATGATGATGATGTGATCACTGTTACTTTCAGCGTATGAGGAGTGAAGTAGAAGTCTCGAATTGGCTTCTTGTGTTGAGAACAGACATGGGATTTGCAAAACTTCCTCATCATTGCCATGCTTTCCAATAGAATGACACTCAATGCAATGTCCAACAATAATTGTGATGTAATCAATCAGCTTCCCAGTCTTGCACCACTGTTTGAACAGAAACTGGAGCAGATTTTCCTTGTTGTCACCACAAGATCGAAACTTGGACCATTGTTTTGGAGTCCTCTGATCAGGAGAAAATATTTCACTGATCTGTGTCCCTCCCTCTGCTCATCTTCCTCTTTCAGCATTCTTTATGCTGCCAGACATGTATCTGTCTGGAACAAAGTGCACAACTTTGGATTTGTTCATCTCTGCCTGTTTCACAAGGACTTTCAACTTTTCATCAGCAAACTGTCCAAATGTTGGCTGTGGTTTGACGACTCTGATGAGTGCCATCGAATCCCATACCCACATTGATCCAAATTGCATCTCCTCAACTGATCCCTCCAGGAAGTTCATGAGTTTGTCTTTTTGGTTTTCACAGGAGAGCCATCATGGTTTGCCAGTGGTGCAGGAAATGGACCCAATGAATGAACCAGCATCTCTTTGATGTCAACCTTTCTCACTGAACCAACAACAATCAGCCTGCGGACAGATCCTGGTCAGTTATCAAGGCGATTTCTTTACCCTTCACTTTTGTTATGGTCGATTTATCTATATCCTTGAAAGTCTTCAGCTTCAGCTTCATCTTCGTCATGGTGTCATGAAAACCAACATAATTTGATTGAAGTCTTGTCTGGCAGAATGTTGTGAAGGCAACCTCACCTTTCTCCTTCGCTTCATGAAGGTCTGCAGCGACAGGTCTGATGCAAGCTGACCTGATGTGATGTAAAACAGCTTGTCTCATTCTAGTGAAGGATCAAAAGGGTTGACCATATTTTGAATTGTATCCATGATGTTCTGTATGTTCTTCTCATCAGGCCATTTTCGTGTTCTGTCTAAGTCAACATGGGCCCGACATGAAGTGTCACGACCAACCATCGCCATCTCCTGACAATTCCTCGTAATGGCAGTTCTTTCATATTTCAATAATGTGCACTGCACCCTTCTTGAGTGTGAATCCAGTCACTCCTCCTTTTGTCTTGGAGTCTCGGTTTGCAGTTTGCTCAATTATTTGGTCACAACCAATTTGAGCAAACCCATGCTTCTGTTGTGTTTGTGCAACAAAATTCCCAGCTTGAAACTCTGCATAGATGTCAGGGTGACTCTGTCTCAAGCAGCACATCTCAAACCAATACGATGTCAGATACCTTGCATTATTGATTCTGTCATATGAAAAGAACCAAGGTGGAATGGAACGGATGCTCGACAGGTGAAGGTTCCAACTGGCTTGCCTTGTAGCCCTGATGAATAGAAGCAAGTCATCAACCATTGGAATATATATGCTCCAGAAGTGGAACATCTCAATATTGAGGTTGTCCATGATGAATTCTCATAGCCACTGACAAGCTCCTGAAATTTCTTTGAGTTGACACGGTCGTCAAAGTCTTCAGCTGGGAATGCCTTCTGCAGGTGAATTGCAAGCTGGGAAGCGACATTTCTCTCCTCTCCTGATAGTTTCCAAGTATGACTGCCATCGAAGTCGTTGCAGTGCTTCACAAAGTAATTTGTGAGATCTTATGCTCCTGTTCTAATGATGGCCACTTATTACTCCCCCGACAGACCCACTAGCAATCACTTCAGACTCGGTGATAATGTCCTGTAAGCCAGCATCAGAATATCGCTTTCCAATAGTCATTAGGCACAACACCGGCAACAGCATCCATGTTGATGTCTGCTGCTGTGGGTGGCCAGATCAGCTGAGGATTGGCACAAGTTCCATCAGATATTTTGAGCCTTTGAATAAATGGCCTGGTCCATGACTACAACAATCTTACTGAGTCCCAACCCATCGGCTATGGCAAGGTTGCGGCATAGGATTGTGTACCCTGTGTTTGACCGAGTCGGACTGGCATCCATGACAGGTAAGTAGCCAATATTTGTTTGTGTTGGAATAGCACCTCTTTTAAACAAATTGTAGAAACCAGTCCATCCAGGTAAGAGAATTTCATTCGGACATGCCGTCTTTGTGAGAAAGTATGCGCTATCGATTTTCCGTGCAGTTTATTGGACATGGATATGGTTCTCCAAGTCCAGGTGGACATTCTCAGCATATTTCTGGGGCGCTTTCCTTTGCCCTCCACGATAGAATTCCATGTTGGTTGATGGTGGCTGCAGGGATCGTTTCGTCATTCTCTGCACAGATATTGCTTCATCAAGTGAGTCATCAGTGGATACCTGCCTTTGCATTATTATACCATTGGTATTGTGGGTGGTTCCTCTACGAGGTAGAGTTTCTTCACCGTCATCATTGTTATCCCATGCAATCGTTGCATGGATATTTGGCTGGATATTTGGAGGTATGAAATGCTCTCCTCGCTGAATCTGAAGTTGGGCCAGAGCTGTGTCGTGTTCAAGGACTTGGGAAATGGAAGTACAATGTCCCAGGCCATTCAACAGCCCGATAAGCTGAGCAGATCAATTTATGTGTCCAACCAATATAGCCAATGCAGAGTGCGTAGGCATGGGCCTCCTTCCATTGAATGCAATGTTCATTTTCTCCTGGAAAGTAGAAATAATCTTCTTACTTCTATCTTCACCAATGTTTACATGTGCAATTTATTGAAGAAGTTCATCGGATGCTCCTGGTGACCATACCATGAAGTTCAATGAATCATTACGCACAACTCTAGCAGCACTATCCATGTTGTTGTCTGCTGCTGTTGGTGGTCAGATCAGCTGAGGATTGGCACAAGTTGCAATGATACTCCTCTTCAGTGATTGTGCAGCATGGTAAAGATCTCTATAGTTATGCCCTGCATTCATATGAGATGTGGTTTCATCTTGGTTTGTGTCCGAGTCATCTGTCCCAATCCTTGCTCACATCGGAGGAGAGTGGGAGAGCAACCTCTTCTAACACCTCGTCTGTGGACAAATCTTCCACAATCACTAAATCACTCTCGTTGTTGTGAGATTATCTCAAAAACTTCAGAAATGGGTTTGTCTTTTGAAGTCTCTTCATTAGATTTAAGGATTTGTATCCAATATCTACCCCCTCTACCTCACATACCCATTTCTTAAATGAAGATAGTAATTTCTTCAAGCACAGCACCTCACCTTTCTTTGTTATTCTTTCTTCTATGACTGATACACAGAAGTATTTGTATTCTGCCTCATCGAGGTTTTTTTCAAGAACCTCTTCATTCTCTTTCCTATTCAGAAATCTTGTGCAGCTCTGGTAACAAGTTAAATGGTACCCAACTTCTAACGCTACAAGATCCTGTCCAAGTATATGCAATAAAATGCTCTCACCTTTGTGCAATTCTGCAGCATTCACCAGCTTACCCACTGTTTCTGTTTCACACTGGATAAGTTTTTCTTTCTTTCCTTTTTTGCTGAAGTGTTCGATGATGTACCTTTCTTTGCTGCAACTGATGCATTGGACTGGCAAAAGGTGAGAAGCCCTAGATGGTACAGCAAGTCAGTCAGGTCCTTTCTGTCAGAGAAGTTGAAACTTGGGTGCTACTTCCTCTCTCTGCTTAGCTTCTTGCTTCTGGATTTCAATGGTTGTAGCAGCTGCATTTGAAAAATAATTAAAGTAACAAAGTGAAAAGGGAGGAAATAGCATTGAGATCTAATCAATGAATAGCTTTATGTTGCAATATTTTAATTTCATAGATTCTATATGTATATTATAGAGGCCAAAACAATGTCATTAACATTGCGATCTAATCAATGAATAGCTTTATGTTACAATATTTTAATTTCATAGATTCTATATGGATATTATAGAGGCCAAAATAATGTTATTAATTTTGTGTTTCATTACGCATGATGACAAATAAAAAGCTTAACCAAGACATACAACATGTAAGTATCTCCACATCAACAAGTTAGTGCAGTGGTCATACGTACATCTGTTTATCAACACACAAGTGCTAAAACGCGGTGAAGTTTTCATCTGACGGGCAGTGAGTGGACCGATGCAATTTGTCATGTGCAGAACTGTAGACAAATTGGTTCCAATCTTGGTCTCGTCAGTGAAATGCACAAAACATGCACAGTGATATCCAACGGAGTTCGAAACAACATCGAGAAGATCTGGTGTCAAAACAAGCTCCAAATGTAAACGTTTAATTTTGTTTTGGTGGCAATTGTACTTTCTCTAGTTCCCAAGCTTTTCGACTCAGGAACACTTACACGAAAGTTTTGCAAACTGATGTCCGAAATAGAAATTAGATTTGGCTGCACATTGGTCCACAACGTGCATGCAGCACGCCGTGTTGCGATGTCCCAACAACGTGTTCATGCACCCACTGTACGATGACTGTGATTGGTTAATTTTGTGGAGCCTGTGTTACAACCGTCATAGTTGGTCGAGTAAGGCTTACAATGACGTCATTATTTCAGAAGAATTGCATGCTGCAAGGGTAATTGCATCATCGTTATTACCAGATTTTTGAAAAAATGTGCTGGTTTATAAAATGGGATTATTCATAAACGTTCTTCGAAATCTTCCAGCTGATTAAAATATTTTAAGTAAAGTACTTCTCTGACACAGACCGTGGAAAGTAAGAATTTGAGGGCGCGGCCCATGGCCTAAAATGTTATATTTGTGACGAGGATTTTATTTCGAAACGGAGCTTGACCTTCCATGGTGCAACCCACGCTGGAGCTATTACATAAAAGGTGCCACACTGGGTTGTTTGTGCCACCCTTGTAAACGATCCTCGGCAGTCGGCAAGGTATTCAGTGAACCAGTAAGGATCGTGAAAGCGTACATCCCTTTGGGCATCTACCTTGAAAGCACAACTCCTCAGAGTACCATCTGTAACCCCTGACAACCAGCCGGCATCCCAAACCCCTTGATGAAAGCCATACAGCTTGCTGTCACCAGAATGTCCACAGCAATGGCTGAAAACTGGAGTCAGAAGTCAACAAGAATCTCAAAATTGTAACCCCATCTGCATCCTCAAACAAAGTTTAAATAAAATGACAGCTTAAAAAAAATGTAAAACTTGTTAATTTGGTTCTTCATATTCTCATGATATAGAATTGTTGAAAAATTGATGCCAAAAACTTAAATGGAAACAGAACTTAATCTCTCAATCTGATCTTGGATCTCATCGTGTTCCTTTCAAGGTCTTCCTTCAGTTTCCAGTTTGTAATTCTTGTGTGTCTGTCCCTGCCATGTATCCAGCCAAGTTCCATTTGAGTTTTTTGATTGTGACCAGTGTTTAGGAATTTTGTTTTCTGCCTGATTTAGTTGTTTTTCTTGTCCCGTTTTGGTTTTGCTCATATGGCAACTTTCCATTGTTTGAACATCAATTTTTACTCGATCTTTGATGTAGTCCATGTTTCATTGCCATGTGTGATATGGGGAAAACACCCATGTTGTAAAATTGTTTATCAGAATAAGACTTCTACTTGTGTTTTCATGAAACTTGTATTTGTGAAGGGTTTCACAATAAAGAGAGGTCCTCAAAGCACAAATGCAGTGTCTGTGTGATTGTGAATATGTAATGGCACATTATGATCAATTATTAGTCATTTGAGAGTTTGGAGTTGTCCACATCCCGAAAAGAAATCCTGATTAAACCGAGAATTGGTCAACAAACCACAGGAAAGCCTTGCAGAGCACCTACCATCCTGACATGACCACTTCATGCCATCGATGATTGCTGCCAAGCAGCGCAGTTACACAGGTCCTAACGTTGAAGGCCACACAGCTGGTTGCTCCCACATTTTTCTCAACATCAATGATAATGCAATGTTAATGGAGGGAATATCTTTTAACACAGATGTGAAGAGTTGAAACGAACCACCCCCTCCCACAGACACACACACACACACACACACACACACACACACACACACACACACACACACAAAGGTTGAGATTCAAGTCGATGTGGCCAGGATATAACGAACAGTCTAAAATATATATATGTATATATATATTTTTAGAAACAGGAATCAAATTCCTGCGAGAGGCTAAGTGTGAAGAAATTCTAGCTCGGTGCGGGGCTCGAACCAGGAACCTCCATTGATTATGCGTCAACAGTCCACTGCGCTATTGAGCCAGCCGCAATCTCCACAGAACTTTTCCACATTCGAGAAGCGCGCTCAATAGCGTAGTGGACTGTTGACGCGTAATCAATGGAGGTTCCCGGTTCGAGCCCCGCATTGTCAGAATTTTTTCACACTTAGCCCCTCGCAGGAATTTGATTCCTGTTTCTAAAATTGTAGATGAATTTATCTTCAATGCATTTCTACTTATTCACACACACATACGCATGCATATACTTACGTTAACATTCGGGGTCTGCCTAGCAGGCATGTAAGACATCGGCCATTATAAAGCTCACTGTGTTAAGTGTGGAAAAGTTCTGAGGAGATTGCGGCTGTCTCAATAGCGCAGTGGACTGTTGACGCGTAAACAATGGAGGTTCCTGGTTCGAGCCCCGCATTGTCAGAATTTTTTCACACTTAGCCCCTCGCAGGAATTTGATTCCTGTTTCTAAATAAATAAATATATATATTCCGAAAACAGATCCTTGAAACTACAGACCAATGAGCCTGCTCCCAATCATCAGCAAGGTCATGGAATCCATCATCACTTCTGACATTAAATCGTTCTTCTTCTCCATTGGCTTAATCTTATATCATCAATGTGAATTCAGACCAGGCCACTCCACTCTGGACATGTTGTTCTGCTGTCTCAACAATGGATGGAGGTCCTCAATGCCAAACAGGAAATCAGAGCTGTCTTCCTCGACATATCACGTGCCTTCGATATGGTCTGGCACACAGCTCTGCTCACCAAAGTCTCCTCCTATGGTATCCATGGAAATCTCCACGCTTGGCTGGCGGACTTCCTCTCTGGTCGTAGTCAACGTGTGGCCCTGAATGGATTTCTCTCATCTGGATTTCATCATCAAACTGTCCAAATGTTGGCTGTGGTTTGACGACTCTGATGAGTGCCATCGAATCACATACCCACATTGAGCCAAATGGGATCTCCTCAACTGATCCCTCCAGGAAGTGCATGAGTTTGTCTTTGTTGGTTTTAACAGGAGAGCCATCATGGTTTGCCAGTGGTGCGGGAAATGGCCCCAATGAATGAACCAGCATCTCTGATGTCAACCTTTCTCACTGAACCAACAACAATCAGCCTGCGGACAGATCCTGGTCATCTATCAAGGCGATTTCTTTACCCTTCACTTTTGTTATGGTGTACTTATCTGTATCCTTGAATGTCTTCAGCTTCATCTTCGCCATGGTGTCATGAAAAGCAATTTAATTTGATTGAAGTCTCTTCTGGCAGAATGTTGTGAAGGAGAGGAGATCTCGTGGCGGAGATCTTGGAGAGAAGATCTCGCGAGATCATGGCGAGGTCACGTCTTTTCAAAGCTGTTCCATGCGCGCACGCTTTCGAAGCTAAGTGATCTTTCTCAATTGTGTTTTTGTCGAGACTGTATCTATCTTTCGGTGTATGTAACTATAGCGTATCTTTTGGAAAATTTCCGGTGCTAATTTTTTGTACATGTATACACAATCGTCGGTTAATGCGTATCGAGTATTCTGAGGCCTAGTACTAGTACTAGTAGGCTTAGGCTACCATACCATCCCCGACCTTGTGGTTTTGTTTTTCTCTCAGCGATTCATCGAATGCGCTGCAATTATTTTCGTTCTCTGTTTCGTCCCAGTCGTTCACCCCATTTGTCGACATACCTCCTTGTTTAATATCTCGACTCAAAAAAAAAAAAACCCAAAAAAATATTTCCTTCGCAGGTCTTATTCGTTTATTTGTTGTTCTTAATTGTTCGTTCGTTCTTCGTTCGCGATCACGCGATCACGTGGTTAGAAATTTATAATCTCTCCCCTGAACAACTATTTTCTCTCATATATTATAACACCCTTTTCTTCTTTTCCTACAAAAGGATGCTTTCGTCTTGCTCACCAAATCTCACTCACTCACTACAGGCAGGTTGGTGGTCTTGCCGTCTTCTACCGACTCCTCTCTGGCCTTGCCCCCCCAGCCCTCTCTGGGCTCTGTCCCCCAAATATTCCTACAGGTCGAACAAGATCTGCCTGCAACCCTCTTATGGTTAAACTGCCAAAATCAAGACTTTCTGCTCACCTTCACTCCTTCATTCCTCTTTTCTCCCGCCTCTGGAACAAACTCCCTCACTCTCTTCAATCCCACTCCACCCTCCAGGTCTTTAAAACAGCTGTTCACCACCATCTCTTATCCTCCCCCATCCAAAACCTTGATCTTTTCTACCCCCGCTAATTTCGGTCCCCTTGTGTTTTATACCTCTCCCCTCCCCCCGCCCCCCCATCCCCTCCCACGCCTCCTGCCCCCAAGCCCTCTCCCTCCCACACTTCTCCCTGCTCTCAAATGTTGTGGTTGTGTGCTTCCCCTTCTCTCCCCATCTTGTCTTCCGCTCCCTCTTTTTGTATATTTTGTTTGTCTGGTTGATTTGTTTGTGAAATAAATGTTAGCTTTCACGAGCCTCGATTCAGTATACATAAAAAAAAAAAAAAAAAAAAAGGCAACGTCACCTTTTTCCTTAGCTTCATGAAGGTTGCAGCGACAGGTCTGATGCAAGCTGACCTGATGTTATGTAAAACAGCTTGTCTCATTCTAGTGAAGGATCAAAAGGGTTGACCATATTTTGAATTGTATCCATGATGTTCTGTATGTTCTTCTCATCACGCTCTTTTTGTGTTCTGTCTAAGTCAACACGGGCCCGACATGAAGTGTCACGACCAACCATCGCCATCTCCTGACGATTTCTCATAATGGCAGTTCTTTCATATTTTAATAATGTCCATCTGTGCACTGCACCCTTCTTGAGTGTGAATCCAGTCACTCCTCCTTTTGTCTTGGAGTCTCGGTTTGCAGTTTGCTCAATTATTTGGTCACAACCAATTTGAGCAAACCCATGCTTCTGTTGTGTTTGTGCAACAAAATTCCCAGCTTGAAACTCTGCATAGATGTCAGGGTGACTCTGTCTCAAGCAGCACATCTCAAACCCATATGATGTCAGATACCTTGCATTATTGATTCTGTCATATGAAAAGAACCAAGGTGGAATGGAACGGATGCTCGACAGGTGAAGGTTCCAACTGGCTTCCCTTGTAGCCCTGATGAATAGAAGCAAGTCAACAACCATTGCAATATATATGCTCCAGAAGTGGAACGTCTCAATATTCAGGTTGTCCATGATGAAGTTCTCATAGCCACTGACAAGCTCCTGAAACTTCTTTGAGTTGACACGGTCGTCAAAGTCTTCAGCTCGGAATGCCTTCTGCAGGTGAATTGCAAGCTGGGAAGCGAAATTTCTCTCCTCTTCTGATACAGTATCCAAGTATGACTGCCATCGAAGTCGTTGCAGTGCTTCATAAAGTAATTTGTGAGACCGTATGCTCCTGTTCTAATGATGGCCACTTATTACTCCCCCGACAGACCCAGTAGCAATCACTTCAGACTCGATGAGTCAGACTCGATGTAAGCCAGCATCAGAATATCGCTTTCCAATACTTATTAGGCACAACAACATCTTCAATGACTCATTAGGCACAACAATGGCAGCATCATCCATGTTGATGTCTGCTGTTGTGGGTGGCCAGATCAGTTGAGGATTGGCACAAGTTCCATCGGATTTTTTGAGCCTTTGAATAAATGGCCTGGTCCATGACTACAACAATCTTACTGAGTCCCAAACCATCTGCTATGGCAAGGCTGCGGCATCGGATCGTGTACCCTGTGTTTAACTGAGTCAGACTGGCATCTATGACAGGTAAGTGGCCTATATTTGTTTGTGTTGGAAAAGCACCTCTTTTAAACAATGTGTTGAAACCAGTCCATCCAGGTAAGACAATTTCATTCGGGTTTGCTGTCTTTGTGAGAAAGTATGCACTATCGATTTTCCATGCAGATTATTGAACATGGATATGGTTCTCCAAGTCCAGTTGGACATTCTCAGCATATTTCCGGGGCGCTTTCCTTTGCCCTCCACGATAGAATTCCATGTTGGTTGATGGTGGCTGCAGGGATCGTTTCGTCATTCTCTGCGCAGATATTGCTTCATCAATTGAGTCATCAGTGGATACCTGCCTTTGAATTATTATACCATTGGTATTGTGGGTGGTTCCTCTGCCAGATATTTCTTCACCGTAGTCATTGTTATCCCGTGCAATCGTTGCATGGATATTTGGCTGGATATTTGGAGGTATAAAATGCTCTCCTCGCTGAATCTGAAGTTGGGCCAGAGGTGTATCGTGTTCAAGGACCTGGGAAATGGAAGTACAATGTCCCAGGCCATTCAACAGCCCGATAAGCTGAGCAGATCAACTTATGCGTCTCACTGACATAGCCAACGCAGAGTGCTTCGGCATGAGCCTCCTTCCATTGAATGCAATGTTCATTATATCCTGGCAAGTTGAAATAATCTTCTTACTTCTATCTTCACCGACGTTTACACGTGCAATTTATTGAGGAAGTTCATCGGACGCTCCTTTTGACCATGCCATGACCGTGCTCACATCAGAGGAGAGTGGGAGAGCAACCTCCTCTAACACCTCGTCTGTGGACAAATCTTCCACAATCACTAAATCCCTCTCGTTGTTGCGAGATTATCTCAAAAACTTCAGAAATGGGTTTGTCTTCTGAAGTCTATTCGTTAGATAAAAGGATTTGTATCCAATATCAACGCCCTCTACCTCACATACCCATTTCTTAAATGAAGATAGTAATTTCTTCAAGTGCAGCACTTCACGTTTCTTTGTTATTCTTTCTTCTATGACTGATACACAGAAGTATTTGTGTTCTGCCTCATCGAGGTTTTTTTCAAGACCCTCTTCATTCTCTTTCCGATTCAGAAATCTTGTGCAGCTCTGGTAACAAGTTAAATGGTACCTAACTTCTAACGCTACAAGATCCTGTCCAAGTATATGCAATAAAATGCTCTCATCTTTGTGCAATTCTGCAGCATTCACAAGCTTACCCACTGTTACTGTTTCACACTGGATAAGTTTTTGTTTCTTTCCTTTTTTGCTGAAGTGTTCGGTGATGTACCTTTCTTTGCTGCAAATGATGCATTGGACTGGCAAAAGGTGAGAAGCCCGAGATGGTACAGCATGTCAGTCAGGTCCTTTCTGCCGGAGAAGTTGAAACTCGGGTGCTACTTCCTCACTCTGCTTAGCTTCTTGCTTCTGGATTTCACTAGTTGTAGCAGCTGCATTTGAAAAATAATTAAAGCAACAAATTTGAAAATGGAGGAAATAGCATTGAGATCTAATTAATGAATAGCTTTATGTTACAATATTTTAATTTCATAGATTCTATATGTATGTTATAGAGGCCAAAACAGTCATTAATTTTTTGTTTCATTATGCATCATGATACAAATAAAAAGCTTAACCAAGACATACAACATGTAAGTATCTCTACATCAACAAGTTAGTGCAGTGGTCATACGTACGTCTGTTTATCAACACACAAGTGCTAAAACGTGGTGAAGTTTTCATCCGATGTGCAGTGAGTGGGCCTGTGCAATTTGTAGTGTGGAGGATTGTCGACAAATTGGTTCCAATCTTGGTCTTGTCAGTGAAACGCATAAAACATGCACAGTGACATCCAACGGAGTTAGGAACAACATCGCGAAGATCTGGTGCCAAAACAAGCTCCAAATGTAATCGTTTGATTTTGTTTTGGTGGCAATTGTACTTTCTCTAGTTCCCAAGCTTTTCCACTCGTGAACACTTACACGAAAGTTTTGCAAACTTATGTCCGAAATAGAAATTAGATTTGTCTGCACATTGGTCCACAACGTGCATGCAGCACACCATGTTACGATGTCCCAACAACGTGTTCATGCACACACTGTACGATGACTGTGATTGGTTAATTTTGTGGAACCTGTGTTACAACCGTCATAATTGGTCGAGTAAAGCTTACAATGACGTCATTATTTCAGAAGAATTGCCTGGTGCAAGGGTAATTGTATCGTCCTTATTACCTACACAGTACATTGAAAAAATGTGCTGGTTTTAAAAATGGGAACATTCATAATCATAAATGTTCTTAGAAATCTTCCAGCTGATTAAAATATTTTAAGTAAAGTACTTCTCTAACGCAGACTGTGGAAAGTAAGAATTTGAGGGCTTGGCCCATGGCCTAAAATGTTATATTTGTGACAAAGATTTTATTTCGAAACGTAGCTTGACCTTCCATGGTGCAACCCAAGCTGGAGCGATCACATAAAAGGTGCCACACTGGGTTGTTTGTGCCACCCTTGTAAGCGATCCTCAGCAGTCGGCAAGGCATTCAGTGAACCAGGAAGGAGAAAGCTATGGTGAAAGCGTACATCCCTTTGGGCATCGACCTTGAAAGCACAACTCCTCAGAGTACCATCTGTAAACCCTGACAACCAGCCGGCATCCCAAACCCCTTGATGAAAGCCATACATCTTGCTGTCACCAGAATGTCCACAGCAATGACTGCAAACGGGAGTCAGAAGGCAACAAGAATCTCAAAATTGTAACCCCATCTGCATCCTCAAACTAAGTTTAAATAAAATGACAGCTTTAAAAAAATGTAAAAGTTGTTAATTTGGTTCTTCATATTCTCATAATATAGAATTGTTGAATAATTGATGCCAAAAACTTAAATGGAAACAGAACTTAATCTCTCAATCTGATCTTGGATCTCATCGTGTTCCTTTCAAGGCCTTCCTTCAGTTTCCAGTTTGTAATTATTGTCTATGTCCTTGCCATGTATCCAGCCAAGTTCCATTTGAGTTTTTTGATTGTGACCAGTGTTTAGGAATTTTGTTTTCTGCCTGATTTTGTTGTTTTTCTTGTCCCGTTTTGGTTTTGCTCATATGGCAACTTTCCTTTGTTTGAACATCAATTTTTACTCGATCTTTGATGTAGTCCATGTTTCATTGCCATGTGTGATATGGGGAGAACACCCATTGTGATGAAATCGTCATCCAAGTTACGACACTGATGTTATTCTCCTCATGGCCGCTACGCGACCCTTTCGCGGTTCCTATATATATCAGCGCAGACAGGAGATGTAGATCCATCACCGCAATGTAACTCTATAGCTCCTCTGGGCTTCCATAGAAAGGTAACGATTCTGCTATATATATCATAAGCTCATTTATAGTCATACCACCTGTACGCACCTGTATTCACCTGTAATATTAATACAATGTTTATTGGTTTCTCTCTAGATGCTGTTGAGAACGAATTTCGATTAAACCTACCTTATGGGTCGATGTTGTATCTTGATTTCACAACACTTAATCGAAATTCCTCTCCTGACATCGCTCGGAATCAAGATAATGCCCACGCTCCTGCAATGCTCGCCTCGGAGAAGAATGCCCAGCGGAGGGCCCGTCGAGCTAGCTCCAGCTACGGAGCTCTGACTACTCTCGCCACCGGTCTGCCTCAAAAGGGCCGGATGCGATGGGGACCTCGCAAATCTTTTGCGGGACCGCGTCGTCAAAACGCTAACTGCTCTCCTGAGGCCCGAATGCCGGAGCAGGCATGACGGACTCCGGCAAGGCACCTGCTGAAGGAGGCCACTGGGAAATGTCCTGGGCCGCAACCCCGTCGGAACAACGTACCCGCTTGGAGCCGAAGGTACGAATCTAGCCTCGGTTGCTCGAAACGCTAAAGGCTCCGTCCGAAAGAATCATCCTAGATTTGCGTGCCTCGGCCCGAGATGAGATTCCCACGCGAGAGATCACGACTCCCATGTCGGCCATGCCTCCACACGGCCGGCACACTCCGACCACTCGCTACCCGGTGGAACCATCTCCTCCGCGCGAATCGCGCACTGCTCGTCGGAATCACGCCGTGCCTCTCACGACCGGCTCACTCCGACCACTCGCTACTCGGTGGAACCATCTCCTCTGCGCGAATCGCGCACTGCTCGTTGGAATCACGCCGTGCCTCACATGGACGGCTCACTCCGGCTGCTCGGTGAAATCACCTCCTCCACGCGAATCGGCGTGCACTGCACCCATCGCGTGCTAATACTCTGGGAGGCCCACGATTCCATTCTGATTCCGATCACCTCCTCGCCGCGAAGCCGCACGTTGCTCCCTTCGCGGGCCCTACTCGGTGAGGCCGGCCATTCCTATCGCTGCTCGCCGGAATCACCTCCTACGCACGAATCGTGCGCGCTGCACCCATCGCGGGCCCTCTCTGCGACGCTGGCGATTCCTATCGCTGCTCGGCGGAACCCCTCTTACGCGCGAATCACACGCCACACCGTCGCTGGATGGAATCCCTACTATGCACGATGCGCCAGTTGCGCGCGCCGCATCTTCGCTGGATGGACCCCTTCGCATGCGACTCCTCTCGCATGCCCTACTCTGTGAGGCCGGCGATTCTGATCGCGGCCGTCGAAATCCCACCTACATGTGGCTACTCAACGAGGCCGGCGAACTCCGCTGCCCGGAATCGCCTCAATGGAGGCTCGCTTGGCACCATGCGAGGACTCGTCGCAGCACGGATGAGTTTCTAAGGACGTCGAGCGGGACCTTCATAGCCTTTCACGACACTCGGGCTTATGCTTATGATGGTTGATCGTATACCATGTGTATTCTATAAGATGATCGTTCTTCTTCGTCCTTTGTTTTACCTGATTTGTTGTTCCTGATCTTCAAACGGCGTATTCGTTAAACACCTACGACCATTGTACACCGACTGCTTTCATTCCTTTTCCACACCCCGCGTTTCACCCAATTAATTTAATTTGATAAACTGTTGGATTGAATTAATGTGGTGTTGGTGTAGAGCAGGCTTGACGGACCAAATGGCCTCCTCTTCATCCTTCATGCTCAATGCACCTCAAACGAGACGCTACTTCAGGGCGTGATATGTATTCGATCCTCTGACCCGAAAACGAGACGCTACTTCAGGGCGTGATATGTATTCGCTCCTTTGACCTGACAGCAAAACAAACGAGACGCTACTTCAGGTCGTGCAGTCTATCGCTGCCAAGCATGCTCGCCCTCTCGACTCGGCGTGCTCGCCCCTCGACTCGGCGGGCTCACCCGTACTGGATCAACGGGCCGAGCTCAACTTTCGGTTTCCCTCGTACGCGGTGCGCCCTAGATATTACTTTCGCTCGTCGGCCGGGTTCGTATTCCGTATACCGATCTCGAGCTCGCTCGAATGCTGCTGCCCAATGGACGCGAGACTTAGGCCGTCAAACCCGCCCGCACGCGCCCGAACTAATTGATGACGTCATCGACTATATCACGCGTTTGCTTTACAGCGTCATTAACGTAATTGCGTGCTTCCCGCGATCTCATCGGGGATTCGTTTACATTTCCATGTACCTTGGTAAACTACGTACCAAATGTCCTTTACGTAAACGACGTAAACAACGTAACGCGGCGCTACCTCAGGGTCGCGCGCCAGTGCCGTTTAGGGAGTACACGGTGACCTCGTGAAATGGTGACATTGAGCGTCGCGCCCGACTCCCTTGTCACCTGCGCATGTAACGGGGGCACCATACTGCCTGCTCGCCCTTGACTCTGGGCTCGTTGTTTATCGGACAGAGCTCTTGGCTCGTACATTTCGAGACTGCGAGATGCCTCGTCTGATTCCATTTTCCCTCTGCCCCAGACTGACTGTGACTCAGCCTGACCCAGACTGTGAAGGTCGTCTGACTTTAGTATGCAGCGCGCTGCTGCAACCTCGGTGGGGGGGGGGGGGGGGGTGGGATTTGGAGCGCTTAACCAATGTTTCATCTACCTCGATAATGTTACGGTTTGTGGATATGTCCAAGGGATATGACCATGATGCTAATCTGCAGCGCTTCCTTGAGGTCGCGCTGGTATCACTTAACTATGCATGAGGATACGTGCAAATACTCCCTACGCATGATGGATAGATTTTCTGGGGTACACCGTGACCCATGGCTCTGTCACTCCGGGTAAGGAGCGTCTGCGACCTTTGCTCGACATGGCCCCTCTCTGTGATCGGGCCACCTCGCCCCTTGTGGGGGCCCAGGAGGTTATTGTTGCTCGCCCGGGTGCCGTCCGGTATAACGACTCCCACCTCGCCCCTTGTGGGGGCCCAGGATGGTGTCCATGGATGACTTTGTGTCTTTGAGTGAGTCTTTGTGTCTTTGAGCGAGACTTTGAGTCCATGGATGGTCGATCCGAGCCATTCCATGAAGGTGTTGAATGGATGGATTGGTCGGACATCCGTGGATGGACAGTCCATCCGGGGCGATGGCTGTCTTTGGGTCTCTGTGCCATTGCGTCTGTGGATGGTCGATCCATCCACGGTCCGGCTGGATCCGTGCCATGCAATGTTGGCGTTGAATGGATGGATCGGTCGGACATCCGGGGATGGCCAATCCATCCGGGACATCTAGCATGACAATCATCTCGACATCTAGACAATCCATCCAGGACAACGCTGGGACAAACATGGTTTGTCCAGCCGGGACTCTCTCTCGGTTTGCCGATCTTCTCCGATCCTCCGCGCGCGCTGTACAGCTGGACAGGATTGCCATATGCATCCCGGAGGTTCTGCACGCTTTGCTGGAGAGGCGCGTTTCGGTCGTTTTGTGCGTCGTCGTAATCAGCCATGCCGGTCGTCCAGGCAGCCTTCAGAGGCCGCTCGTGTCTCGTGCGATCGCTGCCAACGGTAGATTCGCGTGCCGAAACAAGAGTTTGTAATGCGTATGTACCCTTGGGAGCCAAGGCAGGTACAGACTTACTGTAATGGACTTACTGTAGTGCTTACTGTAATGGACTTACTGTAGTGGCCTCCTGTCATGTAATCTTACTTACTGTTACGGCTTACTGTAAAGAGGCTTACTGATTTACACATCTTCCACATCGCCACATCTTCCTGAAATGTGTTGCATTGCGACGAATGGACAGTCGCTCTTCGTCAAGGCACACCTTATGTAATGAGTTGCATATCGCAAAGGTACACCTTATCCATCTAGCTACTGTGCCGACTACCTCACTGTTCAACGAGGTACAAATTATCTAATCTAGCTACTGTGCCGACTACCCCACTGTAAGACTACTGCTACCCACGGGCTCATCGTCTTCTCCCAGGGATGAACACTGCTTGCTCGGTTCGATATCTTCTTGATTGGGACTTCCTCCTCGATACATCTATATCTGGGGATTGATTGCTAACCAGGCTAACAGGCTGAAATGCAGTAACCCTGCCATCGGGATTGATGGCCCCTGGACGTTCGACCGGCAGTGACATCATTCCGATGTATTTCGTTCTTTGCATTCCTATGTATCCCTCTGTATGTGTCTGCTGTTCTTCACCGCCTAGTTAGGTTCTAAGCGCGGGGAGAATGTGATGAAATCGTCATCCAAGTTACGACACTGATGTTATTCTCCTCATGGCCGCTACGCGACCCTTTCGCGGTTCCTATATATATCAGCGCAGACAGGAGATGTAGAGCCATCACCGCAATGTAACTCTATAGCTCCTCTGGGCTTCCATAGAAAGGTAACGATTCTGCTATATATATCATAAGCTCATTTATAGTCATACCACCTGTACGCACCTGTATTCACCTGTAATATTAATACAATGTTTATTGGTTTCTCTCTAGATGCTGTTGAGAACGAATTTCGATTAAACCTACCTTATGGGTCGATGTTGTATCTTGATTTCACAACACCCATGTTGTAAAATTGTTTATCAGAATAAGACTTCTACTTATGTTTTTCATAAAACTTGTATTTGTCAAGGGTTTCACAATAAAGAGAGGTCCTCAAAGCACAAATGCAGTGTCTGTGTGATTGTGAATATGTAATGGCACATTATTATCAATTTGTTAGTCATTTGAGAGTTTGGAGTTGTCCACATCCCGACGAAAAGTAATCCTGATTAAACCGAGAGTTGTTCACCAAACCACATGAATGCCTTGCAGAGCACTTACCATTATGACTTGACTGCACTTCATGCCATCGATGATTGCTGCCAAGCAGCAGAGTTATACAGGTCTCAATGTGAAGGCCACACAGCTGGTTGCTCCCACATTTTTCTCAACATCAATGGTAATGCAATGTTAATGGAGGGAATAGCTTTTATCACAGATGTGAAGAGTTGAAACGAACCCCTCCCCCCCCCCCCCACCCCCCACACACAAAAAAGGTTGAGATTCAAGTCGATATGGCCAGGATATAACGAACAGTCTAAAATATATATATACTAGCGGGGTCACCCGTGGGAATCCCACGGGCATGGATGTGTGTGACATTTCGACATATTGAGTTAGATGCTGCACCTGCACATTCAGTTATATAAAATGGTTACTGGCAATTGATCACATCCACAAATGATGTAATCCACACAATTTATGTACTTTACATAACGTTAATAGGAATACATGCCCGTGTAGATGGGAAATACAGTTTGTTTGAAATAAATCACAAATATCAGAAGAAAGTTTTTAAAATTTAGAACTATTCTCACTCAGAGTTAAACATCACCGTAATATTATGCGGTTGCTTCAACGTTTTCGGTGAATTATATGTCATCATTGTGAGATTTTTTTGGAAATTTTTTTTTTAAATGAGATTTTTATATTAACAAAAACGGCAAAAAAGCATCAGAACAGCTGTGAAACAGCATCAAAACAGCAGTGAAAAAGCATCAAAACACTATCAAAACAACAGTGGAAAGCGTCAAAACAGCAGTGAAAAAGCATCAAAACAGCAGTGAAAAAGCATCAGAACAGCAGTGAAAAAACAGCAGTGAAAAAGCATCAAAACAGCAGTGAGAAAGCATCAAAACAGCAGTAAAAAGCATCAAAACAGCAACAATGGTCCAGTGATTTTTCAATCACCGCAACTAAATGTGTCGGAGTAATTAACTATTTTCCTTCGTGCCCTCCTTTTGTTGCCTGAATGGTGTCACTGCAGGACCTCCGGGTAAACAACATTATGGGTGAAGATTCCACTGTGGCCATCAATTTTTCCCTGTTGGCCATTACTGACTACCTTTACCTTGACATCCTCAAATCGTTTAGCATGCGACAATGCAACATATAATTGGCCATGGCTGAAGACGGGTTCTGGTAAGTAAATCCCAACTTTGTGTAATGTTTGACCTTGACTCTTGTTTATTGAGAAAGAGAATGCCACACGAAATGGAAATTGATGGCGTTTGAGTACGAATGATAGTGTTGTATCGGAAGGTGCAATACTAATCCTGGGTATAAATGTGCATGTTCCTTTGTGACTGCCAGAAATTATTTCTCCATCTATTATGTTTGGCAACAATCTTTTAACAACCAATCTTGCACCATTGCACAGTCCCTGTTTCGGATCAAAGTTACGGAGTAACATGATGACAGCACCATCTTTGAGACGAAGTTTGTGCAATGGCATTCCAGAAGGAGTTAATTGATTTAGGAATTCCATAGGATAATTTAGTGCCTCCTCAGGGTCATCACAGACAATGGAATCAGCGCTGAAGTACGTCTTTTCTTCCCCAGGAAATGCATCCAGTATCTCATCGTTGATCACAAATGTGGATTCATTCTTTGGACACAACACGGCTCGTTGTGCCAGCGCATCATTGTTTGAATGGATTTCATTCAAATTACCGAAAACAGCCTCTGCTTAAAAATGTTGTCTTCTACACAGATATGATCAGGCAGTCGTATTAAATCTGAGTCAGGAATTGTTTCCACAGTCCCATTTCCAACCGACAGTAACCATTTTGAGAATTATTTGTCAGCATTAGCTCTCATGTTTGATTTTAAGTTCAGCTGTTTGAACTTTGGCCACAACTTGCTACGCTTGATGCATGTGGCGATGATTGCTGCAGGTGCACCGCGAGGTACAATGGGCAAAACCTGCCTGAAGTCCCCACCAAGAAGTAAGACCTTTCCACCAAAAGGAATGTTGTTGCTGGTTACATCCCAGAGACATCGATCAACAGCCGCTAAAGCATATGCTGGAGCCATAGGTACTTCATCCCAAATGAATTGGTTGGCCTTCCTTAGAGTATCTGCATCTTTACTCGTAGGTGATATGTTGCATGTGGAGTTTTCCAAAATGGGCACTGGCAATTTAAATCGATGGTGCAATGTACGGCCCCCTGCTAGCAATGTTGCTGCAATGCCCGAGTACGCCATTGGAAGAACCAAACGACACTGGCCTCGCAAGATGTGCAGAAGCGTATTATAGAGAAAGGTCTTGCCACTTCCGCTCGGTCCATCAACGAAAAACAACCGGTGTCTGGAGGTACTGGTAACTGAAATGCTTCCAAGGTCTGTCCATGTCTCAGGAGGAAGGACTGTATTTCTCGCAATGCCATGAAAATACTTTGTTCCAAGATATGGCCGCTGTGCACAAAATCTTCGCAAAGGTCGTTTTTATATTTTTCCCACAGTGCTGACGTGTCTGTTGGTGTGCAGAATATGCATAGGGTCACAAAAAGAGATCTCAATTGTTGTGGCATGGCAAAGATAACTGCATCAGCTAAGGACCTGTCCCATTCTGTATCATCTTCTGTTAAACGTAATTTCCTGGCTGCATCCTTGTATGTTTCACAAACTGCTCCATCTATGGTTCTGAGATCTTCAAATGATGTTTTACCAGGGCAGTGCAGCAGGAGTACACGAAGATGAAAGCGCTCAATGTCCATAGGGCTTGCCGAAACCATGCGTCCGATAACCTTGTTGCCGCCCCGGCATCGAAGTTTCCATGTCTTTCGTCCATCTTCAAATACGTAATATTTTGGAATGTCATGGTACAGATAACTTCGTGACTCAGGGTCTCTCTGGTTTAACTGAAACCAAGCTGTAAGTGTTGTACCCCTATGTCGTACAATGGCTTCTTCCTCGTTGCCATCCCTGAACACAACAGTCTGCAATTCAGGTAAGTGTACCGCAAGTCTGGTGATGGAATGGGACTGTTTGTGCATTTCAAATTCCATCAATCTCCATGCTGCCTCTGGGGCACTGACATATCTGCAGTCCAAATAGGTCTTTATTTCGTCCACCTCCACTCTCCCGCGCTCTCGAATTTCGATGCTGGCACAGTCATGTCCCTTGTACACATATTTAAATAAGTACTTTATACTCTTTATGCTTGCGCAAACCTCAATGTTGATGTGTGCTCTGTACTTCTTCAGTAAATAAGCATTGAATGGGACCACATATTGGCAATCAACATCGGTTCCATGAACGGTTATGGTGGGTCCATTTGGGGGACGCTTGTAAAGGGCATAGCCATCTATGCTCGCAAGTGTCTCTGCAGCATACGCTTTTGGAAAGCCTTTACTGCACACTCCATCTTTCACACAAATCGAATGGCGATTTAAAGTGCCACACGGACCATGTATCATGTGAGACTTCACCAAGGAATGGATCTCTGGTGACTCATTTGAATTAGGAATTTGTGCGGAAACAATTCTGTCAATGTCTTTGGCGGTACAAATTTTATCTTCTTGGCACAGCATGAGTAATATGTGGGCATGCGGTAGGCCACGCTTCTGATACTCGACGACGTAGAGAAATGCACGTACTTTGCCCAACACGTGCTTCTTCGTTATATCGTCGATTAACTCTTTTAATTTCAGATGAAACACGCGTGCCACTAAATCTGGTCTGCCTTCAGCTCGTTGGTGTTGTCCGATGTTTTCTTGTATCTCTGTCCATTTTGGATTCCACGTCAACGTGATGAAAAGATCTGGTTTTCCGAATTTGCGAACAATGGCCATAGCATCTTGGTAGTTCTGCTGCATAGCTCTTGGACTCCCTGCAAAACTCGACGGCAAAATGACGATACGACCGACAGGACGTTGGTTATCAGCAGCAACGTTCTGGACGTGGTCCAGTAGTCCTCTGTATTCCATGGCTCTAAGGGTTTCCTGATTTTGTTTGAAGTATTGCAGTCGATTTGCTTCTGCCTTGCAATATCCGTCGACAACATACTGCTGGAACAATTTCCCCGAAGAATGGATAGTGCTGAATTCATTTCGAATAGCCAGTCGGTAGGCATAGAATTCACGATGAGTTACCTTGTTTCGAACCGCAGTCTGTCGCTGGTGAGGCATGTTTATCATCCATCCAGGCTCACCATGTGGAAAGAGAATGGGATATGTCATGGGATCAATGTGAGAGGAAAGTGGAGAGAGATTGTGTAAGCCCTGGTCATGCAAATGAACCTGGAAATCCCTGTTTGCAGGTGGTTCACCATCTTGTCCACTAACGAAGACAGCAGCAATTTCATCAGCAGTTGGTATTGTTACAGACGCGGTTAGATGTTATAGACCGAGCGGTTTGGTATGACCACGTCTGTACAAGTTACCCGATTATACTCGACGTTGACGAAGTCGCGCCACGCTAGCTCAATGAAGGAAAGGAAAAGACGAACGGCTGGATTATAATGACACACGACACCAAGGTTTCAATTCTCAAGACCTCCGGAGGAGGTTATATTCGTACGGAAGGTTAGATTACAGGGACGAGAGGTACATCATAGAAAGACAGGCACTTAGACACACTCTTATATTAAAACCCCGGACAGAGGACAGACAAATGGGACAACGGCTGACTCACACGGGGATTGATGGCAAGGAAAGCGGGTATCGATGGCTCAAGGTGCACTCTTGGCTCAGGGCAGAATCAACCCGGTCCGGTCCAGAGATGCGGGGAGGTAACAGCGCTCGGAGGTGGCGTCTGGTTCTCTTCAAGCTGAGGCGCATCTCACGTCACGTCCGGTAAGTGGCCGCGTATATCCGGCGGGGAGTGACACGCCCTCGGCTCGTTAGCTCCGCCCTAGAGAGATTCGGCCCGCCCTTCTGATTGGGTGCGGGGGGGTTACCAGGCTCCGCCCTTGACGAGGAGCTGACAGCCAGCCCCTCCGTGGTAACCCCGTGGAGCGCGTGGTCAATGGCGGCTAACCGAGCCGGTGTGAGGACGCATCCTCCCCCGCGCCGCCGCGCCGCCCCCATCTCCTCTGTTGTTGTTGTAGTTGGTTGGGGAAGAAGATGGAAGGTATGGGAAAGGTCCTAAACTCACTACTGATGCCATATAATCACATTCTGGTGCAACGAAGAGTCAGAATTAATGGAAACGAGTCCTTAACTGACATAGACTAAGAATAACTAGGAAGATGTCCTATAGTTGTCTACGTGTGATGCGGTGAACCTGGGCACGACATTTAATGGGGGAAAAAGGGGAAGGTCGGTTCTACAGAGTGTTATTTACATGCAATGGGACTAGGGAATGGGGGATTGGGGATAGTTGGGGAGTATTGGGGAAATAGGGGAATATTTACAAGCGGATATGGAGGCCAAATTCCATATTCGCAACAGTATGTTGTAATGTCTTTGGTCGTCTGCACACAGTCGACGAAAATGCATTTTCAAGGTAGAAGGGAGGCGATCTTCAAGGACAGCTTTCCTGATTTCTTCCTGTTCATGCTCGAACATAGTCTTGTAACATGTGACATAAGGATTAACGTCAGATAGTATGTTGTGCAGTTCTGCCATCAATTCTTGCAAACATCTGTGATTCTCAGGTCGATTCATACGTTCCTTTGTAGCTTGAGCTGTATCCAAAATAAATAATTGTGCAAATTGTGCTTGTTCATGTACATGTGATGGATGTAATGGACCACAGCGATGGTAAATTTGACCGTGGATTTTGAAACAGTACGGTCCATTTCCTGGAGGAGATGAGATCTGGGCACCCATTGATGCAAAAGCTAATGCCGAATTGTAATTCCGGATATTGTCTCGGAAGTTGCGACATTTTCCATCCTCACCCTGATAAAGTTGTTGAAGTCGAGCAGGTACGGCAAATAGTGGAGGCAATTTAACTTTTCCCTTGGAACAACACAGTGTAAATCCATCCCCTTGTCCTGTTGATTCATTTGTGAAATGGTGTGCAGAACAGTACACACATGGTGACATCATTGGACCGCATTTATGCTCTTGAACAATATTATCGGATACTTCGGCCGGATTCATTATGGCTGCGGTTGTATATGTTTGCTGAGCACTCCAACGTCGTTGTTGCTCAGCATGCCGTGCGAATCTGTGTTGACGTTCATCGACGGTCTCGTTCTCACACCTCATCGTTGTTGCAGCAGCATCCTGTGCGAGTCTGTGTTCATGTTCCTCGACTGTCTCGTTCTCCCTCCTCATCATTGTTGCAGCAGCATCCTGTGCGAGTCTGTGTTCATGTTCCTCGACTGTCTCGTTCTCCCTCCTCATCGTTGTTGCAGCAGCATCCTGTGCGAGTCTGTGTTCACGTTCCTCGACTGTCTCGTTCTCCCTCCTCATCGTTGTTGCAGCAGCATCCTGTGCGAGTCTGTGTTCACGTTCGTCGAGGGTCTCGTTCTCCCTCCTCATCGTTGTTGCAGCAGCATCCTGTGCGAGTCTGTGTTCACGTTCGTCGAGGGTCTCGTTCTCCCTCCTCATCGTTGTTGCAGCAGCATCCTGTACGAGTCTGTGTTCACGTTCCTCAACTGTCTCGTTCTCCTGTCTCATTCGTTTTCTTGCTGCAACCTGTTCAAGTCTGCATTGACGTTTGTCGACGGACTCGTTCTCCCGTCTCATTCGTTTTCTGGCTGCATCATGTTCAAGTCTGCATTGACGTTCGACGACGGACTCGTTCGCCCTTCTCATTCGTTTTCTTGCTGCATACTGTTCAGGTCTGCGTTCTTCATCGACTGTGTCATTCATTTTGGAAATGGAAGTTTCCACGCAACGCATGAATTGTCACGAGTCAAGAGGAAGTGTCTCGAAAGTGTATCAAGTTCAAGTGTATCAAGAGGCAGTGTATCATCAAATGACAAATAAATTACATTGTGAAAATTAAACATTTCAAATAAACCTATTTAAAGTGTATGCGCAAATAACTAATAAATAAAAAAACGAAGAAATATCTCTCGGTAATTTCCTGAACCATATTTTACTTCCAGCTAATAATGTTGAATGAAATAAAAACGAATAAATATATGTCGTTTTGTGACGACTGTCATCAAAGGTAAACGGTGAATTCACTCGGTTTATTCGGTTCGGCTCGGTTCACTCGGTTTAAAGAAAAAGCGATAATGTAGAAATGTTGCCGTCTGTGTCATGTTGGGCGGTGATATATTTCCTGAACCATATTTTACTTCCGGCTAATAATGTTGAATGAAATAAAAACGAAGGAATATATGTCGTTTTGTGACGACTGTCATCAAAGGTAAACGGTGAATTCACTCGGTTTATTCGGTTCGGCTCGGTTCATTCTGTTTTAAGAAAAAGCGATTATGTCGAAATGTTGCCGTCTGTGTCATGTTGGGCGGTGTATGATACTTGTTGGCTGTTGGGCGGTGATATATTTCCTGAACCATATTTTACTTCTGGCTAATAATGTTGAATGAAATAAAAACGAATAAATATATGTCGTTTTGTGACGACTGTCATCAAAGGTAAACGGTGAATTCACTCGGTTTATTCGGTTCGGCTCGGTTCATTCTGTTTTAAGAAAAAGCGATTATGTCGAAATGTTGCCGTCTGTGTCATGTTGGGCGGTGTATAATACTTGTTGGCTGTTGGGCGGTGATATGGTGTATTTTTTAAAATATATCTCTGCGTTTTCCCGCGATGCTGACACCGAGTCTAAAACCATGATGGTGAGTTATATTGGAGATAAAGGCGTGAGAGAGACTCAATGGCCTTGAAGTTACAGGCGTTTGAGAATTCATTTCGTTCTATAAACGGCAAGTTTCATTGGATTTTCTTCCCGTTTTTTTTCAACCGAGTCTAAAACTATGTTAGCGACTGTGAAAAATGAAATGATATATCGAATTTGATTTGAAATAAAACTGGGAGAGAGAGCAAGACACCACGGGCCTACAAAACAGGCGTCAAAGCTATGCGAGTTAATAAAATGGTGGATATTTGTTTATAATTATATGAAGCCACTCCCAGAATGGGTGGAGCTACTCTGCAAACCGAGTAAGCCACACCCCGGACAGACACCCAACAGACAGACAGATAGATCATCTACGGCTATTATAATATAGATTCCAAAAACAGATCCTTGAAACTACAGACCAACGAGCCTGCTCCCAATCATCAGCAAGGTCATGGAATCCATCATCACTTCTGACATTAAATCCTTCTTCTTCTCCATTGGCTTAATCTCATATCATCAATGTGGATTCAGACTGGGCCACTCTACTCTGGACATGTTGCTTCTGCTGTCTCAACAATGGATGGAGGTCCTCAATGCCAAACAAGAAATCAGAGCTGTCTACCTCGACATATCACGTCCCTTCGATACGGTCTGGCACCCAGCTCTGCTCACCAAATTATCCTCGCTTGACTTGCGGACTTCCTCTCTGGTCGTAGTCAACGTGTGGCCCTGAATTGATTTCTCTCATCGCCATTTGGTTCTGGCTGGAGTTCCCCAATATAGTGTTCTGGGCCCTGTGCTTTTTCTCGTCTTCATCAATGATCTCTCCGACTCTCTGGAAAATCCTCTCTATCTCTTTGCTGATGACTCCACTCTCTGCTGCTCCATTCCTCATCCCTCAGATCGGCAGCCTGCAGCCTCCTCACTCTCTGCAGACCTGGACAAAATCACAGACTGGTCAAACAAGTGGAACATGTCTTTCAATCCTGACAAATCTCACACTCTTACAATGTCTCTCTGAAAAGACCGACTGTAAAACCCTCCCATCTACTTTCTCAACAATCCTCTCCAAGAAGTTCTGTCGCTCAAGCTTTTGGGTCTCACTTTCTGTCATGATCTTTCTTTGGAAAACCACATTTCCAAGCTGGCCTCCAAAGCCAGTCGCCGACTGGGTATCCTCCGTCGTGCGAAGTCCTTCCTTGGCACACCTGAACTCCTCACCACATACAAGGCTTTCATCCGCAGATCAATGGAATACTGTTCCCCAATCTGGCCCGGTGCTCCTGCCTCACACCTTGCTCGGCTTCACGCTGTTGAAGCCAAAGCTTTCAGAATCATTGGAATCCCTGCGATGAAGCTAACTCCGAGGGCCTTTCACTCACTCACCACACGCAGGTTGGTGGTCTTTCTGTCTTCTACCGACTCCTCTCCGGCCTTGCTCCCCCAGCTCTCTCTGTGCTCTGTCCTCCAAATATTCCTGCAGGCCGCACAAGATCTGCCAGCAACCCTGTTATGGTTAAACTGCCAAAATCTAGGCTCTCTGCTCAACTTCACTCTTTCATTCCCCCTTTTCTCCCGCCTCTGGAACAAACTCCCCCCACTCCCTTCAATCCCACTCCTCCCTCCAGGTCTTTAAAACAGTTGTTCACCACCATCTTTTATCTTCCCCCACCCAGAACCTTAATCTTTTCTACCCCCGCTAATTCACCCCAGATACACTTTTTCGAAATTCCAACTTCTTTCCTGGAAGTCATTTCAGTGTCCATATGTTTTATACCTTTCCCACCTCCCCCCAAGCCCTCTCCCTCCCAAAGCTCTCTCGATGTCCCTGCTCTCAAATGTTGTGTTTGTGTCCTTCCCCCTCTCTCCCCATCTTGTCTACCGCTCCCCTTGTTTTGTGTTTTATGTGTCGGTTTGCGTCGGTTTGACTTTTTGTGTGATTAATGTTAGCTCTTTCATGAGCGTCGATGTTGTATACAAAAAGAAAATTCACGCTGTAAAGTCCAACAGTAGTCGCCCATCATGTTTGGATTGAATCGGCCTTGATATCGAGTCTCCATGATGGCAATTTCCTGGTGAAACCTTTCCCCCATGTTCATCACTGACATCGCCAAGATTTTGTGGAAAGAAGTCCAGATGAGAATTGAAGAAATGTATCTTAAGTGACATTCGAGCACCGAGTGCCTGGTAACTCTTCAACATCTTGTCCACAAGCTCTTCATAATTTGGTGCTCAAAAATTTCCAAGGTAATTGTTGGCAAGAGCCACAAAGCTATCCCAAGCAAGGCTTTCCAGCTCAGATAGTCTTGTTACAAAGTCCTGATTGGTGAGTACAAGAGAAATTTCGGCTGTGGCTGATATTCCTATGGTATGCTGGTTCTCAAAAACTGGATGTGGTCGTGAAAATTGTATATCATAATCGAAATCTACAGGTTCATGTTCGTTCGAATCACCTTAATATATACGAGAACCATAAAACTTTTAAAATGTTGTTGACCAGTTATTGTTGTTGTTTTTGGAGGTGGTTGCATGGCGGGCCTTGTAGATGTAAAAAAACGTAGGGGAAAAATCACTGGAGAAAAACCTCGCTCCAAACTTCTGGGGCGGGTAGAAAATGTCAGACATCACACAAATAATCTACCTTAACGACGAGCTTTAAATCTACCTTGATAAAAAAAATCTCCATTGATCAACAAACGTTAACCACAATTCAATAACGTTTGTACAGCCTCCTTCTAAAGACTGCGTTCTCTGGTGGATGCCACAATACCCAACGTTACCTGCAGAGCCATCCCAATTTACGTAATCCAAATTCCCGTGGGCCCTGTCCTTCTGGTACAGTTTAATGACATGGATCGGTGGACCTTCCCCCACACACTCACACATAAACCCCAATAATCAAAAGCATTCATTCCAACCTTGCAAATCCATGGTTTAAATGTTATTACACATGTGTGATCCTCAATTAGGCAGCGGGGAGGTACCAAACAACCAAGATGGTGGGGATGCTTCAGGCTGTGGTGCCCGAAGTCCAAAAACAAGTCACCCGACACGACCTTTTCACCCAGCCCCCTTCCCCCCTTTATCTATTCGGTCCTTGACAACCAAACAGCACCCTCGCTATACCTCCCACCGAGGAGGGTCTCCGCACCATCTAGGCTCTCTTAGCCTATCCTGGGTCGCCAAGGGTCTCCCTGCCATTGGTCGCCAAAACAGACCCCCTCCATTGGGTCCCCATTTCCAGACACCACTGGCTGCCAGCGACAAATGACCTTGGGGTGGGGGTGGCACAGTCACTGCTCCTCCAGAGCTTGATTTATTCATGCTGACACACACACACCTTCCCCACCCACAAAATCCAACACGTCATTCCCTCCCCCGCTGCCATTCAATTCTCAAACACTGGTTGTGCAAAAATGGTGGTTGTGTTCATAACTGCCATGGCCTGCGGCCCTGCATCCATCTTATAATCCACATTCACTCTCCAAACACAACTCAACCATAGACACAAAACAAACATAAACGCAACAAGACAATTCTGGTTTCCAAACCGATTTACCAACCATTGGGTCACCCTCACCTGCTCCCATCCGAATTACCAATGTCCCAATTTCTGAGAAAGAATCGAACACTTGGGACAGTAAACATCAAGGACAGTAAACCTTACCTTAAGTGCAGGTCGTCGCAGGTTGGTCGGGTCCAAGAGTATCATCCACCACTCCTAATTTCCCTTTTTCCCATTGGGTCAATCAATTTTCCCCAAATTTCTCCCTTTTGTCCTGCTGACCTGGCAAGCATGTGGATCCGTATCCTCCGGTGACCTCTACTACACTACTACATTTGGCTACGACAGCTCCGCCCCTTACCGTGCAAGGGCTATCGGATAAGTTGAACAGCCAAACCGCCAACATAGGCCCACAAGTGTCCACGGGGATCCGACCCACCATTAATCATTTGGCCCCCTGTGAGGACAATGTCTCCACTAGCCCAAGCTGACCAAAGTGGTGAGCACCTGTTGCCAACTCCACCATTACAACGGCTTCGGACCTGGGGGGCACGGTCACAGTGTGTGCCATGCCCAGCCATGCCCCCTGCGCCTCCTAGTCATCCCCCATTCCAACCAATTGCAGCCTCTCAGTACCCAACCACATGTGACCTCGCCTAAGGTCTAGTTGACAGTCGTGTTCTACCAGGAAACTCAATCCCAGAAGACATTGGTCACACACCTCGGCCACCGAAGCCACCACATTGACCTCCAGACTGCCAAACTTTATGGCCACAACCCCACAACCCAATAATGGAGCAATCGCTCCCTTCGCCAGTTGGAGACTGGGTCCTGCTACCCTATATATTTTGTCCCAACTTCCAACACTTTGGTCTAACACACCTGGATCAATAATGGTGCCACTGTGCAGTGTCCACCATGGCCTCACAAAGACAAGAGATGGTGGTGATCAGCTGTTTTAAAGACCCGGGGGGAGGAGAGGGATTGAAGAGAGTGTGGGAGTTTGTGGGATATTTTGGGGATAAAGCACAGACAGCGCAGGGGGAGCTAGGCCAGAGAAGAGTCGGTAGAAGAGAGAAACACCACCAACCTGCCTGCGGTGAGAGAGAGAAAGGCCCACAGAATCAGCTTCATCGTGGGAGGTACCAATGATTCTGAATGCTTTGGTTTCAACCGCGTGAAGCCGAGCAAGGTGTGAGGACCCAAAAGTAATTGGAGCGTGCCCAGACCCCAAATACCCTGAAGACCCAAAACACCCAAAAGACCCAAAACACGACAAATATCCAAAACACCCTGAATATCCCGAAGACCCTTAAATACCCAGAAGAACCAAAATATTTCAAAGACTCTTAAAGACTCAGAGGAAACAAAAGCCCCTGAAGACACCGAAGACCCAAAAGACCCCAAAGTCCCCAAAAGAACCCAAAGACCCAAAATACCCTTAAAGGCTCAGAGGATCCAAAAGACCCTGAAGACCCAAAACACCATGAAGACCCAAAAGACACTGAAATGGTCAAAGATGCCTATCTCTCTGAAACGATGCGTGATGATGGGCGCGGAGCGCACTGAGTCACGCTAGTCTTGCTAATAGGCATCAATTTACAGTTGTAAAAATCTCTAATTCTTCATTGAGACCAATCAGTGACGGAGTTCTTCAAGGATATATACTTGGGCCTCTTCTTTACCTTCGCCACGAAAGGTGGATGGATGTTATGTTTTCACCCAAGTCTGTCTGTTTGTCTGTCTGTTTGTCTGTCCGTTTGTGAACAATATACCTTAAAAAGTTGTGGACCGATTTGGACAAAATTTGGCAGAGATGTAGTGTATGTGAGAAAGACGAAATGATTAGATGTTGGTGAAGATCCGGATTCGGATCCGGCTACTCTAATTTTTTAAGTGATTCTTCACCATTGCGAGATATGGCCAAAAACGATACATAGCAGGATATCTCAAAATGTTGTGGACGGATTTGGACGAAACTTCGTGGACCGGTTGGGTGTCTGACAAGGACGATTCGATTTGATTTTGGTGAAGATCTGAAAATGAATTCAGATATGAGAATTATTTATTTTAAAGTGAATCTTCACCATTAGGAGAGGGGGCCAAAAACGATACATAGCAGGATATCTCAAAAAGTTATGGACGGATTTGGACGAAACTTGTTGGACATGTTGTGTGTGTGACAAGGAAGAATCGATTCAATATTGGTGAAGATCCAGATCCGGATCCGGCTCGTAGAAAATTTTAAGTGATTCTTCACCATTGGGAGATTGGGCCAAAGATGATACATAGCAGAATATCTCAAAAAGTTGTGAACGGAAGATTTTGATGAAATGTAAATTCCGTATTGTGATTTTCTGGTCTACTCTGGGATACAAAACGTAAACTGTTCACCTGGCAGTCTAATCATATTTTATCGATTGCTCAGATTATTTCTCCAAACACGAACTTTCTGTCGAAACTACGAACCTTCCTTCCTCCTTATATTTCATTGTCCCTCGATAATACCTGAATCCTCCCTTACCTGAACTATTGTAACATTGTCTGGGCACGCTCCAGTTACAATCAGCTGCACTCACTCTCAGTTATTCAAAATCGCGCGAAAAGGATCTGCACCTTCTCTCACCCACGTGACCAAACTGCACCTCTTTTTACCAAACTCAACACATTCACACTTTGTCATATTCATAAATTACATACAGGGATATTTATGTATAAACAAATTAATAAACTTCTTCCACACGTTTTTTCATCTTACTTTAAAATTGTCCATGATATCCACTGTCATTTCACGAGAGATCACAACATAACTTATTCCCACCTTTTACCCGCACATCTTACTCCATGAATTCTCTGCGTTATTTTGTGCCACGTGTTTGGAATATAATTGATGGAGCAGTGAAGGCCCCAGTCGTCTGTGAGTGGGTTTAACTCTTCCTACGAACAAAGTTTGATCTTGTATTATTATTTGTTTCCTTTCTACTCGTTCATTTCTTATTCACTTTTGCAAGTCTCACCTTGTTGTTATTTCATTATTTTTATTTGTTTACTCTTGTTATTGTTAATCATTGTATTTTTGACTATTTTCCCTTCATTTTTACCATTCGGTATCTTAATCTAATTTACCGTTTATCATTTATATTGTTAATCCATCGTCATAGCGATACAAGCCTTGGCTTCTGAATAAGCCTCCATATTTGCTTCCCTTATACATTATCTTGATTATATCCCAATGAGTTTTTTAAATTCCGAAGTATTACTTCTGAGAACGATCTTCAAAATGTGTTTCAGGTTCAACCCTGGACGGCTGGGTTCGAATCCCGACCCAGGTATAAACTGCCATGCAGGTGTTTCGCACACAGGTGATTCATTAATGTGTTCATCTTCGTTCCACGGATTGTCGTAAAGCCGGACGTCCTCTGTGCTAGCATTAATTGGTGAACGTTAAATATCCCACGGTGTCCTTCAGGAAGAACAGGTAACCCACCTGGAGTGTCATGGATAGATCTCGCCTTGACGGCACCACCTTTTGGTCCACGGTTTTGTCTCCCGGCAGGTAACAGGTAAGTATGATTTGTTCATCACAGGACATGGTGCGACACCTTCTCAGGATTCCGTCCACGCGTGATGACGCGACCTTTAACTTTGTGACGTCACCATGCTTGTTGTTGAATCGTTATTTTATCTCTCAATTGTTACGTCATCACAATAATCTTTTGTATGCGATTCGTTCGCAAAGGTGACGTGAAAATACCACCAGGTGTACATCCTGACGTGAACAGAGAATCCTCCTCCGGTAAGTTTGTTGTGAATCGGACAGTTTTGTTTCATTTACTATTTTAATTTATTTAAGCGAACAGTTCGTTATCTTGTCGAACAGTTTGTTATCTTGTCGAACAGTTTGTTATCTTGTCGAACAGTTTGTTATCTTGTCGAACAGTTTATCTTGTCGAACAGTTTGTTATCTTGTCGAACAGTTTGTTATCTTGTCTTAGTTTGTTATCTTGTCGAACAGTTTGCTATCCTGTCGAACAGTTTGTTATCTTGTCGAACAGTTTGTTATCTTGTCGAACAGTTTGTTATCTTGTCGAACAGTTTGCTATCTTGTCGAACAGGAAGGTATCATTATAATACAAGTTTAATGAATCACTGGTATGAATGTCTAATGTTTGTCCATTTAATATATTTTCAGGTAACCTGTTGATGAGGTGACCTGATGGATGATGTACGAACGAGGAAACGTTACATCACATGTCAGAAGTTACCCCTGAGACGTCACAAAAAAGTTACCCTTAAAGGGATCCCAGCACTCTCCTGTGCAGTGGAGAACAGAACTGATGATGTAGCGTTTTGGGTGAGAAGAATTGAATGAAGAAGAAGAACAATTTGTTTAGAAGGTACCTGTATGTCATGTCACATGTGGAAATTGTGAAAGAGTGAAATCATCACGTGTCCAACACATGTGACAAAAATGCAGCAACGAACTCTGGGATCATCAGGTGTAGATCCACCTTGGGTCATCCGGTACTAAATCTATAGACCATAGAAATCAGTGCTTCCTTTGTGTGAAGGAACGAGATCACACAGGTGAACATCAACTACTACCTGTGAATACGAAGGATAATAATCGACAAAATGTGAAATGGGAGCAAGAAAAGGTACTCGGTGATGATGATGTGGTACACCGTATTCAAGTCTATGGTAACAATTGTGGTGACATGCTTGATAATGAGTTCAGGTACCACAAGTCCTGTTTGTGTACAAATATGACAAAGTCTCACCTGCAGATGAAACACACCTGTGATCCAGTACATGATGATACTCTGCAGTGGTTCACCTCTTACAAAGATGGTAACTTATCTGAAGATCCAAACAATATAATCTTTCTGAGTTCACTTCACCACAAATACAGGTGCTGGTTTTCCGTACCTGGTATAGTGAATACCACTTTATACAGGTGCTCCATTCTCAAAAAGGAATGAAGAATACTCCGCAGACCGTGGATCAAAGGTCATGATAGTCCCACAAAAAGGTAAATCTTCTATCATTTGTTCGTCAGATATGTCAACAGGTTATCTTGTATCAAAGGTTACCTGCCTGAAGAAACGTGCAGAGGAAAGCGGTGACGAATCCACAACCACAGGTGCTTAGCCTGAAAAGAACGTTATCTTCCACCATTCTGCGAAATCATTCCGGAATGATGTGAAGGACACATGTGAGAAACGGAGAGGAAGAAGAATCCAGAAGATGATCCATCGCTGTTTATTCATCGCTGTGATTCTGCACCTGAATGTGTACCTGTGTCCCTCTACATCTACAATCACGTGACCTGGATGGTGAATGATGCAACTCCAGAGATGAATGAGTCAGACTTAAAATTGGAACTGAGTGAGAGAAATCGGGAAAAAGTGCTGAATATGGATCAAGGTATTTGTGCACCTGTAGCAGGTATCCCCACGAGCATTTCACACCTTAAAACAAACCAGGAGTAAAGAAAGAGTTTAAATATTGAACCGTTTTATCAATATCATCAGGTATCAAATAGCCAGAGATGTATCGCTTCCATGTCACGGACTAGTGAGGAGGACCAGGAACAAGGTGAGCTCTTGATTCCCACAAACCTTACAGGTGGAAAATTCACTCAAAGTGCCATTGATAACCTGGACTTCCATGAACACACACTGGAAGGTACAACAACGCGTGGCACCGCCCACAACATCTACCAACATTCAGGTAACGATGATGAGGTGTTGAAACCTGTTACATCAGGACCATGAACCAAAACACCTGGTGAGCTCCATGGGCAGGAATTCAGCACTTCCAGACTAAGGTGAGTGGTCTAACCTGGAGAGATCGACAGCAAAGTCGTTCATTGTGCGGCCGGAAAATTGTACAAGAACCAAGAGCGACCAAGGTGTCTTGTGTCCATCAAAATGGTCCTCGTACTAAAAAGATGTGTGGAAGGTGAAAGAGCTGGCAGGTGGGAACAGCACCTTGAGGTATAAACATGCTGCCACACTTGATATCTACTGGACACAGTAAACACGTGGCAGGTATCCCACAATACCTGATGGTGATAAAGAAGCATCCACCACCAGATATTGGTGCAGAATTCCAACAGGTACATTTCACTGTGAGTGAAACTAGCGGTAAGTTCAATGGTGTTTGGACTGACGAGGCTTCAGAACAGAACCAGGTATGGTGTTTAAAAATGGGTTCTTCTTCTGCTTTTGAATGCGGCACAAGGTGTCGGGGTAGCGTCAATGACTGAGTGCAGGGACCTGTGCAGATTACGGTGGAATTGTTCTGTAATTTGTTCAGGATGCCGGCGATAGCTCACCTGCTCTTCACGAAGGATACCTTGGGATCTTTAACGTTCACCAACTAATGTCGGGAGACGGGATTCCCGTTTAACGTTCATCCGAGGGACGGTACGCGCATTGATGGATCATCCCACCTGTGAAACACCGGGATGAGCCCCTACCGCACATTTATGGATCATCCCACTTGAGAAACACCGGGATGAGCCCCGACCGCACATTGATGGATCATCCGACCTGTGAAACCCCAGGATGAGCTCCTACCGCACATTGATGGATCATCCTACCTGTGAAACACCGGGATGAGCCCCTACCGCACATTGATGGATCATCCTACCTGTGAAACACCGGGATGAGCCCCCTACCGCGCATTGATGGATCATACTACCTGTGAAACACCGGGATGAGCCCCCTACCGCGCATTGATGGATCATCCGACCAGTGAAACACCGGGATGAGCCCCCTACCGCGCATTGATGGATCATCCTACCTGTGAAACACCATGATGAGCCCCTATCGCGCATTGATTGATCATCCTACCTGTGAAACACCGGGATGAGCCCCCTACCACGCATTGATGGGTCATCCTACCTGTGAAACAGCATGATGAGCCCCCTACCGCACATTGATGGATCATCCTACCTGTGAAACACCATGATGAGCCCCATACCGCGCATTGATGGATCATCCTACCTGTGAAACACCCTTGTTTTCAATTCCACTGCACATTGTTCCCTATTGTGACGTCACAAAGCACGTTTCGTACATGTTTTATCGCAGGTTTTTCACTCACGATACAAACGTAATACCTGGGAAGATTCGTCATGCAGGTTGTAATATCAACATTCAATGGCGTCGACGTGTAAAATAAAAAAGAGAAGTGAATTGGTGCATGTTTAACATGAAGGTGTTTACCTGTTCTTTGTTTAAATATCCAGGTATAGCGAGATCGAAGTCCCCACTACCAAGAGTTGTCGGGTCGAGTTTTCCCCAATTGGAGAAATTCGAGAGTGAACCCCAACCTGCCCCTCCCGGAGTGCAATGTCGCCCTGAGGGCAGCACCTGTATGATCATGGTTTTCCTCCCCCCAGGTGAATATGAATTGTTAATCACAGTCCATGATGCGACGCCATCTCTGGAATTTGCATTCACGTGATGACGCTAAATTAACTTAGTGACGTCACTACACTGGTGATGAAATGATGATTTTATCTCTGTGTTGTGATTGGATGGAAGAGATTTCCACAAAGATTAAGATTAAAACCTCCGTGAGAAACAATGAGAATCTGAGGTTTCAGGTGTGAACCCCTCATCGGATCAAAAGAGAGAGAGAAACACCCAAAAGGTCACCTGGCCATGTTTTGAAAGGTGTGATTCGCGATACCTGATGAACGTTCTGTTAATTCCATCCAGGGTTCCACATTCTACCTGTGATCCAATCCAAACCCACTGTCACCTTCACGATTAACGTCGGTGCTCCATTCCAGGTAAACACAAAGGGTTTCATCTACCTGGACGGACTTTCTTCACTCAAACATTCCATTCAATGACGCTTTGAAGAAGAAGAATCTATTGCATCTGAGGAGAGTGGAGTTCGGGTTAAAGTTCATTTCACATTAAATAAGATAAACAATGAACTTATTAAATTATATAAACTTTATTATAATATAAACATTAATCTCTAATCACATCGTCATGAACAGGTAAATCACATCGTCATGAACAGGTAAATCACATCGTCATGAACAGGTAAATCACATCGTCATGAACAGGTAAATCACATCGTCATGAACTGGTATATGATTTGATTGATTTGAACCCAAAATAACCGGATCAGTTCGTGATGAAAGTTTGTTTCACGAAATGTACAAAATGAACGGAACCACCATCATCCCAAACCCCAATAGCGGGTTTAACGGGGTCCATGAAGTTCCCCCTGAACACGTGCAGGACCCGCGAGTCCCCGAAACACGTCAACTCTCCCGCCTCGCAATCCAAGAAGAACCCAAACCGTTCATGATCCCCCGGGATGGACAGTTCGGTACATCGGACAGGAAGTCGGCACCCAGCAAAGCCACGGGGACGCTGGCGGTAACAAAAGTCCATTGAAAGCGCTGGCTGCCGAAGCAGAGGATGACGACACGTGGGCCGAAAGTGCGTATGGCCGAGCCATTAGCAGCGACCAAAGAGGGGCCGCAAACTGCGTCCAGCCTGTCCTGCTCGGAGGCGGGTATGACGCTCAGTTGGGCGCCGGTGTCGCACAGGAAACGCCGCCCAGACGCTTTGTCCCGAATAAACAGCAAGTTGCCCGAGTGGCCGGCGCTCATGGCTGGGAATGAACGCCGGCCCGGCCGTTTCCTGACCTGCCGAAAGTGCACGGGGGCCGGCACATCCGAGCCTTGTGTCCGAACCTGACGTGGTAATAACAACACGCCTGGTCAGGTGGAGGCCCCGGCCGTCGTGTCGGAAGTGGACGGTGCGGCGTGGCGGCCGCCAGTTGCACCGGCAGTTCGGCCTCCAACCGCGCAGGGCGCTCGGGCGTCGTGGGCGTCGCCTCGGACGGTGGCGGGCTCCAGGTAACCGCGCCGATGTGCTGGCCCGCCAAGGAGATCTTATCGGCTTCCCTGGCGAGGGCGCGGGAATCCGTGATCAACGTGCCAGCCAGGGCGAGGCGTACCGGGTGAGGCAGCTGGCAAAGGAACAGCTCGCGGAACAGAAAATCCGGAGAGTGCTCACCGAGCAACGAGAGCATATAGTCCATGCGCTCGGACGGGCGCGTGTCGCCGAGCTCGGGCAGGTCAAGCAGGCGCCGTGCGCATGCTGCCGGTAAGAGGGCGAAAGCGTCGAGGAGGAGTGTCTTCAGCGCGTCGTATTTGTCAGCAGCCGGCGGGTGCTGGAGGAGGCTCAAGGCGCGGGCCGCGGTGGCGGAACCGAGCGCCGCCACAACATGGTGGAAGCGGGTGTCGTCCGCGGTGATGCCTCGCAGGGCGAACTGAGAGTCCGCCTGAGCGAACCAAACAGCCGCATGAGCCTCCCAGAAGGTAGGCAGTTTAAGCGTCACTGCCGTATCCATGTCGGTAGGTCACCAATGAAGGAACTGCGCTCCAACGCGAGTCGAAAGAATTGACGCGACCAAAGACGGAATTCGTCCGAGTTGCTTTATTGAAACAAAACAGCTCAGGTATTCTGACAAGCCCGTTTATCGGGCAGGAATATATATACACATTTATGTCGGGAAGTTTGCCCGGCAAAAGCTATACCGGGCATGCCCGGGTATCAAGGGCGAGCCTTGGAAAGGCGAGTCTGGACCTGCCCGGGCGTGTTTGGCTGCGGCCTGGCAAGTCGAGGTTGGGCGTGCCCGGGCGCTCTGGACGAGCACTGGAAAGGTGATAGCGGGCATGCCCGGACGCTCTGGGTGAGCCCTGGAAAGGTGATAGCGGGCATGCCCGGATGCTCTGGGTGAGCCCTGGAAAGGCGAGAGCGGGCATGCCCGGGAAAGACGAGACCGGGCGTGCCCGGGAGGTTCGGGCGTGCCCGGGAACAGTGAGTCCGGGCATGCCCGGGAGAGGCGCGTCTGGCCGTGTTCTGGCCGGTGCAAGGCGATTGTGTGCATCCAGCGGTAACCGCTACAATGGAATAATATTTACTGATATGAACAGTGATGTGGCTTTTGGTGAAATTCTACGAATACTGTTTATTCTATGTACCAGGAGAGAGTAGATTGACTCCTGACGAACTCTTCCTATATAAACGTGCGGCTCCGAAGTAGCACGGCAGCGTGTGCAAAGCGACTGAGAAACAGGTGTAGCGGCCGCTTCCGTGTTACAGATTCGGCGCGCACTCTTCACACATAAACGTGCAACTGAGAAAGACGTGTAGCGGTCGCTTCCATGTTACAGATTCGGCGCGCACTCTTCACACATAAACGTGCGACTGAGAAAGACGTGTAGCGGTCGCTTCCATGTTACAGATTCGGCGCACACTCTTCACACATAAACGTGCGACTGAGAAAGACGTGTAGTGGTCGCTTCCATTTTGCAGAATTAAATCTTTTTTCAAAATGGGCGCCATGTACTGTTTAGATTTTGATGATTTGCGTGTCATATGATTCAACGGATATTTATATAAATCGTTTAAAACAAAAAAAGCCTTCAATTACTGATATTTTGCCTTTTCATTTGGACCTCCCAATTGAAGCCCCGCCCATAGGGCGGGTACCGTTGCTAGTAATATATTGTAGGAGTTCGTTATGTCCCAATAAGGTAACCGCCACAATATGATATATCGTTTGATCAATTGCCATGACCATGCTCCACACATAATACAAGATTTATAGTTTGATCAATTGACAGGTCCATGCTCCACACATAATATATGATTTATAGTTTGTTCAATTGAGATGACCATGCTCCACAAATAATATACGATTTATAGTTTGATCAATTCACATGACCATTCCCCACACATAATATATGATTTATAGTTTGATCAATTCACATGACCATGCCCCACACATAATATATTGTTGCGGATCCAGGGGACGGCACTCCCGTTAGCAAGGGGGAGTTAATCCCCTTGTCCTGTTAAGCTGGCCGTCCGACCGGTCCTGGTACCTGTAACGCTCTTCTGCGGGGTGGGATTGATCAGGGTTATTGGTCCAGGGTTTATCCCGAATACCTTTATCAATCCCTCCGCAGAACAGGGAGACAAGTACCGCTCGAATCCCGGACGAGATGGAGTTTTCCGAGCGGTTTAGCAATCCGGAATCCGAGCCGTTATCAAAGGACTAAACCCGATTATAAAGCGGTTCGGCCAAAATCGTGCCACAGGTGCTCAATTGAAAGAAAAGACTAAAGCGATCGGATGAGAGGAAGCCAAAGAACCAACAAGGGTAAAGGAAGAACACAGGTATATTTCTATCTTCAAGAGGAAACGAAAGAAGGGCATTTATACAAGAAATGGAAGGAGCAGGACACAGAGCAATACTTAAACAGGCTTACTTATACTGACAGGACAATACAGACAGACTCACACGAATAGGGAATTGCAGGCAGGAATGACTGGGAGGATTTAGAAGGGCAGACGGTCCACAGTGCTGGCGGCAGGGAGGTCCGGGGATCGCGGCACGACCTCGAGGTCCCGCTTGAACGCCCTCGCCCTTGGTTCAGTGGCGAAAACTCGGTCGTCAGTGCTGGTTGGTATTGCCACTCTATTGGCGATCCTAGCGCACCGACTCTTGCACCCCAACGATGCTCGTGTTCACAAAGCTGCTCGGTGCTCCTCTCTCATGAACCTCCTACCGCGTCTCTCGTGGGGGCCTCGCGCCAAGGGTTTTTATTACCACGCCCTTGGAACCCTCTCGAACTCACCAGACGTTTCTTGCCATGCCCTATCAAGCCATGCCCACCGAGCCCTGGTTGGTTGTTAAGGGCTCTCTGGCTCCACCTTTGATGATGAGGTGGTGCCACGCCTGTGCTCTAGCAGCTCCTCCTCCCTTCTCTCCATTCTTGGCCTCGTGTGTAATGGAGTCTTGGCCCGAAAACAACAGCCCAATGCAACGGCGGCGGACGCTGCCCCACTGTTACTGGCACTTTAAGGAGACGATTGGGGATATTGAAAGGGGACCTATCTTAGTTGATTGATGCAACGTAGAGTCAACTATTGGAAACACAGCCTTACCTGGAACACATAATAATGATATAACTATAGAGAGATCCTAAAGTGTCCTACGTGTTGTACATAGACTAACTAAGGTGCAATCTTTAATTAACAGCCAATTAAGGGGACTTGTACACAGGGGTCATTTATAAGGGAATTTACTACTAAATTTACATGTGAAGGTTCTAAAAACCGTAACACAGCACCCTCATTCCTCACAGCACATACCGGGCCGGAAACTTTACTTAATGTGACTCAGGTGTGGTAACCCTCTGCTATTAACTTTGCCCTTGAGTGCGACAGTTTTAAAACACAATTAAGTATGTCCCGCCTCCTATGTTGCATCCTACCTAACAGATTCACACCCACAGGATAACCGAATTGCGGAATTATTTTCAAACTAAACATTGACGGTGGGGAGCATTATTTACAAGTGACATTATTTGTATTTACATGCAACCCAGGACCTGTCATTTTTTTTTTAGGAAACAAAGAGAATCCTGCGGGAGGGAGGAAAAAGCATGCACTGCACCGATACACCACCTCCACATGCCCGGGGATGCAGAATTGATATTGCAATGCATCCCCAAGCATGCAAGCACCAAAGCACCAATAAGCACCAATCAAAGCACCATCAAGCACCATCCAGTGCTACATTGCACACACAATAAAAACAAACTGATGGTGTTGTTTTCTTCTGCTCTGCTGGGCCGTCGTTCTTGATGTTATTGTCTCTTGTGGCTTGCTTCCTATTTGCACAATAAAAAGGCACAAAACACGTCCATTTTTATTTACAGCCCACAGGGGCCAACTATGGGTGGTCCACCTGTAGGGAAAAAGGGGCCACCTCTCCGTGGTCCGCAAGCAAACTTTCCTGGGCCATCGTGGCCGGTCCCAGCAGAGGGGCCAGGCCCCAACACGTGGGGTCCATCAGTGGTGCTCGGCCACAGTACCGTGGTCCATAGGGGTGTGGTGCTTAGCAACAAACGTGTGGTCCATAAGGTGGTGCATCGATTCAGGCAGCTGGCAGTGGCAGCTCAGGCACACAAATGCGGCTCCCGCACACTCTCCCTCAGTGCCCAGAGAACACGGTCCATGGTTGGGGAGGAAGACAAAGCAAAGTCAGCAGGGTACAAGGGCGCAAGGGTACACATCAATAAAGGCAATGCAGAGTGAGGCGAGCCTGGGGAGCGAGCGGAGAAAGCTTGTCCCTAACGTACACCCCCCTCCCCCCCTGTTACCTACTCTACCCTTGCCCTTACCCCATATTGACAAATCCGTCACTACGTCTCGTCCTCCCCATATCTCCCCTAATACCAAATTCGTCCCCCAATCCCTCTTAACCAAATTTGCCATCAATCAATTCATCATCAATCCCTCCTAAGGAGTAAGAGATGGAACAACAACACAATGTCACACCCACGTCATGATGCGTCTTACACTACAAAACATTTGCAACTAAAATAAACCAAAACAACCATGGTGTGGTGTGGAGTCCTGTGGTCACCTCAGGTGAGTGGATGCATATGGTGCGAAGGGATTTTTAATCCTAACTACTTTCTAAATGACTTTAACACTTTTTACTCTACCAGGGGTCTTTCCCTGCAAAACCATTGGCCGTCTTACACAATGTGGTTCTAAAAACCAAACTCCCATTTACCAAACTGTGGTGCTCATCAATTTGGGGTCTCACTCCCCCGATTCAACTACCTGTGCCTTTGCACGATTTCAGGACTGGGTCATGTGGCACTCCCAGCAGGTCCACTCACATGCACACCTCTGCCAATGCAGTTGCCTCCGAGCTTACCTGCTCCTTACCCTAACCTATCTACTTGGGGAAGGCCCTCCCTGGCGCCTACCCCCTCGGTGCCCTCTCTGGCACTGGGCTACCCGGGTCCGTCCATCGGATCCTCAGGCCCCACTCACAACTCTACCGGCTCCCAGAGCCCACCTGCGGCCTCACCTGGCCGACATCCTCACAGTGGTGGAGTGCCCAAACCAACTACACACACTAACAGGCTACACGCCCAGCCATTTCCACAACACTAATGCACCCATTCAAACACCATTCTTTCACCTCACACCACAGATGCCAATATCCAACCACAATTTACCTGTACCCTCTACCTAACACTTACACTACCCGCCCCGGGTATCCGTGATGGGGGTCCACTCTTCCCCCATTCACACCTTCGCACCATCCACTCCACTCCACAATTTCCACCATACTCACTCCACGACCATCCATTCCAATACTCCATACCATTTATTCCATACACCTGTCCTCCATTCACCTGTCGTTGCACACCTGTGCAATCATACCTGGTGCCACCTGCACCCTCCTCCTCTTCCTGGACCAGTTGGTCAACACAACACACATCACCATCACTCACTCATACACTGCTCCACACACCTGTTCAGTTGCACACCTGTGCAATCACACCTGTTCAATTCTCAAACACACGGCATCATCTCAGCTAACTACTCCCCTCTGAAACTTGCGCTTCCCAGTCGTCCCTTTAAACTATTGCGCTCCCACGTCATTATCATCCACACTAATCTACCTGCGTCCCCACTACAGGTATCCTTGTCACTAACTAACCTTAACGTTACCTAATGTCATCTTCGCTAGATCCCTACACACAATATCCTAACCCACCCGGGCTAGTTTTCACTGCCATACACCCCATAAGCTAGTGCTCCTTTGCCCCCCTCGTTGTGAGGGATGATGGATTTGCCATCCCACCACATCGGGTAGGTCCTATCAATTTTGCTCGTCCAAATTCCAACAAATTCAAAAATTTTCCATTTGCTGCCAATTCTACCCACTATTATAAATTTCGTATCAAATCACTATCACTATCACTATCACCATCATCACAGTCCACTATATCCTAGCCTCGGTGCGTCGTGACATCATTAAACTCGGTTCGTAAAGCCGAGCAATGAATTCGGGTGGTTTGGTCGCCTGCAGGTTGAATCCATCCGGCTTTCGGTTCAAGGGAGGTGGTTTGGTTGGACCGAGGCTCCACGCACCATCTCGGCGCGGCACCTTGCGGTCCCGGGCCCGATGGCTCAATCTCCCTCGGTCGGAACCCCGTCCCCACGAGGGGGCACCGTTCCGCTTCCTCCCACTCGCCCTTGAACCGGACCGGTCGCCTCGCCCGCCAAGGCCCGGACTCGACCGTGCGGGGCGGGGCCAAGCCCGAATCGGCAACGACGCTTCGAAGAGAAGCGACGCAGCATCGACCCGCGCCGGGCCTCGCACCCAACAAAGCACCCCACGCCCCGAGTGCTCGCATCGGCTATCCGTCGCCCTAACCGCTAACCCGGTTACCGTCGATGCTTCACCGGCATGCTCACACGCATACGCTACCCCTTTCACCCTCACAAAACCCGGCATTCCAACGCCGTCCGTACATTCCACCAACGCTCTCCCTGTTACACACCACACCTCTCGCGCACACTCTTGCGCACACCTCGGTCCACACCTCTCCTCCGTTACGTCCTCCGTAACACTCACCATGGGCGTGCACTCTTGCATCCACCCACTAACGCACTCACATGGGCTCTCCCACACCCGCGCTACCACCAATTCAGGTGTGCTTTCTCGCACACGTTCCACCACCACCTTACTCTCCGTGTCACACTCACCCTCGCACGTACACTCCGTATTGCTTTCACTCCCTGTGTCACACCCCGTACACACCGACGTGCATTCTCGCTCGCACTCGGTTTCACTCCCACACTTTATAACACACCCACTCGCCGACGCACACTTTTTCCTCCCACGCATGCCATTTCCACTCACACGGGACCTTCACCAACGCCCGGATGCTTCATCGATCCCAAGCGCGCGAAAATGCTTTTGTCGCTAAACATCCTCTTACAAAATCTACCCGCACAATATACAGCACGTCTCACCTTCGGGGTTCTTCTTCCTCCCTGCACCAAAACCTGCAAACTTCCATTTGGATTAGCGAGTACATCATCATGATTTGAGCAGGGACTTTGTACATTTTCCATTTCTCCCTGCAATTCCCGGGCTACCTCCGTCATCTCTTCAATTTCAATGCCCACTTCCGCTTTTTCGTTACTCACCTCGACGACCGTTGGCTTTAATAAAATTCCCTCTACCTCATCGGTCGCCGGCTTTTCCAAACCCCGTGTCGCGATTTCTACCCCCGTCATTGTACCCGCGCTTTCCTCCGCTTCGCTCAACCAGTGCTTTTTGACCCGCGTTACCTCGTCGTGCACCCCTGGGACCCTTTCGCCGAACTTGCGGTCTCTGTCCCTCTGCTCCCTTTCCTCCCTATCGGCCCTCATTCCGTTCGTTATTTCTTCAGTTCTTTCTTTTAGTTCCTTAGTCATTTGAACACCCATGTTGTTAATTTCCCTGTTGGATATGAGCCCCTGGGCATACATTTTGTTTTCTTCATCCCACTGGGTCAAAAATTTCAACAAATTTGCAAGAAATGGATCCCAGCCGTTGGCACGGCGGGCTCGGCTGCCGCGCGCTCGTACGAGGCGCCTTTTTGCGCGCCTGATACCTCGTGCACGAGAGCGCCATTTTGTGCACCTGATACCCCCTCAACCACACCTTCTTTACTCTCCTCCACCATTTTCCCCACTTCTTCCCTGGGGTCCTGGGTCGATTCTACCCCGTCTATCTCTCCCACCAGCATCCCGTCGCCTTGACCAGCCATGGCGCGATTTCAAAATTCGGGTTTTTGCAAAACAAAACAAATTTCACCGTTAATAATTTCGAGCACGTGAAGCGCGCTTCGGGTCCAATCCCACTTCCCGACACCAATTGTTACTGTAATAACACAATTGGTGTTCCAAAATTTGGGCCTAACAAATTTAGTCCCAGCTCCGAATCCCACTCCTGACACCAATTGTTACAGACGCGGTTTAGATGGTATGATGGGCCGAGCGGATGGTCCAACCATGACCGTTACAGGATCCCCGACTCACCCGATTCACCCAGAACTTTGGCCGTATCGCACCGCAGCTGCCCAATCTGGGAAAAGACTAAAACGATGAAATGCAAAGAGGAAAAAAGGAATAAGACGAGAAGACGGACAGAAGAGTAATTGGATTTATTGTACACACACAAGCAAAAAGGAGCAATCAAGTTTATTTACAACACATAAGACGCAGGTGACACAGTGCAAATACTAGCTTATACAGACTTAATTAACCCAGGGACAGAACAAACAAAACAAACTCACGTACACAAGAAGGGTGGAAAGGCAGGAGGTGGATGGCTGGAGGGAGAGGAAGGTCCAAGGGGGTCCTGCAGCACGATCGGCGCGTTTAGCAGCCGCCGTTCCTTTGCGGCCCTGCTCAAAACCGCCGTTCAGGCCCCAAGCTGCTGTTGTGGCTGCTGTGGACGTCGCGTGCTTTGCCAGGACTCGTCTGGTCCGTCTGGTCCAACCCTCAACTCTTTCTTGGTCCACTCACTCCTCACCACCGACTCCTCACCGCAACCAACGCAACCAACTGACCACCACCACCGACTCCTCACCACAACCAACGCAACCAACTGACCACCGACTCCACTGACTGACTCTGACTCTCCGACTCACTCAACGCTTCTTGCGCGCGCGCCTTTATAGCGCCTCCAGCGATCAAGCCGCCGGCCCTCAGGACACACCCATCGGTGTGCTCACCTCGGCCCTGATTGGTCGGCACGGCCCTCTAGCTCCGCCCTTGATGACGATGGGCGGGCACGCCTTTCTTCCCCGACCCGAGCCTCGTGGCCAATGGTGGTTGAAGAAAACCGCCCAAAATGCAGTTGGCCATTGAAATGAAATGAAAGGGGATCTATTCTCTTTCACTGGTGCAATGGAGTACTTCAATTAATGGGAGACACAGCCTTACCCTAAAACACAGAATAAGAGATAACTATCAAACAGGGGTCTTCTATTATTTGGCTGACGTGTATGCTTGTGGACTAATTATGGGATGCCCTTTCACCTTTACACAGCTCCGGAGGCAGGGGGGCGCAGAATAAACAATAATCATCACCAATTTACCACAATACAACACAATCAAAAAAATACAGGCCTCATATCCGCAACAATATATATATATATATATATATATATATATATATATATATATATATATATATACACAAATAATTAAGTTAAGCACCCCCCCCCCCCCCGTTTTTTTACAACCTCGCACATTACAAGTTTGTTGTCGTCAAAACAGTGTAATATACCCATGATATTGCTATATTTTCTGGAGAAGTGATATTATGGTCACATAAAAACATAACAATCATGCCGTTTTCAATATTTTATTCTGAATAATTTAAGGTGAAATTTTTTGGGAATTTTAGGCATATTTTCACCTCAATTTAAGTATGGAGCTATAGGTCCATCACGGACAGTGTGGATGACGTTTATGTTTTCTAACGTACAGTCATTGTTCTGAGAAGACCTCTAGCGATCTTTGCGTCAATAACGTGTGTAGGACCCACGTGATCGGATCACTGACTCAACCCTACGTCTCATAGACCCTGTAAGCCGTCGTATGCGTTGCTGTGGCAGGTTGTTCCATTCCCGATGTAATGCACGTTCCAATTCATCCAGATTGGCTATTGGAGGGACCATCTTCGCAATTTGTCATCCCAACATGTCCCAAACGTGCTCGAGGGGGTTCAGGTCAGGACTGTACGCAGGCCAGGGGATGGTTGTCACAGCACCTTGCTCCAGCAAGGCTCGGACGCGTCTCGCACGGTGAGGCCTGGCGTTGTCATCCATGAAGATGGGTCTGCTGGCGAGGGTGTGGTCATCGAAGTGCGGGATTATGGTGGTATTCAGGATTTCCTCGGCATATCGCTCTCCGTTGAGGTTACCTCGCACAGTTATCAGGTCCAATTTACAGTCATGGGAGAAGCATCCCCAGACCATAATCGAGCCACCACCAAAGGGTACCGTTGGTTGAATGTTTTTAGGTGCATACGCGGTGTTTTTGTGGTGCCACACCCGAACACGCCCATCTGTCACGTACAGCAAGAACCGGCTTTCATCCGACCAATGAACTCGCCTCCAAGACCGGATGTTCCATTCACGTCGCGCTAGGCACCATGCCAAACGCTCCCTCTGATGTCGTTCGAGTAGCCTTGGACGCTTGATCACTCGTCTTGACCTTAAACCGGCCGATTTCAGGCGGTTCCTCATGGTACGGTGACATAGCCTTCTGTTGGGCAGCCAGTTGTCCTTCAGGAAATGGCTCGAGGCGAAGGGATATCGTCGCACCAGTCTCAAAAGCGCTCTATCTTGGCGGACTGTTGTCACGCGAGGTCTTCCAGACCTTGGGCGGTCCTTCACCGCATCCGTTTCCTGGTGTTTCTGCACCAACCGACTGATCACCGAATGGTGGTAACCAAACGTTCGAGCTACAGCTTTTCTGGACATTCCGGACTCGATCATGCCTATTATCCGCCATCTTTCTCCGTCCGACAACCGTCTACGAGCCACCATTACGAGAAAATGACCATGTAACCCCCACACGAGCTCAGGCGTGACTTGCAATAACCCGTGATGATAGTGCATTTTCAGAAAATCACGACCACGTGGATGATAACACGTGCTGCACGAGCGATGGGCGTCACAGATGAGTGCACTCATCTGCATTTCATAAATGGATAATTGCTAATGTCATACCAATCATTATTTGATCTCACATACCTTAGAATATATGCCAATGTATACATATACACAAAGAATATATATTAGGGGGTGCTTAACTTAATTCTTTGTGTAGGGGTGCTTAACTTAATTATTTGTGTATATATATACATACACATACATACATACATACATACATACATACATTATATATATATATTGTTACGGAACCCGACGTCGGCCTCGGTTCCCGTTATCGAGGGGGGATTAAGCCCCTCGTCTGTTACTGACCGACGTGGTCCTGGGGGTATGACGCCACGCCCGGTCGGCGCTGGGTAGGGTTTTAGGCCCACAAGTCCTATGACCTAAATACCAGCGCTTCCCGGTACGCGAAGGAACACCCCCCGCTCATGGCCGCAGCGTAATGGATGTTGCGCCGAGCGAAGCGAACTGCCGCGTGAGCCGTTTACCAAGACTAGACCCGATTCCTTAAACGTTGGCCAAATCGTGCCACCGGTATTCAATTGGGAAATCACCAAAACGACAAGGATGTGAAGAAGAGGAAGACAAAGGCAAAAGGGTTGGAGATGCTACTATATTTATTACTATTATTTACACAATGAAAGGAACCAAGGAGAAGGAAGGATAATAAAGTAAAACAGAAGAAGAAGAAGAAGCGGACACAGTGCACCTTAGCTTACCTATGCAGTCTTAATTAATACCCCAGGACAAGACAAAGACAGACTACAAGCACACTTACACGGGGGATGATGACAGGAATGGCAGGAGGTGGATGACTGGAGGGAGAGGAAGGCACGGAGCTGGCTGGAGCTTGACCCCGCACGGGACGTCGGGCTGGACCTCGACGGCCACCGATGCCACCGCAATCTGGCTCCCGCGGGGTAACGGGTCGGAGCTGCCTGGTGGAGCCAACGCTACCTGGTGGAGTCAAAGCTGCGTGGTACTGCTCTTGCTTGCTCTCAGGACTCTCTCTCAACGCTTGCTCTCAGGACTCTCTTTCAATGCTTGCTCTCAGGACTCCTCTCTTACGCCTCTCCCGTCTCTCTCTGGAGCTCGTCTCAGCTCGTCTGAGGTGGGGGCCTCGTGGTGCGGGTTATATATGCCCCTCCCTCTAACATTTTTGAACCTCCCCGATCGTTCTTTCTCCGCCCGCTCAAGCCAAACCCCTTTGGCTGGGTTGGTTGAGCTGGGCCGACTCACTCCTCCTTTCTATGACGAGGTGGAGACATGCCTTTCTTCTCCGCACGGAGCACATGGCAATGGCGGCGAATGCAGTTGGCAATCGAGGCTTTGGGAATGAAAGGGGATCTACCTTATTTCGTTTGGTGCAATGGAGAATGTCAACCAGTGGGAACAGAGCCTTAACGTAGAATAAGGAGATAACTGTAAAAGAAGGATATATGATTGGCTACGTGTGGTATCTGAAATAACTAGGAGGACGCCCTGTGATCTTTTACACTTGGAGGTATTTAAAATGATTCATTACATTTTACAGAGGGTGATATTTACACAACAATTTACACAACAATTTCTCAAATCCACAACAATATATATATATATATATACACAGACTTGGCATTTAATATGGAATATTTTTTTTGTGGGGGTGAACTTACTTTTCAAGATGTCTTAGAACCAAAAGTTCATTGGAATTATGTTGAAATTATTCTAGATTTTGTTAATGTGACCTTTAAAAGAAACAAAAACCAAATTTGACATTTCGAAACAAATAAATTGATCCTTGAAAGTGATGTAAACTGATATCGAACTCAATTCATGGACAGTACTGTGTTAAACTTCTGTACGTTTTCCAGAAGTATCTCTTTATTTTGCACATTAGCCCAAAATTTTTTAAACGAAAACAAAAGTTAAATTACGACTGGAATTATGGACAGTAAAATTACAGTTCAGTACTTCGTGTAACCCCCACGAGCATTCAGGAGAGCACGTACACATTGAGGCATGCTGTTCACGAGATTTGCCAAGGTTTGGACAGGAATCAATTGCCATGCAGTGACAATATCCTGCTGCAATTCACGCACAGAGGTCGGCTGCTGGTCCAAGTGGTCGATTTGACGCGTTAATTCTGCCCACAAGTTCTCTATCGGATTCATATCTGGGGACATGGCAGGCCACTCCATATGCTCTACACCACGGTCAGCAAGAAAGTGTTGGATCATGCGAGCACGATGAGGCTGTGCATTGTCATCTTGGAAGACAAAGTTTCCTCGAAAGGCTGCACGAGCAAATGGGAGCAATGTTTCTTCCAGAATGGCCCTGTACTTGAACTGGTTCAGGTTTCCATTCAGAACAACCAGGTCAGTTTTGCCCCCTGCATGAAAAGCAGCCCAAACGGTCACCCCACCACCTCCAGCTTGGACTCTTGGCACTATACAATCTTTGTTGTAGGCTTCATGCACTTGTCTGCGCACTCGGACGCGGCCATCTTGACGATAGACCAGAAATCTAGACTCGTCACTGAAGATCACGTGATTCCAGTGTCCTGGCTGCCATTGACGGTGCTCTCTGGCCCACTGCAATCGGGGCTGGCGGTGTTGTTTGATCAGGCGTGGCTTTCTCAGGGGATGCCTGGCATGATAGCCTGCTTGAACCAGTCGTTGGTTGACTAGTCTTCTGGATACAGGCACATTTGTCAGTTGCTGCCACTCAGCCCTAAGCCGATTAGCTGACTTGGTACGGCCATTGCGGACTAACCGGTGCAGCTGGCGATCATCCCTCCTTGTGGTTCTGCAGGGACATCCTGGCCTCGGTATTGGAGTAGGGACACCCCTCTGAGCATTTCGTTTCAGGATCTTTGACACCTGACCTTGAGTGATGCCATACTGCCGAGCAATAGCACGCTGTTTCATGCCGTAATTTCGTAAAGCCACCACTCCATGACAAACAGCATTGTCGAGTTGACGGACCATCTCCAGAGGAAGCGGCAATAACTTTTGGAGACGTGCAGCAATTGTTTTCCACTAATACAGAATGCAACAACCCTCTTTTTTTTTTGTATACTGAATCGAGGCTCGTGAAAGAGCTAACATTTACTTCACAAACAAATCAACCAGCCAAACAAAACACACAAAAAGAGGGAGCGGAAAACAAGATGGGGAGAAAAGGGGAAGCACACAATTACAACATTTGAGAGCAGGGAGATGTGTGGAAGGGAGAGGGCTTGGGGGGAGGAGGCGTGGGAAGGAGGGGGGGGGTGGAGGGAGAAGTATAAAACACAAGGACACCAAGGACTTCCAGGACAGAAGTTGGTATTTCAAAAAAGTGGAATTGGGGTGAAATTAGCGGGGGTAGAAAAGATCAAGGTTTTGGATGGGGGAAGATAAGAGATGGTGGTGAACAGCTGTTTTAAAGACCTGGAGGGTGGAGTGGGATTGAAGAGAGTGAGGGAGTTTGTTCCAGAGGCAGGAGAAAAGAGGAATGAAGGAGTGAAGGTGAGCAGAGAGTCTTGATTTTGGCAGTTTGACCATAAGAGGGTTGCAGGCAGATCTTGTGCGACCTGTAGGAATATTTGCGGGACAGAGCCCAGAGAGAGCTGGGGGGGGGGGGGCAAGGCCAGAGAGGAGTCGGTAGAAGATGGAAAGACCACCAACCTGCCTGCGGTGAGTGAGTGAGAGGCCCTTGGAGTTAGCTTCATCGCGGGAGATTCCAATGATTCTGAATGCTTTGGTTTCAACAGCGTGAAGACGAGCTAGGTGTGAGGCAGGAGCACTAGCCCAGAGGGGAGAGCAGTATTCCATTGAGCTGCGGATGAAAGCCTTGTATGTGGTGAGGAGCTCAGGTGTGCCAAGGAAGGACTTCGCACGACGGAGGATGCCCAGTCGGCGACTGGCTTTGGAGGCCAGATTTGAAATGTGGTTTTCCCAGGAAATATCATGGCAGATAGTGAGACCCAAAAGCTTGAGTGACAGAACTTCTTGGAGAGGATTATTCAGAAAGTGGATGGGAGGGTTGTCCAGTCGGTCTTTTCGGAGAGACATCGTAAGAGTGTGAGATTTGTCAGGATTGAAAGACATGTTCCACTTGTTGCCCATTCTGTGATTTTGTCCAGGTCTGCAGAGAGTGAGGAGGCAGCATACTGCTGATCTGAGGGATGAAGAATGGAGCGACAGAGAGTAGAGTCATCAGCAAAGAGATACAGAGGATTTTCAAGAGAGTCAGAGAGATCATTGATGAAGACCAGAAAAAGCACAGGGCCCAGAACACTGCCTTGTGGAACTCCAGCCTGAACAGGAAAAGGAGATGAGAGAAACCCATTCAGGGCCACACATTGACTACGACAAGAGAGGAAGTCCGCCAGCCATGCGTGGAGATTTCCATGGATACCAAAAGAGGAGAGTTTGGTGAGCAGAGCGGGGTGCCAGACCGTATCGAAGGCACGTGATATGTCAAGGGAGACTGCTCTAATTTCCTGTTTGGCATTGAGGACCTCCATCCATTGTTGAGAAAGCATAAGCAGCATGTCCAGAGTAGAGTGTCCAGGTCTGAAACCAAATTGATGATCAGAGATCAAGCCATTGGAGAAGAGGAAAGATTTCATATCTGAAGCAATGATGGATTCCATGACTTTGCTGATAATTGGGAGAAGGCTGATTGGTCTGTAGTTGCTGGGATCTGTTTTTGCACCTTTTTTGTGCAAAGCGGTGATGTTGGCAGATTTCCAAGCAGATGGAAGATGACCTTGAGCAAAAGAGAGGGTGAAGAGAACAGAGAGAGGGAGTGAAAGAGCGGAAGAACACGATTTTAGGACCCGTGGGCTGATGCCGTCAGGTCCAGTTGCAGAATCCGAGTCGAGGGTTGACAGAAACTTTTCCACCTTGTCAGGAGGAAAGGACACAGAGTCCAGGAGCAGCTGGGTACGACTGGGTACGGTGGGTACAGAGAGGGATGGGTTTGGTACACAAGATTTAGAGGCAAACACAGAGTTGAGGCATTCACCTTTTTCACGTGTGGAGTCAGCCATGTGGCCATTTGAGGTGAGGGAGGGGATGGAGGGGGAACAAACACCAGAAACAGATTTGACCAGATGCCACCAGGATTTGGAAGAGGGAGACAGATAAGAGAGTTCGGTCCTGAGAACCGAGAGATATTGTTTCCTGGCTCTCCTGAGGGTGGACACACACTTGTTTCGGGCTTTGTGAAAGGAAATGAGATTTCCCTCCGTTGGATTTGCTTTCCAGGAAACGAAAGCAAGTTGTTTCTGGGCAATAGCCTCACCACAAGAATCCGTGTACCATGGACGGGAGGAAGGGTATGACAACAGAAGACGAGATGGGATAAATCTGTGCATGAGAGAGAGCAGTTTGCTTTGGAAGAGTTCCCAGGAAGAATTTATGTCAGAGGCAGTAGAGATGGGAGACCAGTCCAGATGATTGATGGCTGCTTGCAGACCATGCCAGTTGGCCTGAGTGAAATGCCAGACTCGTCGACGCTGAGGAGGCTCTCTGAGAATGGTCAGAGATGTCCACTTTAACAAGCACATGATCAGAAGAGCCGATTGGAGCAGAAGAAGAGCAGCAGACATTTTCAGGGAAGTTAGTCATAACCAAGTCCAGAAGAGAAGATGCTCCGTTGACTGAAATCCGGGTCGGGAAATTGACAGATTGTGTCAGTCCCAGTGAGTCACAGAAGTCCTTTGCTGAAGAGCCATGGCTGGTGAGAGAGGTACCCACACCCAGCCAACTGGCATGGTGACAGTTGAAATCACCACATATGAGGAAGAGAGAGTTGGGATGGGTAGATAGAAGTTGGTCCATATTCTCAGACAGCGAGATGTAGATGGAGTCATCACTGTTTGGTGGACGGTACAACACACATATGAACAAAAGGTGGGAGCGAAGGGGAAGCCGTAGCCAAAGGTATTCCTGGGGGTGAGGTGGAGAGAGGGCAGTGCAGGGCGAGTGAGGAAGAGAGTTTTTTATAAAGATAACAACCCCACCTCCAGGACGAGGACCCTTGGTGTATAACCGTTGTATACCCGACTGTGAAGCCAATCATCAAATGCACCTGTCCGTACATTTTGCCACGCCACCTGTGATATAATCCTGTTGTTGACTTCTTGCTGCGACAGACAATCAGTGACATGGTTCTTTTAACAAATAAATCACCAAAGTGTAAAAGAAACTCACCAGATTGATAAACTGAGTTAAGAAAGTAAACCCAAGTCGAGAAAGAAAAAAAAATTCCATATTAAATGCCAAGTCTGTATATATATATATGTGTATATATATGCAGACTTGGCATTTAACATGGAATATTTTTTTGTGGGGGTGAACTTACTTTTCAAGACGACTTGGAACCAAAAGTTCATTGGAATTATGTTGAAATTATTCTAGATTTTGTTAATGTGACCTTTAAAAGAAACAAAAACCACATTTGACATTTCGAAGCAAATAAATTGATCCTTGAAAGTGATGTAAACTGATATCGAACTCAATTCACGGACAGTACTGTGTTAAACTTCTGTGCATTTTCCAGAAGTATCTTTTTATTTTGCACATTAGCCAAAAATTTTTTTAACAATAACAAAAGTGAAATTACGACTGGGATTACGGACAGTAAAATTACAGTTCAGTACTTCGTGTAACCCCCACGAGCATTCAGGAGAGCACGTACATGTTGAGGCATGCTGTTCACGAGATTTGCCAAGGTTTGGACAGGAATCGCTTGCCATGCAGTTACAATAGCCTGCTGCAATACACGCACAGAGGCAGGCTGCTGGTCCAAGTTGTCGATTTGACGCGTTAATTCTGCCCACAAGTTATCTTTCGGATTCATATCCGGGGACATGGCAGGCCACTTCATATGCTCTACACCACGGTCAGCAAGAAAGTGTTGGATTATGCGAGCACGATGAGGCCGTGCATTGTCATCTTGGAAGACAAAGTTTCCTCGAAAGGCTGCACGAACAAATGGAAGCAATGTTTCTTCCAGAATGTCCCTGTGCTTGAACTGGTTCAGGTTTCCATTCAGAACAACCAGGTCAGTTTTGCCTCCTGTATGAAAAGCAGCCCATACGGTCACCCCACCACCTCCAGCTTGGACTCTTGGCACTATACAATCTTCGTTGTAGGCTTCATGCACTTGTCTGCGCACTCGTACGTGGCCATCTTGACGATAGACCAGAAATCTAGACTCGTCACTGAAGATCACGTGATTCCAGTGTCCTGGCTGCCATTGACGGTGCTCTCTGGCCCACTACAATCGGCGCTGGCGGTGTTGTCTGGTCAGACGTGGCTTTCTCAGGGGACGCCTGGCACGATAGCCTCCTTGAACCAGTCGTTGGTTGACTAGCCTTCTGGATACAGGCACATTTGTCAGTTGCTGCCACTCAGCCCTAAGCCGATTAGCTGACTTGGTACAGCCATTGTGGACTAACCAGTGCAGCTGGCGATCATCCCTCCTTCTGGTTCTGTGGGGACGACCTCGCCTCGGTATTGGAGTAGGGACACCCCTCTGAGCATTTCGTTTCAGGATCTTTGACACCTGACCTTGAGTGATGCCATACTGCCGAGCAATAGCACGCTGTTTCATGCCGGAATTTCGTAAAGCCACCACTAAATGACAAACAGCATTGTCGAGTTGACGGACCATCTCCAGGGGAAGCGGCAATAACTTTTGTAGACGTGCAGCAGTTGTTTTCCACTAATACAGAACGCAACAACCCTTATATACCCGATTGTGAAGCCAATCGTCAAATGTACCTGTCCGTACATTTTGTCACGCCACCTGTGATATAATCCTGTTATTGACTTCTTGCTGTGACAGACAATCAGTGACATTGTTCTTTTCACAAATAAATCACCAAAGTGTAAAAGAAACTCACCAGATTGATATACTGAGTTAAGAAAGTAAACCCAAGTCAAGAAGAAAAAAAATATTCCATATTAAATGCCAAGTCTGTATATATATATATATATATATATATATATATATATATATATATATATATATATATATATATATATATAATATATATATATATATATATATACATAGATATATATATATATATATATATATATATATATATATATATATATATATATATATATATATATATATATATATATATCTGTGCAGCGCCTGTCCTGTCCTGTGTTGTCCTGTGTTGTGTTGCCTTGTCACTGAACTACTTTCTCAAACTTTTGTGAAATCGTACCAAACTTCTGGTATGCACATATCTCTCCCGTCGGTATGTCCTAAGGGTATTTATTTTTTTAAATTTCCAATTTTTTTATTTTGTATTTTTGGGAATTTTTTGGGAAATTTTTTTTTCAACTTCAATTGTTTATAAAATGTGATATCACGTATATTACAAATACATTTGTGCAAAATAATTGTTTGAATTATGATTGGTTTAAACCATGACAAAACGGCAACTCGGGTACAGTCATTTATCTATATATCTACACATCCGGGCAGTGTCTGTGTTGTCACTTAACGACTCCCTCAAACTTTTGTTTCCGTGGTTGTGAAGTGTTTTTTAATAACGTTGTGGTGGTTTTGAATCACGTGGTGGTAGGTATTTTGAATTAGTTGGTGATGAGGTGTTTTGAATTACGTGGTGGTGAGGTGTTTTTAAATGACGTGGTGGTGAGGTGTTTTTAATTTTGTCGCTGCGAGGTGTCTTTTTGCATGTTTTATGGCTGTGAGGTGTTTTTATTACGTGTTTTATGGCTGTGATGTGTTTTTATTACGTGTTTTATGGCTGTGAGGTGTTTTTAATTTCGTGGTGGTAAGGTATTCTTTATTACGTGTTTTATGTCTGCGAGGTGTTTTTATTACGTGTTTTATGGCTGTGAGGTGTTTTTATTATGTGTTTTATGGCTGTGATGTGTTTTTATTATGTGTTTTATGGCTGTGAGGTGTTTTTAATTTTGTGGTGGTGAGTTTTATTACGTGTTTTATGGCTGTGAGGTGTTTTTATTACGTGTTTTATGGCTGAGGTGTTATTAATTTTGTGGTGTTGAGGTATTTTTATTACGTGTTTTATGGCTGTGAGGTGTTTTTATTACGTGTTTTATGGCTGTGAGGTGTTTTTATTAAGGGTTTGATGGCTGTGAGGTGTTTTCAATTTCGTGGTGGTGAGGTGTTTTTAATTTTGTGGTGGTGAGGTGTTTTTGTTGCGTGTTTTATGGCTGTGAGGTGTTTTTATTACGTGTTTTATGGCTGTGAGGTGTTTTTATTAAGTGTTTGATGGCTGTGAAGTTTTTTTCAATTTCGTGGTGGTGAGGTGTTTTCAATTTCGTGGTGGTGAGGTGTTTTGAATTACGTGGTGGTGAGGTGTAATCGTTCCAAACTTCCAGTCTGCACCTACCCCTCCCCTATGTATGTGCGGAGGGGTTCTTTCTTGAAAAAAAAAACATTCAACCTCAATCTTCAACCTAAATTGCCTATAAAAATGTAATATCACAAACACAACAAATACATTTGTGCAAAGTAATTGTTTGTATTATGATTGGTGCAAATCATGACAACACAGCAACTCAGGTACAGTCATGAGCCTCAGCTAAAATAAGCCTGTTCCTCAGTAACGACGCTTGGATGAGGCGAGCGCAGCGAGCCGAGCCAAGCTAGTATATCTCTATATATAAAGGAGGAGTGTCTGTGTGTGTGTGTGTGTGTGTGTGTGTGTGTGTGTGTGTGTGTGTGTGTGTGTGTGTGTGTGTGTGTGTGTGTGTCTGTCTGTCTGTCTGGATGTCCGCTTATAACTCAAGAACTACACATCGGAGAAAAGTTTTAGACACAGATTCGGAATCAGCATAAAATCCTGGTGGTTATAGGCTACGTTTTATTTTAATATCAATGGTTTAAAAAACCGCGCCAGCTGCAATTCCATGGTGTAGTTTGTGGCGGCGCTGTCGCCCCTTTCCGATCCCGCGGTTGCGCGTACGTACATTATACTGTACGTACATATTTATATATTTTCAATGTGCTTTTTATTGTATTTTAAATTGTTTTTTAGCTTCTTTTATTGTTAATTTATGTACTATTGTATTTATTTTAAAT